>NC_085025.1:14433171-14767620 GCF_963692335.1 Osmerus eperlanus
GGAGAAAGAGAGAGACATATATATGTATGGATGTATGGATGTGTGTGTGTTTGTATTTGTGTGTGCAAGAGTGCGTGTGGGTGTGTGTGCATGCATAATGCATGTGCCTGTACAAACATGTACTGTGTTTACAAGTGTATCATTCTCTATGTATACATCCATCTCCACCTTTAGTTTTGCTCTGGAAATATGAACACGTGTTCTGTCAAGCCAATTGAAAGAAATCCCACTGAATTGAGATGAGTAAGACAGTGTAAAGGAGAGAGAGAGAGATAGGAGAGAGCGAGTGCGCGCACGAGAAAGGAGTGTAAAAATAGAGAGAGAGATGTACTGAGAGGGATGGAAAGAGATCTACTGAGAGGGTGGAGGGAAAGAGAGGGATCTACTGAGGGAGTAGAGAGAGAGAGAAATCGACTGAGAGGGGTGGAGAGAGAGATCTAATGGGAGGGGTGGAGAGAGAGATCTACTGAAATGGGTAGAGAGAGAGGGTGAGAGAGATCTACTGAGAGCGGTGGAGGGAGAAAGATCTATCGAGAGGGGTGAAGAGAGAGATCTACTGACAGGGGTGGAGAGAGAGATCTACTGACAGGGGTGGAGAGAGAGATCTACTGACAGGGGTGGAGAGAGAGTGGGAGAGAGAGACGAACCAGCGTATCCCAGCAGCGAGCTGCGCCCGGTACCTGAACCTCCGCAGCACAGACCAGAGCAGCAGTCAGGCCCGCCTCCTTTCCTCTCCCCACAGCCCTTTTGTTTAGTCCGGTCTGCTCAATAATTCGCTTTTTAACGGCTGCCAGTGCCAATATTGTCCACTGGCTGGCTGTCAATCATCCTCTAGACCCGGCTGCTGCCCCCTAGCTGTGATCTTTGTTCACTGCCCCGGGAGCGAAGCGGCCACATTCATGCTGTTTGGCGAGGGAAAGGGCCCTTTCACAGTCCGAGATTCAGGTCACAGGTTGTTTGACCACTACCAGTGTGGTCCTGTTGCCTCGGCAGTTACACTACTCTCTGTGTTGTGTTGTGTTGTGTTGTGTTGTGTTGTGTTGGGATGTTCTGCATGCAGTCTGGTCTCTGAGAACATTGATCTGTTGTTCTTCACCACATACAGACTGAGAGCAGGAGATACAGGAACTGGGAGAGAGAGGAAGAGAGAAAGAAGGAGAGAAAGAGAAAGACGGAAAGAGAAAGAAAGAAAGTGAAAGACAGAGGAATAGAGAGACAAAGACAAAGATGGAGGGATTGAGAGAAAGAAATACAGAAAGAAAGAAAGAAAGAAAGAAAGAAAGAGAAACATCATAAAGAGACAGAGAGAGAGTGTGAGAGAAGAAAGAAAGAAAGAAAGAAAGAAAGAAAGAAAGAGACACACACACACACCTAGGCAGCTCCATGTTAAGCAGGTTCTATAATGAACCCCTGGAGGTCTTCTCAGAGCTGGTGGGCTTCCAGCGGAGACAAACTCTGATCCACAACCCACCAATGCATCTCAGCAGCGGGGGTCCCACTCTCTAATCTTCTCCCTCCCTGTTTTAGTCTCTCCTTTCCAGCGCGCCTCTCCTCGGCTCCTGTCAGCTGTCTTCTTCTCTCCCCTCCCTCAGTCTCCTCTCCCTTATTCTGCTCCTCTTCTCCTCTCCCTTATTCTCCTCTCTTCCCCCCTTTTCTCTCTTCCCGTCCCCTCTTCTCTTCTGCTCTCCTTTATTCTCCTCTCTCCTTGTCTCACATCCACTCCTCTCCCCTGTTCTATTCTCCCCTCTTCTATTCCCTCTCCTCCCTCCTCTCCCCTCTTCTCCTCACCCCTCCTCTCCTCTCTTCTCCTCGCCTCTCCCTTCCTCTCCTCTCCTCTCCCCTCTTCTCCTCTCCCCTCCTCGCCTCTCGATGTAACCAGTGTGTTTCTAAACAGTCTGTTACTTCAGTCCCCAGCCACACTGTGTTTGTGTGCGTGGGTGTATCCGTGTGTGTATATGTGTGTGTGTGTGAGTGTGTGTGCGTGTGTGTTTGTACCGTGGTGCGTGTGTTTGCATGCTGGATCAGATTAGTCTCAGGTCCCACCAGTCTGCTTGATTCAATAGAGGGCCAGGTATTGACTGTTCAGAGTGTTGAGATGGCCTGTCGATAGGCCTCCAGCAGAGCATCTATAGACAAGACCTATTTTTCCTGCATAATACACTGGATCCGTATTGACAGACGTTGTACAAAAAATTGGTTAACCTTCTGTCATGACATGGCTTGGACTCATTCCACTCACATGAAGACAAAACACGAACACTGAAAGTGTCATACCAAATGAAAATGAAAAGAGAGAGTCATGTGTTTGATCAATTCTAAACTGTCAGTTGATCTCGGATCTGGTTCTCTCTCTCTTCCTCCTGAAGGGATCTGCTTATCCACTTCTGTGATCCTATCAGCTTGATCTGCAGCACTGTGGCACCATCTCCCAGCTGGAAAGAAGCTGTCAGAATTGTATGTTTTGGACCTCAACCCAAACCGCCCCTATGAAACCTTCCGGAAGGTTCGAGGAAGGGTCGTTCCACAACAAGCCACCTGTGGAGCAGAACAACCCCCCTATGTCGGTGTTAAAGCACTAACAAAGCCATGTGAGGTTGACATAGCAACCCCTCTTCTCCTGTCTCCTCCCTCATTCTCCTCCTCTCCTCTCCCCTCTTCTCCTCTCCTCTCCCCTCTGCTCCCCTCCTCACCCCTCCTCTCTCCTCCCCATGTCGGTGTTAAATCACTAACAAAACCATGTAAGGTTGACATAGCAACCATGGAATAGCTATGGTCTGGGCTTGGGGACGCCTGGGTTAGATTCTCCAACGTGAGATCCATCAGGGCACACCAGTGATGAGACGGACCACTCGAGTTGACACGGGCCCCTTGGTTGGAGTTTGTTTATCCGCTGACAAAGGCAGGGGCCAGGCACACCCAGCCAGACTAAACACACAGGTGGAGACTGATACAATAGGCCTTGGGATGCTTCCCAGGGCATGGTGGTTGAGACCAGAGCAGGTCTACTCCCATCACTCCTATGGTTCCAGTGGGGATTAGAGGCTTAGGGAAGTGTAACTTTGGAGTGAACGCCACAAAGGGAGCAAACGGAGCGGTTCACACAGACGTGCTCTGTTGTTGTTGTTGGTGATAAGAGTCACAGTTTTCTACAGACCGGGGTAGTGGCAGACGCGTAGACTCTAATTCTCTGTAATTCTCCGTCTCTCACGCACACACACACACACACACACTTTTTCTCTCCCTGTCTCTCCCTTTGTCACTTTCTCCGTCTCTCTCTCTCTCTAACTCTCTCTCTCTCTCACACACACACACACACACACACATACACATACACATACACACGCATAGACATGAAACACACAGTTGCTCATTCACTGAAAACAAGCACACACACACATCAGAGACGTCAAATATTCGGCGGCTGCCACAGCAACACAGCGAGAGGGGGAAAAGTATGAGTTCTTTTTAAAGATCCGCCCGTGGCGTCTGAGCTCACAGGCTCCATTTGGCTGGATCATATTAAAGGTGAACGCAGTCATCTCATCTCTCCTGTTCAGAAAGCTGTGTATAGCCCCTCCCGTTGAGCGCACTCACTTCTATCAGTCTGTCAGTGTTGAGAGTCACACTGCTTAGCAAACTGTGCTTTTAGCTCCAGACGTCTTTAGTCAAAGCGTTTCTGCTCAGACAAAAGGTACAAAAGGGGGGAAACGTAATGTGTCTCTCTGCCAGTCGGTTCAACTCCCATGGCAATTCCCATGCGGAACCTAACAGCAGAACACACACACACACGCCTGGAACAAACACTTTTGCTTTCATCCCCGCTTCCTCCACACACATTGATCCATTCATTACCTGGATCTGCCTCCATCAACAGGGACTGAGAGCAAAAACCCAAACTGATCTCGCAACAATCCCTCACAGTAAACAAGTGAGTTTCTCACAACGGAAAACAAGAATGCTGCTCTAATGCTGTGTATAGAAGAAGGCTCAGCCTCCCACTATGGCTCCGCGGCGGAAATAAAGCTTGCCGCACGACAAAGAAACAGCGAGGATTTCCAGACGTTAGATACGTTAGATATGTTTGAATGTCGGAAGCAGATGCAGTGAAGTGCCCTCAGACTGAGGACTAAGCTGTTCTGCCATTGAGACAGTAACACTGCACTGTGTTGCACTTAATGTGTGATTTCCAATGGGTGAGTATTGACGGTTTCAGGGCTCAATATTGTCATGTGGTTCTAGACCCTAACCCAGCTAGGTCATGTGCCACCAAATCCTAACCCAGCTAGATTATGTGGTTCTAGATCCTAACCCAGCTAGGTCATATGCTACCAGATCCTAACCAAGCTAGATTATGTGGTTCTAGATCCTAACCCACCTAGGTCATGTGCTACCAGATCCTAACCCAGCTAGATCATGTGGTTCTAGATCTTAACTCAGCTAGATCATGTTCTAGATCCTAACCAACCAGCGAAGAGAAGTCTTACTTTGAGTATTCTTCGTTGTCTCGGTCACACCTGGAGTCCTTGTGCTTCTCCCAGTCCTTGCCGTGCTTGCAGGTGGTCAGAAGCACAATGTCTTGTCCGTTGTGGATGTGGTAGAGCGCGTTTCTCGTCTCCGAACCGATGCCGGTCAGGTAGCGCTTGCCTTTGAACACCAGGAGGTGCTTCCTGTCCGGGGGGAGGTGGGTGAGGGTCAGGTGACCCTTGACCCCACCCCTGAGAGGGTGGTCCTTGGAGAACAGGGGAATGGAGATGTCGAACCCCGGCCTGAAGTTATCCATGTCCACAGAGGCCTTGGCCAGCATGGCCTGACCAACATCCAGGCCCAGATCCTCTGTGTAGTCAGGCCAGGTGCCAGAGTACAGGTTGAAAATCAGATGGTTCCGCCCGTCGTTCCACGTGGGCAGGCTCTGTATCCGGGCCCGGAGGTTCTGGATGTACTGGCCAGAGAGCTGGTCTCTGTCCAGGGTGTCGAGCCCCAGGACGAAGAGGCAAGCCTGGGCTGGGTCGGCCGTGTGGAAGCGTGACTCCTGGATGGAGGTAAGGATCTTCTGGTAGCTTTCTGAGATGGTCTCCCCCTTCAGGAGAGGGTAGGTGTAGACCTTGAAGTCCGCCTGGCAGAGGCTGCGGTCGAAGCATGTCTCCATGCGACAGCGCCGGCTCTTGTAGATGTTGTTGCGGATCTCCCTGCGCTCGCGGGGGGAGGAGTGCTGGTGGAGAGGGAGGGGGCTGTCCTCCCCTTGCTCGTCCTCCAGCAGATAGCTCCGGAGGGGCTGGAGCCCGGTCCAGTTCGGCCAGCGCTGGGGGGCTCTGGGCTGGCCGGGGGGGCTGTGGGGCTGTGGGGCTGGGTAGACAGGCTGCAGCTGCTGGGGTGTGTGGAGGTGGTAGAACTGGTGGCTGGGCTGGGATTGCTGCTGGAACTCCCCGATCTGTAGTCCCCACAGGTAGGCTAGCAGGAGAAGACAGGCCCCTAGAGACACCAGCAGGTACCTCTTCTTGGCCTGCATGTGGACGTGTGGGGCAGTGGGAGGGGGGGGGGAGACGGGCTACGAGGCAAGGGGAGGGCGAAGGGGTGGGACGGGATGGGGGTCCACACTCAGCCCACACAGAGGTCAATCTTATCCACAGCTAGGCATGATGGGAATTAAAGTCACTGGTAAAACAGAATTAGAAGGAATTGTTAATTGCGTTTTAGATAGCCTACTGGTCTCAGATAGTAAGTAATTATTAATCATGATTAAGAATTATGGAAAAAAACATACTTTGTGTCATTATCATAGATAATTAAGGCAGTGCAAGTAGTCCGCTTACCTTTCGAAGACAGACACCTGTGGTCTGTATACCAGGAACTCCCCGTGTGACTGAACCGTAGGAGCGCGGAATGTAAACACAGCATTCTAAGCGGAGTCTGTGGCACTCATGCAAAGCGACACACATCAATAATTATCCGAGAGAATCAGCGGCGACATATTGTAGTTGGACAAGCTGATCAAGACATCGGTGGCTGACCTAAACACAGAGAATCTGAAAAATAAGATCCTGTGTAATCACTTTTCTGTGTCAATCCTGTTTGTTTGTCCACGCCCTTTAGATATTCCCCTGGACAACGCACAATTTGGTATCTTATGTATCCCCATGGAGAATTACATATTTTAGTTATTAATCCATACTGTGTAGATTTAAATATATTTCCCCGTAATCTCTACATAAAAGTTTCCAAGCCTGTAGTGCCCAACGTTTAAATCCTTGAACGAATCAAGAAGTGTCATCAAGTGTCAACACCTACTTATCCCGACAATATAGGCTACATAAATGATATGGTAGACCTTTCCGGTGTAGTGTCCATATGTCCGGTATGAAAGGGTGTAGGCTATATGTCCACATGTCCAAAAGACACGCACGTATCCTAAAGCAACCCGCACAGTGTCGAAGGTTTGTTTTTCATCCACCTCTTCCGTGCGTAAAGACACACAATGTGATTCATTCCACCGGTTGATATCCTATAGTCTTAAAATTTTGCATCGAGTTCTACCAATATGCTATACGCATCTGTAAAGTTAACGGTCTCGTTGCCCCCAAAAAAGACACGCGCGTCAACAGTCCAAGATCCTGTTGGTAAAATATTGCAATGATAGGGCAAAATTCTCCCCAATGGGACGGCGCGTTAAGCCGCAGAAGATACGTTTGTCACTCGTTGAAATACAAGAGTTTCTGCCATCAATGTTCATATTCCATGGGTCCGGGGAAGTTTTGGCTACGCGGGTCCCTCCCTCCCGCATCGCTCCCATTCACAACTACACAGCGATGTACCGCGTCTCCTATGTTGCGAGGTTGCGCCTCCGATCACGGTTACTGACGGAGGATGCGCTGTGAGCGGTGAAAATGGATGGGGGAGCGCCGATCAGTTCAAGAGGCGTTGGCAGCGGTCAGTGTACTCGGGGAACTATTGCGTGCCCATGTTGGTGGTATGGTAACCTGCAGGGTGTCCCGTATGATAACTAACCTGAATGTTGTCTTCTAGCGCTCCTAGATTTGAGCGTATAGTTTCAAGATAGGCTACTGTTGCACCGTTTGTACACGAGAGAAAAAATCTCTATTTGAATTGACACATTAGGTGTACAGGTTATCTATCTGTGAAGATTAGAATTGCAAGGCTACATGCTCTTGGAAATAATGATAACGATTAGGCTTCTGTTTGTTGTTACACAGAACCATTGTTGGTCCGTCGAAACTCATCGCTGGTCACCACGAACATTACAGAGATGTAGAATAAAAGTTTAGAAATAGCTCTTGTGATATCGGCGATAGATTAACACAATCGGTCTACATTAAAGCTGTCCTAGCCCAGCTCTGGAGCTCTTCATCAGCGCTGTAGTGGAACGTGACTCTAGACAGAGCCCTCGCACCAGATTTACTAGTGAGTTTGTCACCAGACAGACTGACTGGCTGGCTGCTCCTTGCGCTTTCAGCTGTCACGAAGGTTATAAAGCATTTTCCAATCTCTTAAGCCAGTGGACGTTGAGCTGGATTCATGGCCTCTCCGTCATAGGGTGTTTCCCTCTCAAACCAACCGTACCGGCACCGCGGGGGGGGGGGGGGGGGGGGGGATGCCCACCACAAGGGTTTATGTAGGCCTACTGTTTATTTGTTCTTGAGTCTTAAGTGAGAAACCTGTCTCTTTACGGCGTTCTTATCTCCCAGTACGTCTTTCTTTTAGTTGCTGTTCAGAAAATGTGGGCCTATTCAGGTGTGTGGCTGGGACAAGTAATTCACGTTACTGTACTGCTAGGCTTGATCAAGTGACAAACAATGCCATCTTGTGGCGCATCCATGTTACAAGGAAAAGGCGTGCGCATTTTGATGTTTTAGTTTGCGTACTGGACAACACAGAAATGTGGGAATACTTGGTCTACTGTTGCTGTGGTACACAGAGGATGATAGGAATAGGTCGTTGAGGAACAGGTGGTACTGTATGTTCTGGAAAAAAATGGCTGCAGGTGCAGGGGAAAGAATAAATCACATCTAATGTGACAGGTGGTGTGTAGCTACCGTGTGAGTGATGAAGCCAGGCGGCTCTCTGAGTGTCCGAGTTAGCTCCACTACCCCAGCCATCCTTCATAGTACAGGCCTAAGCAGCACTCTACAGCTGCTGCTCCTATCTGTTGTGGTTCCACTGAGGGTGGGGAGGTAGGGAGGATGGAGCTCGGGGTGAGGTACTGGCGGTAGGGGACTGGAAGGGGGGGGTAGGGGACGAGGTCCTGGGACTAGGAGCAGGGGGAGAGGAAGGCTAGGGAGTTCGGCTTGTGTGTTTTAGACGATCAACCTTCAACCCTTACTGTGAGGTGAGGGGTGGTGTGGGTGAGGGGGATTTTTTGTTCATCCATGTTAGCGTTTGCGAATGGTTCCTAATTGTGTGGTACTATGGGGCTGAAGTGCACTATTGCTGGGAGGTGTGAGGTAGAGCAGGAGCTGATCTGGATGATGTCCTCTGTGCCACAAAACTGTGAGCTCTGTTGCGACCTGCTACAGTAGCCATGTGAAGCCTCCTCGTCCCTGTGGCTAGCAGTCTTTGCTTTCTCCATTACTATCTATCTTTCTCTCTTTCTCTCCGATTCCCACTTTCTTTCTACCTCTCTCTTTCTTCCCCTCTCTCTCTCTCTCTCTCTCTCTCTCTCTCTCTCTCTCTCTCTCTCTCTCTCTCTCTCTCTCTCTCTCTCTCTCTCTCTCTCTCTCTCTCTCTCTCTCTCCCTACTCATCCATTTTGTTTCCTGTGTCCTCCTGAGAGTTCATGAATGGCCCTGTTTGGGGCGGGCACCCCCCCCCCCCCCCTTACATGGACACCAGGCCTCCCCACTGGTGCTTCCTGATTATGGAAGCGACCCGCTCGGCGGTGTCACAAGAAAAGCCTTCCCCTGCTCAGCAGGCTGGCCAGTTACCTTCCTCCTGAACACAGCTTCCTGCTGGGGTGACACCTGCCCCTGCAGCCCCACTTATGTACGCTACACAGACACGGAGAATACGGTTACCTCGACCATGGCGAGGGATTAGGGGAGAGGGATGTGGTTACCTTGGGGATGAGGAGGGATGAGGGGAGAGGGATGTTGTTACCTTGGGGAAGAGGGTGGATGAGGAGGGATGTAGTATCTAGAGGATAAGAATGTTTTAAATTGGAAACGTCTTCAATTCAAACAAACAAATGAGAAACATTTACATTTATAGAGAAACATCAAGCCATGTTTCTCAACATTTCTCATGAATATCATTTTTGGGGGAAATATTGAATGTTTTTCTTGACCCTTCAATCTCAAACAAGAATGAAATAAATCTTGGCCAGACGCAACTGTCCCCAATTTCACAACATTCTAATATCCAATGAATAGAGCAAGGTTGCATGTTTCCTGCATACAATGAACTGACCTCCGACTAAGACGGAGTGTCTCTCTGTTTCAACCGAATTACATATGGATCCGCTTCCCCTGTATCAATGCAGCTGTTTCGTCCACTGGCTGTCTCCTGGGTGAACAGATTATTAAAAACTAAGTAGCAGCATGGTTCCTCTATGTCTGGCCACCACTCCAACGCATTAATATCCCTCCTGAAATATCGACTCCCTCTGTCATCCCCTCCTCCTCTCCTCCTTCCCTTCTCCTCCCCCATTAGCCGTGTAAAGAATTCCTGAAACACACAAGTTATGAGAGTGGTTCGTTTTCACGGCCCGAGAGATAGACCTATGTATCAAGGTTGTGGATGGGTGGAGATGGAGGAGTAAAGGCAAGAATGGGCTAGAAAGAGAGGAAGATGGCAGGAGGTAAACAGAGAGAGGTGTAAGTATTTCTCCAAGGGTGTTTGATTGAATTCTGGCCCGGCAGGAGGAGGCTGGTCAAGCGATGGGGCGGTTGCTGTTGTTAGGAAATTAGACGGGACCAGCCATGATGAGTTCATGACACTGGCGTGATTGGACTCTCTGATTGGTGAACGACGGGTCTGGAGCCCAGAACCTTCCATTTCTTCCTCATCTTTCACATGGGGGGCTGAACAGGCTGTCATCGCTGCTGTTTAGACTGTTTGTTAGGAAACTTAATATTCTACCCTGAAGGGTCAGAAACAGGGCATTTTCTTTGTTATTTACAATTCTTGCATGTTCAGTGGGATTCAAACCTATGTTGCCCACACTACAGACCAACAGGTACAGGGACTTCAAGACTGCCAGGATCATTGAACAGCTTTTAGTCCTCAGTTTCTCTCCCAATAATGCGTTATTAGAAGTATAAAGTTGAGATGACTGTTGATGCGCAAAGATAGGCAAAGTTCTAATAATCCAAATAAATCAATTGTCCAAAACATGATCACATTCCACTTGGAGATAACAATTGGATTCAGAATCAAAATCTCTCGGTTTGGATTCCACACGGGATACTTGTCTAAATGCAAACGATGTTGACTGAATCAAATCCTTCTCGGGGAGCACATCACCTTTGATTTTGTCCCAGACTCACTCCTACCTGTGGAATCATAAGCAGAAAATCAATATTTCTCTGCTGGCAGCTTAGTTGTTTATTTGTCTCATCTAATGCTGGAAACATACTCGTCAGTTATGTGGAAAAAGTCCCAAAGCCAGCTCGGTCTGGGAGCCTGTCTGCTGTACTCTGCTTGGGACAGACAGACAGGTAGGCAAGACAACAGGCAGACAGGCAGAGGGCTGTTCTCTCACCTTCAGCCACCTGCTGTAAAAACAAAGTGTTGAGGAGGACTCAAGAGTCCTTCAGGTATGCGTTAGCATCCTAATAGACAAGCTAACAAGCAGGAGACACTTCATCCAGACAGAACCAGGGTTTCTGAAGGGGCCAGGGTTGGGTTAGGGGACTTCTCAATGCACTGTTGTGTTACCTGCACTGGCTCAGGTAAAATTTGTTGATACACCCTAAGGAAAGAAGAAGAGAGTAAAAAAGTAATAAAAGAGGAGGGGTTGGGGGGGTATAAGTTAAGTAGCCTGGAAAGTGTTATGTATTTGTTTCTTGTAATTTGACGTAAATCTTAAAAAAAAAAAAAAGTTTTATTCAGGAACCCACTATATCCCTGAGGTAATTTTTAAGGTAAGTATTGTGTTTAGGTCCTGGTATTTTGAAATTAAACACATTTCCCTTCTCCCCAGGAACCTGCTATCTCCCCAGGGATTCCAATGTTCTGATCGGGACATGGCCAGGGTTTCTCCAGCCTATTGGGTATAACGATAGACCAAGGAGGCATCTACTGGTCCATGGGTGAGAACTGGGATGAATTTATCCCATAGTGTATTCTGCCTAATTGAATCCCCCAGCTACAAATACAACGCTGTATTGTACCGCATCAGGCAAACAAAGGCACACATGCAGACAGGAACACACGCAGGCCATCTACAGTGCAGATGCTTCGCATTCAAGACTCCTTATTAATGAACGAACTGAAACGTGTACTGCCTTCACTGCCCCCCCTCCCGTTTCCATTTCTCCAGTACATGAACAGTGCTCTATCAGGCATGGCTAGATACATTTAATGTCACACACACACACACAGACGATACACACACAAACACACCAACACACACACATTCTTGTTCGTATAATGGACCTTCACGCCTGTCTCCCCAACTGGTCTGCATTACACCAACACGTCAGCCCATCTAACACTTGGAAACGTCATACGTCATATAAACACTCCAGTCTCTACTCACAGCAGCACCTAGCATTTCTAAAGAGCCAGGAAAAAAAGTATAATTCACCCAAATGGCAAAATCCTACATCCGTCACCTCAACCTGGATATAATGCATTTCACAATCATGGTCTTGATTGATGTTTTCCCTCTGCAGGATATTTCAGGCTAATAACATTTATAGAATTAAATTTATAGAGCTCTAACATAAAAATGAATGACAATAACAGTCTGGCATGTGTTGATTCTCAACCAAATATCCATAATGCAGAATGGTGCAAGTCAAGAGCACCTTGATAATTCAACGACTCGATTTCCCTGGAAGGAATGACTTTGCAGAAGCAAACAACAAGCAGAAAGACAGACTGCTGAACTGTAGTAGCGGTGGTTTGTAACTAAGTTACCCAAGGCTGTGCCTTGTCACCCACAGACTCAAACACATTCCTCTCAGTCTGATAGTTTTGCAGGAGAGTGACCACGGTTCAATTCCTCCGCTGGTTACACCTCTCTCATCCAAAGAGAGATCAAACGGGGAAAAAACTCTCCTTCTCTGAGAGCCGACTGTTGTCTCTCTTGTCTTTGGGTCAGGGCAGTGCTGAGAGAGACTGCATCGGTGAGGTTATGGGTTCAGATCTTTCCCGGCCTGCGCCCTTCGCCCTGGTGCTCGGCTGGTGCTCGAAGCAGTGTTAATTGATTTCTCGTGTTACCACGGTGGCTGTCATCAGGGAGGGAAGGGGCACCATGTCAAGGAAGACAACGCATCGGGGTCAATCAATACAGAGAGGAGAGGTGTGGTAGGGAGAGGTGCGGTAGGAAGAGGAGAGGAGGAAAGGAGGGGTGAAGAGAAGAGGAGGAGGGGTGGAAGAGAAGAGAGGAGGAGGGGTGGACGAGGCCTCCCCAGAGTGGTGTCCTTTACTCTCAGGGAATTGGGAAATGTCAGAGCACAAAGTGTGTGTATGTACGTATGTGTCTGTCTGTCTAGCACTGCATGCCTGCATGCCTCCATCTCTGTCCCTCATCTAATAGAAATCCAGCTGGTTGCTATGGAGACGCGCTCAAACAGTGGGTCAAGCAAATATACTGTATCTGTATTTGATGACTCATATGAACCCGACAGTGCAGTGGAATGGCGGATGAACCCTAACACCTGTTACCTGTAATGATGCCGCTCATCCACCAGTGCACAGCGCTAACATGTTAGCGGCACATCTTTCTCACCACACACGCAAACGTATTTACACACCAACACACAGGCCTCCTCTGTCAGCCTGATTGCAGACATATCCCTTTCCTGGTGAGCTGCTAAGACCGTAGAACTGACACACAAGTGTCTTCATGTGATTCACTCTTCAAGGCCAGAAAAAGGCTCCTTTCAGTCAATAGAGGCCATATAGACTGTTCTGAGTGGTTGATAACACTAGGAGATGTCGTTTAATTTAAATATTTATCTCCTCTTGTTGGAAATATATAGAGATTAGGTGTCTACGAGTCTCTAATAGACATTAAGGGTGTCAGTGGTATAGCCAACTGCCGCTCCCAATAACACCAGCAGACAAGAGAGGAACAGGAAAGGGAGAGGAGATGTGAGGAGAGCAGAGAAGAGGGGAGGAGAGGGAGGAGGAAAGGAGACAAAGATTGAGGAGAAGAGAGGAGGGGAAGGTTGAGAGATAAGTCAAGTGGAGGAAAGGAGAGAGCAGAGGGCAGAGGAGAAATCATGTTAGTGAATACCAGGGTCGGACTGGGACCGAAAAACACCCCGGTACTTTGAAACGCAGACCGGCCGGTGACCTGTGTACATTTGCTTAATACAAATAGGCTATATAATAATAAAGTATCATGCAGTGCTATCGAAGACTGTTAACAAAATTAGATCTAATACAGTATCTAAAAATGAATATGGCAATTCTCCCTTAATTTCTTTTTCCTTGCTTCTCTCTGTTTCTGCATCTGCTTTTAAATGTTGTAAAAGAACAATAATCAGCTAACTATAGTCAATAATGAAAATCATTCAACAAACTAATTTCCATATAATAACCCTGTTAACATATAGTCTACTGTGTACAGTTGCATTGCTGCACCTGTCAAATTCTCGCCACTGGACCCTGTCACCACAGCCTCCATCTCTTGCCCCGTGTCACTGCACAGAACAGAACAAATAAGACAATTACATTTGAAAAGCACATTTAATTTTTAAAGCCCCAATAAATGTTGTGCATATTTAAAAGAGTGCGTTTTTCTCTTGGCCATTTATTTTCCTTCATTTAAAATATATAGCCTATATATTAGCTAAAAGTAATACAAAATGTATAATGTTTTTAGAAAAATGAAAACTATATGGTTTGGATATTTGAATTTTCTAAATGTCGACAATGCAGCTGCTTGCACCTGACGCCTCTGGTAGGCTACTGCCGCATCTTCGGGCTGCAGACTCTCTCTCTCACTTAGCTTGGCTTTTGCCAGTCTAAACATTTGTTCAATGTTTTTACATTTTGCAGCATTTTGCAGGAGTGCCCGTTGTTTTTTGTTTTCTTGCTTTTTCCGCGCCACCCTTTTCTCCTTTTATTTTCCTTTCCATTTCTTTGCAAAAGAAACGACAATGTTTTTAGCAATAGCTAAATATGTCTCGGATGCAAACGACTTTTAACCCTTGTGCTGCCTTCGGGTCACATGACCCAAAGGTTCATGACGAACCATCGTTGTGTTTACCCAATTTTACCCAATACAAAAACAAATAAAAATAATTTTCTTTTAACCTTCGCAATGTGGGGGGTCTGAGACAGCCCAACGGTTAAAAGAAAATGCTTCACTTTGTTTTTGTATGTGGTAAAGTTGGCGCAATACGACGGTGGGTCACAATGACTGATGGGTCAGAATGACCCGAAGATAACACAAGGGTTAAAACAATGCACGCGATCTCATTGCTTCCACCCACTCCAACTAAGTGGCCATACTCGGAAAACGATTGATTTTTGACCAATCGCGATCTGTAAACCGGACGGACAAGTGCACCGTTCAAGTTTACACAGGGGGAATCCCCACCCCCACCCTTCGGATTTTGGATCGCTCCAGTTAAACATTTTCTTGGTATTCAGGCCGTCCTCCAAGCGTAAACTATTAGGCTATTTTTTTGTTTGCATAGTGCCGTGGCCAAAGATACAGACAGGGTGTATCAGTTGTGAACATTGCTGATAGGTCCAGATGAGAGTTGAGTGGTCTGACCTAGGTATGTGTGTGTGTGTGTGTGTGTGTGTGTGTGTGTGTGTGTGTGTGTGTGTGTGTGTGTGTGTGTGTGTGTGTGTGTGTGCGCGTGCGTGTGTGTTTGATATAATAGTTCCACAGCATATCTTCGTGTTGCTGACTCCACCACAACACCCAGACAACCAAGGTTGCTGAAACCTCTTCTCCTTCCATTTAGGCCTGGAGAAATGCACTTTACAAATGCTTAGGCAACCTTAAGCAAAGTGTTACTTGAAGAAGTTCCGATTCAGATAGGCAGGCCTAATACATTTTTAAAAGCATTAAAAACCCGCACAGATACAATGGTATAATTTCATGATTGCTTCACTCCACTAGTGATTTATACAAGTTATGCTTATAAATTGGCCGGCAGCCCAGGATGGTAGCTTTAGGCATCGGTAATGGGCAAAGACAGTTTAAATTATGCACACAGGAATATGCGATCAAATTGATTTCTCAGTCATAAAGCTTAGATTTGGACATAATCATCTGAAGTCTAAACGTGTATCGTCGCACACAATTAGAAACAGATGTATTTATAACCAACGGCTGTGTTTCTGAGACAGGAACCAAGCTGATACTCTTGACGAAACAAGGAGACTGACAGAATTAGTCAGAGCTAGTGTGTGTTGGTGCCAATGAGTTCATCATTGCACAGACACGCCAAGTGTCAACATGAGGAAGTGTCTGTGCTGGAACAGTGTCTGGGAGGCCTTTAAGCACTGGCTTGTTTATTTCTTTGGCCTGTATGCTGCAGATAAATATATGACTTGCAGGTATTCAAGCAAGACTCCCCTTCTGTCTAGAACTCAATGCGTGCCAATTTGACCAGAGCTGTTGTTTGGCGGACAACAGTAGTCATTTGGAAATTTGAGCGGAACTTGAGAAATATATTTTCGCATCTTTGAGGACAGTTCTATGAGACATGCTTTCTGGTTGTCTCTGCAATGGAGCTCCAGGGCTCAGTTTAATATATGCATAATATGAACTATTTCAAACTTTCGGCAGACCTGCAGCACCTGATTGCAATGACTATGGCCCTCTTGAAAGTATTCTGACCTACCTAATCTGCACACAGAATTTCACTCAATCTCGTCAGTCGGGTGAAATACGTATTAATCCTCCTGCAAGCTGTCTCCAGATGATGATGTTTCACTGAAGTCTCACAGACTAGCTCTGCTGCCTGCTAATACAAGGCACACAATCTAAAAACTAAAGTTATAGCCAACTTTTGTAGCAGAAGTGCTTTCAATAGAACCTCAAGGTTTCAGACAGAAACCTTTCTCAGCTCCATAAGGTGCCGTTTGGAACTTTACAACCTGAAATTATTTTTTTAATATAACTTCTATCCATTGAGTATTTTCTTTTGTGACAAACTGTTGTGTATCCCCTTTTGTTTTTTGTAGTGGATAGCTGAGGCCAAAGCTGGAAATGTGTTCTGATAGCTGGAAGTACTCTTGTGACTTGTGATGGAAGAAAAGAATGGGGAAAAAACAACATTTACTGAAGGGCCAAGGGCAGATGGTGGTGGTCCAGGGACCAGGGGCTTCACAGGTTTTCCAGGCCAAGGGCAGTGCTCCTGCTATGGGCAAGAGATAGAGGGGCCCACTGGAGGATTCAGTAGAGGAACCAGATGGAGGGTGTCTAGCTGCAGTCGTACCCTCCTACGCTGGGCATAGTGACAGAGAGCAGAACTGATAGGAGCTGTGTCGCCGCTAATGTTTGTGACCACCTGGAATACAGTACAGCCTGATTTACTGAAATTAGTATGGCGTGTGGTGTTTTAATGGTGACAAAATTGCTTCAGAGTAATTCTATGGATTCATCAGTTCTGTGGTGGTTTGGAGTCATGCTGTTGGTGAGCACGTACATGTTGTCCCCTGACATGGCTTGATACATCCAGAATCATCCAGAAGTTTCCTTGCAAGACGGACACAAGGACCCAGACTGGAGAACCTCATATTCCACGTTCCAAACAACAAGTCAAACTTCGGGACTGATGACAAAGAGCAGAGGACTGCGTCTTCTGGTAATCTGATAATTCCATTCCATCCCAAACCCCGTCCCTGCAGGGTTGACGTTTATACATGGAACAGTCTGGAGTGTGTGATCTGATGTATCTCTCCTCTAGATCCTTTAGGATAGGAGTTGGGAGCTCTAGTGTTCAGCAGGATTGGAGTTTTAATGCAAAACACAATGGGACTTGAAATCTCCAGCAGGATGGGAGTTATAGTCTTCAGCAGAAGGGGAGCCGTAGTCTTCTCCTAGATAGATGGGATTACACTTGTATCATTACTCTCTGTTCACTGGGGTGACAAAACCATGAGAATCAAATCCCCCGCCTGTGTTCAACCAAGAATTACTCTCTATTTTGCTTTCTCTCCCTTTCTCTCCTGCATTCTTTCTCTCCTCTCCATCTGTCTACCCCCATCTCTCTCTCCCTCACCCCTCTTGGTCTCCGTATCCTCCCTTCTATCTCCCTCTTCACCAGTTGTGAATATTAATCTCCACATGGACAGCTCAGCTTGCATTAAGCTCCACCATTCTCTGCAACCAGCCAGGCTGACATTGACATTGACTGTTCCATCACGGCAATGGCAGATCCAGCTGTTTGATTTCCCACAATGCACCAGGTTGGCAGTACCATCCTGACCCGGGGAGACGGATGCAAAGTTTAATCTCAGGTAACAAGAGTCTGGAGTGCCTTACCCGTCAGGGTTGTGACAGGATCATACCGGAGCTGTCACAAACACACCACGCAGATTAAATTGAAAATCTCCAGAACAGGACAATTCACAAAAACACAGGACAAAAGCAACCCCCAAATGGAAAACTGTGAATGTAAAGTTAAAAGCAGTTCACAGATTGCCTTGTCGATTAAAATCACATCCGTTTTTTTGGGTGAAAACAAAAAACGGTTGTGTTTTCTATATATTATAAGCCGAGCACTTTTCTACTCTCTAACTAGCCAAGGGCCAGAGGTTCTCAGGCGTCCCTATCAACGCTTGTGTTGTCGATGGCTCAGGCAATACTAACCGGCATGTTATTAAAGCACCGGAGCGGCCATCTTGAAGCATCAGTGCTCCAATTACCTTTGACGTTCTCCACATCAAGTGGCACATCTCAACCATTTTTCACAACCTGCTTTTATCCACCATCTTCAAACAAAAGCTGGGGCTATGCTCGGCTTGGCGATCCCCCTAGAACTGTAAACACAGCGTTGTAGCAATGGCGGAATCTCACACTCAATTCATAGTTTTCAGTAAAGTGACATCCGTGGAGACCTGGAGGGCAGAAAGCTGCTGTTGAGACGCAGCAAAAGCCGGCAAATGTACCTTCCCATGTTTCTTTGGATCACCTCTTAGCTAAAGAAAGGGAAATATATGGACACACAAACCGCAAGTGTTGGGCACTTGCGATCAATATGCAGCACCTGCTGCCGTATTTCTGCCCCTAAAAACCGCAAGGTTTTTGTGATGACTATGTGATATCATAACTGTAAACTAGTTAACCTCTCTCTTTCTTAAACAACTGCGAACTATTCAAACGGAAAGTAAACTTTCCCTTTAATTTTTCCTATTACAACCTCAATTCCAAAAAAGTTGGGATGCTGTGAAAAACGTAAATAAAAACAAAGGACCAAATGAGTATGAAAAACAGTCTTAACACAAGCCTCACACATTGTCTTTGTTTTACATTCAGTTGGATATCGGTGTAAAGGGATTTCCAAATAATTTAATTCCAAATGCATTTTGAGTTTAGTTGTGTCTAAAACAACAACCCAACTATTTAACTAGCTAACTTTAACTCACTACGACCACTGCAGTTGGTCGCCTCGATACACAACAAACTGTGTCAAACCGATTACATAAATATGTGTTTTTGACAAAACAAATACCATAATTAATACACCTGTATATTGTTGTGTTTTATTATTGTTGCTGGGTTTTCTTTATCGGACTAAATTATAAAGAAACACAGCCCCAGGCTTGTCTCCTCTTCGATTACTGCATCCGATAGAACAACAGCATTTTGGCAACACAAAAGCAACAGACTCGAAGAAAATGTATGACTTTATAATGGGTGGCGGGCAGCGGAAAGTCTTTTTCAAGGGGCGTGCCCCGTAGAGCGTGACGTCAAGTGAAAACTATGAATTCTCACATGAAACAAGCTTGATTTAACCCTCCTGTTGTGTTCCGGTCAAAAGTGACCGATTTACAAGTTTTCTCCCTGAAAAATTGTAGTTAATGTATTCTGATTGCCATAAGGTTCCATGACTTTGTCCACACAGGGTATCTAAATAGCCAAAACATTTTTTACCGAATTTCATAAAAATTTGGGTGTTTTATTTAACTTTTGTACGCCTGTGGTGTTCCCGGTCAAAAATGACCGGTCATTCAAATGAGTAGGTAAGACTAAATTTTTTAAATAAAACTATCCGGCATTTTGGCAACACAAAAGCAACAGACTCGAAGAAAATGTATGACTTTATAATGGGTGGCGGGCAGCGGAAAGTCTTTTTCAAGGGGCGTGCCCCTTGGAGCGTGACGTCACGTGAAAACTATGAATTCTCACATGAAACAAGCTTGATTTAAGGCGTCAGTAACAGAGGCCGCAGTCGGAGAATAAAGTATGACGTTGACGCCGACAGATAGTCCCTCACATCTTGAAGGTTCATACGATATTGACCAACCAGGAAGTATCAGACGCCAATGGAAATGGGATCATTCCACAGAGGTTTCACCTCATAAGATGCTCTTGGTGGTTAGTTGTAACGGTTTCAAATTCTTGTACTCTCTGTGAAATATTTTACTGTTGATTGTTTTTTCTACAGGTACACTCTTGCACTCTTGTGGGGTGTTTCATGTTGTTCAATTGTAACTTGTTTAACTGCATGCTATTATGGTTTTTCCCTTTGGCACTTATTTGGTTTTCCACAATGTATGCTTCATGTTTTAGCTGCTCGCAATGTTTGGGACTATCTCGTTGTTATGATCAGTGACCTATGCTCTTTTGTAAAGCTCTCTCTTGGAAGTCGCTTTGGATAAAAGCGTCTGCTAAATGCATAAATGTAAGATCCCTCACGTGTCCCGAATGTTCAACTTGTTGTTTGGAACCTTGGGGCTCAGAGTTTGGGTGTGTGTGCCTCTCATCTCAGGAGAGCATCCCTCTGTGGTCACACACAGGTCTCAAACTAGGCAACCAAAAACACAGCCTGACTGTACACCACCTCTGCTACCCCTACGCATGCGTAGAAACATTGCACCATTATCTACCTGAAAGCAAACTGGGACCCAACTACCTCAATAACCCCCCCCCCCCTTTCCTTCCCAACCAACACCGGAACCACCTTTCTTTTATCCATTTTTTTTTTTTTACCCAAAAACCCCTGCGGCAGCCACTGGATGCTCTCACCCAATCTGTTCCAACACGGTGGAGATAAATCAGCTGCCAGAGGTCCATTGATGTGGGGAGAATAGATTGGCCTTGCCTGCGTTTTCAGAGAAAACTAATTTTCCTTGCTGAGGTAATAAAGTACACTGTGGTTTTGGCCTGGCTGGGAGCAGGCTGTCAGGCTGGCCGCCTGGCCACCTCATTTGTCCTGACTGATGTATGTGTTCACTAAGAGAGCCGGCTCTTTAACCTGCAGCGACACACCCGCCAGGCCTCGACTGCTCTCCATGCTAATGGAAGGAACAGTGGCGTGATTGCTTCCTCCTCCCCCCCATCATCAGTTCCTTTCTTCTTCTCGCGCTTTTTCTCTCCCTCTCTCTCCGTTATATATGTGGGGTTCTTTTGTCGACAGCCCCGCCCGTCACCGCCTCCCCCCACCCCACACACACACGCACCCTCAACTAGCTCTCCATCTCTTTTTCCCTTTTCACCTGGAGTGAAGGTTTGACTGAACTTATGGATAGCTTGCCATTTACATCACATTAATCAGAGAGCAACAGCCCTAGGATCCCAGGGGTGCCATGTCTCTGTGTGTGTGTGTGTGTGTGTGTGTGTGTGTGTGTGTGTGTGTGTGTGTGTGTGTGTGTGTGTGTGTGACTGTGTCACTGTGGAGGTGGAGTGGGGTGTTGGGTTTCTGAATGCCTCCAAAAGTAACTTAATTTTCTCCCCGCTGTGATACAATACCAGTCATTGCACACAGCAGGGGTCAAGTAGGAAGAGTTCTAACACACTCCTTCTCTCTCTATCTCTCTCTCTCACACACACACACAGGTGCTCCTGATAATCACTGTCTTTTTGCTCTCCAGTGCATGATGGGAACGGATTATCTTATAGCTTGAACAGCTGAAGGTGTTAAAGGCCATAATGTACATCAGTGGGAGATCAAGGTGGTTTTCCAGTATGGAGGTGTAAAGGTATGGCCCGTAGATCACGTGGCCGCCTCCAGTCCTCTCCTCTGCTCTCATCCTCCCAGGTGGAGCTAAACGGATGAGGTCTGTGCCTATATTCCATCAGTGCCTCCTCATGAAATCATTCCAGAGAAGAAACATTTCCCATACACCCCCCCCTGTGTCCCCCCCCCCCTCCATGATCCCAGCGCCCCAGTTTAGGTACATGAATACTTCCGTTTGCCGCTGGAGTCTATCTCCTCTCCTCAGAGGTGTCGGTGAGTTCGTTGTACAGGGCATGAAGCACCACAGCACTCATCCAGGCCTAATCTTTATGCAACCCCCATAGGTCACAGGAGACAGCTAATGAAAAGGAGCTAGCCGATTCCCCTATATGAGATGGATATTTGTTACTTTTCACAATGAAATTAATTTTCAATCTAATTCTCCGCTTTGACGCCTCTGGGTTTTGGCGGCGTGTGTCCCTGGCTTCATAAGCAGGTGCGTTCGGAGAAGATGTAATAAATATGATGTGCTGCCTTGCTACTCTGCGGTGGCAGTTTGGCTGCAGTGAAACGGGTTATGGTGCCCAACTCTGTTCTAATGCCTCTAAACCTCTCCCTCTTCCCTCTCTCTCTCTCTGTCTCCCTCTTCTCTCTACTTCTCACTGTGTCTCCCTCTTCCCTCTCTCTCTCTGTCTCCCTCTTCCCCCTCTCTCTCTCTGTCTCCCTCTTCCCCCTCTATCTCACTCACTCTCCCTCTTCCCCCTCTCTCTCTGTCTATCTCTTGCCCCTCTATCTCCCTCTCACTCTGTCTCTCTCTCCCTCTCACTTTGTCTCCATCTTCTCTCTCTCTCTCTCTCTCTCTCTCTCTCTCTCTCTCTCTCTCTCTCTCTCTCTCTCTCTCTCTCTCTCTCTCTCTCTCTCTCTCTCCCCCCCCTTCTCCCCCCGCTAGATTTCTAGGATCACACATTTTTCTCGTTCTTTCTCAAGGAACACACTGAAATTGATGAGGCATGTTGAATGTTAATGTAGGTGGGGATGAGTCTCAACATAGGAGGAGGCAGGGTGTGGCTCGGTTGGGCTACAGCCACACCAAGAATTGTATAAGCCCCACCGTGGAACAACCAAGACAATTACAGAGCAGAATAGGCCAACCTGTTCCACTTTCATTTATCCCTTTTGAACATGACACTCTCCAGACTGACATTGCTTTGAGCCCCACAACTGTATGGATTAGCCTCACCGCAGTGTTGCTCCAAAAAAAAGAATACTCTACCGCCGCCACTGAGTCCCAAACACATTTAGAGAAATAAGGATGATGGCATGGTGGAGCAGTGCACAGTTGCCACACAGCATGAAGGTCACGGGTTCGATTCCCGCTTGAGGCCACTGTTCTGTGCTCAGGTGGGCAATCTCCCGGGATCTTCTGTGTGGAGCTTGCATGTGCTCCCAAGGGGGAGTGAGGGTCGCCATGAAGCCCCTTGTAACATGCTGTCAGTCAGAACAGATTGCTCTCCAGCCCATGTCCCTGGCCAGACATGAGGTGAGTAGGACTTGGCCCCTGGGCGCCTTGATGCAGTTGATTGGATTACTGCCCTTGGAGAAAGGACAACAGGATGGGGAAAATGCCGACGAAGATTTAAGAAAAAATGTGTAATCCTGAACTTTATAAGCTACAGGCTATTTGTCTAAAATGTAGGAGCCAGGGGTGGGGGAGTGAGCAGGTAGTCTCTGGATAGAATATGTAAGGTATGGTCTCCAAGTAGAATATATACATTTTTGTTGCTTGTTGATGTATTTGAAGGGTATAGTGTCTGGGTGGTGCTCTCTGTACTGTTGAAGTGGCAGGTCTCTTGAATAAATGTTTACCAAAAGAAAAATCCCACTGAGATCGACCTTGGATCATTCTTTATGTACAAGAACACATTTTCATTGAGTGCACACTGTCCACCACGCCCACACATTCATATGTGGTGTTTCGGATCTACTGGGCCCATCATCCGGAGGGTAATAAATGTGTGTGTAGGGGAGGAAAAACTAAACAAAAAGGTGTGTACCTATCTTCCTGCCTGAAAGTCTCCTGCTTCTGTCTCACTCTTTACTCTTTAAATTGGGGTTTAGTTTACAGAAATTGTTATGGCTGTATTAATTGTTTAAACCCCAGTCATGTTGAGGGTCCATCAAACCCAAGAACAGTGGTTAAGTGATGCAAATATAAACAACACAAGGGTGAAGGATATTGTATCTGCTTGTTTGGATGTGGCGTCCTGGGGATGTAGCACAAAAGGTGTTTGGGGAGAGAGCCATAATGGATGCTTAAGAAAACACTTGTGTGGTTTTTAAATGTGAGGGTGTCTCAATAAAGAGCTCGAAATGTCCAAAGTTACCTCATCCTTCCAGAGATGAATGTGTCTCATGCTGTGACACTAACTTATCCTTCTCCTCTTCTCTCCTCTGCTTTTCTCTCCTGTCCTCTGCTCTCCTCTCTCTTCTCCACTCCTCTCTCTTCTCTACTCCTCTCTTCTCCTCTGCTCTGCTCTCCTCCAGAGATGAATGTATCTCATGCCGTGACACTAACTAATTTCTCTGTCAGCTTGTATTGATCTTTCTTATGCAGTTGCAGCTATGAATACATTACGCGAGTGACAAACAGTATGCAGTTGCTTTGGCTGTATGCACTGATAGACAGGCCGGGGCCAGGCTAGCCTATGATGGGACTGGACTAAGCTGGTTTCGGGTTGGGGCTGGGGATAGACTGTACTGGACTAGGATGGGGTCTTGTTTTGGGCCAGTTTGAGTTCAGCTTTTCCGGGTTAAGAAATGTTTGCAACCAAAGTGTACAGTTTTTTTTACATGAACACATGCAAACTATTTTTGTCCTCTCTTTTTCTCTCAGTGTCGTTTGCTTCATCCTTCTTTCTCCCTCTCTGACCCTGGCCACTTCTCTCCCTCTCCCACTGTTCAGAGATAAGGGGACTAATTGGTTCGTTAGTCTGGACTGGGAGCCACTCCCTCCCTCTCCCCGGTGGCCAGCCTGAAGGATGGACAGATCAGGAAGGTGATCAGAGAAGGAGTAATGGCTGTTGGACAGCATAATTTAAGACCCCTCTCAGCTCCACCTCCCCAGGTAACCCATTAGAAAGACATCACTCTGGTGTGTGTCTGGGAGTGTATGTGTGTCTTGGAATGTGTGTGTGCATGTGATAGGGAGACACTTACTAATGAAGTCATGATTGCCATGGATAGCCATGGTCCTTAAGTCTTCCTCGTCCTCATAGCTGCTGTGGTTGGCTGACCCTGACACATAGGAGAAAGCCTATGATTGCCACAGCAGCAAGAACAAGAACAACCACTTCTGCTACTAGTTGACTACATGACTTCCTGGCACATAAAGCTGGTCTGTAGCTGCATGGAGTCAACACCATCACTCACAAAGATACGTGAACAAATTCAATTCCAAATACATTTTCACGTAAATAATTGGAATAATTCAAATTGAAACCAAAGGGTTACAAATGTACAGAATGCTATTGGAACCATTTACATTTCAGTTGGAAATACCGAATTAAGGTGCCAATTCTGACAGACAGGTTTAGTTGATGACTCATTTGTATACGTATGAGGAGGCTGCGAGACACCCTGCCCACGCCTTTTATGTTAAAGACTCAAGTTGCTTGATGTTTCTCACATCTCGTTGTGTGAATTCCTGTTTGCATTGGTAGTCCGATTGTTATAGATGCTGGTTGGGTGTCAAAGGAAACGTGGGCTGGTGTTCTCATGTATTTCCTTCTCCCAGCTTCTTCATCTTCTACTTCCTGTTTGTCCTTCCTTTCTCTCTCATAGAATTGGAAACTGTCCTCTAAAAGGCAATTTCTTGTACAGCACAGAACACATTAAAAGCACACCAAAGTAACAAAACAACAGCAACACATATTGCTGTTGTTTAGCAGACGAATGTGAGTTTTTGTATTGGCCAACCGTTTGGCCAATACAAAAACCCACATTCGTCTGCTAGTTTGCAAACTATTTTCCAGTGGTACTGTATTTGCTAGCTAAGAGCATGTAGCGTGGTAGGCGACCTTGTGATGTTTGTCGCTCAGCCTTCACTACAGGTGACTCTGCAGCGCCTTTCTCTCTGGAGCTGGAATGAGTCACGATGCCAGTCCGTTCCGTACACGGCGTGACAGATGGCGTCTCTCTCAGCTCGCAGTTATTTGTTGCTTACCCAAACAACAACGATGACAACAACATCTACAACAGCCCAGTTTCAATTTTTCTTTCTGTCTCCTGAGTGCCTTTCCGGAGATTGGCGGGGTGGCGGTTTTGCAAATCTGTGGTGTTTTTGGGTAGCCCTCCCCTGTCTGAGGTGTAGAGCTGCCCTCCCCCCACCCTTCTTCTCCACCCACCTCAGGGTGAGTTTACGCTCCAGCCTGAGTCAGCAGCACACACCTCCCCGTGCAGGCCCACCCTGCTGCCTCTGAGCAGGGGGAAATCAGACGCCACGCGCCACTCTGGGACATTAATCATGAGGTCAGGTTTGGTCTGCACCCCCCCTCTCCCTCCCCCGCTCTCTCCCTCCCCCCTTCCTTCCCCTCCCCCCTTCCTTCCCCCTCCCGCTCCCTCTCCCCTTCCCTCCCTCCCTAGACGCACGCTCAGCACTTCCTTGTGTCCACAGGAGGGCAGGAAGTGTAAACAATCTGGACTGGGGCCTGTGACTCAGGGGCCGCAAATCGAGATTAGGGCTGGTGTGCTATGCACACAAACAAACACACACTCACACAGGGATGGATACAAAACCCCTCAAACATGTTCATTGTTTAGATTTTCAAATTGAGAATGCCTGCTCAGCGTCAGGGAGGATGGGTCTTGGGGTCCCAGAAAGCCACGTTCAGTCCCAACAGACACACACACACACACAATGTATATACGCATGCAAGGATACAGACACACAAATGTAATCATACATTGACACACACACTCGGACTGACATAAAGTGTCTCTCAGCATGTTCCTCCTTACTTCTCCTCTGTTGCCCCCGGTGCCCTCCAGAGTGAGACATTCTCCGATGCTTCCGAAGGAAGCTTCTGGAACTATTCTAATGAGCCGTATAATAGAGATAGATATAGCCTCTCTGAGGACCTAGAGCCTTGTGAGGACACAACCTCATCCCTAACGACATTTGCTTTGTTGTTACCAGTGGGATTAGATCCGGTGTGTACCGGTTGCTGACGCCGATACATTTAGCCTTGGAGCGTCACATTCATTTGGTTAAATGGAGAGGATAACTTTGTGATGGTTCAGGCATACTCGGTAACTACTTGGTAAAATATCTCAGGCCAGAAGTCTCCCAATCCTCTGTCTTACCCCTACCCCTTACCCCTAGCCCTTAGTTTTGCGCGTTCACGTGAGAGTAAGTGGTGTCCCAATACTCTTTTTGATCTAGGGGTAGGGCTAAGACAAAGGGGTATGCACCCCTTAAAACCAAGTGTTTTCGGGAGCTTACTTGAAACCTAGGGGTATGTGAATCCTGCTCAACCTGCAACAATGGCGGACAGATCATCCAGAGTCCCATAAATGTAGAATATTTTCGTCTTAAATAATTGATAAAAAAAATTATGACATTCTTATTTTGTTCTCTACACAGTCCTGTACACATGTATTTGCAACCATGTTCTTAATTGAAACGTTTTTAAAAATCACTAGTTTGCTACGCTAACGTTACATTGCTGATTTGCACAACAGTCCCGCATTTCTCCGATTAGCCTTGAATAGACTCCATGCATGTCTACAGTTTTAACTAAACTCCATTAGCAGCGAATTTCGTTTGATATCAGTGCATAACAATACGACAACGATATACATAACCAAGTGGTGTCTCATTTCATAGGGCTATCCCTTACCCCTCAGTTTCAAGGGCTAAGGGCTAGGGGTAAGGGCTAGGGGTAAGACAGAGTATTGGGATTCGGCCTTAGTCTCAGTCTAAAATGGACAGGTACTTCAGCCAAGAATGTTCTGTCAGTGAGAAGACCTCAGGAGTGTTTTTTACGGGAACATAGCTGTCTCTAAACTTAGTAGCCAGCCCAGCGATCTCTACACTCCTTTAAAGAGACTTGGAGAGATGGTCTGAATATGCTAAATGATTTTTAAAAAATTAACTTATTTTCTGATGTTACAAAGAATATATTTATTGTAGCATTCTGTTATAGTCAAAAAAACAGTTGCCATGAATTCATAGGACCATGGAGATGAAGACTGGAGAGAATCTGTTCTGCCTTTGTACAATTCAGTCCTGTCTGTCATCACACTGTTTGCGACAGGCAGAAAATAAATCTCACAAACAGATATCGATATCGAAGCATAATAAAAACTCACAAAAATTGCAAAATCAGTTTCAGTCAGTCAGTGTGAATAGCATAAAATACAAACAATCTATGACTCTACAACTCATCTTCACCACCGCTCTATCTCACTCTCTCTTACTCTATCTCTCTCTCACGCTCTCTCTCTATCTATCTCCCTCTGCCAACCAACCAATCAAATGTCAGCTAAATGACAACTTTGTTTGTGTATTAAACTCACTGACCCATCTGTCCCAAGTTTTAGTCTAGGATTTTAACCGGTAAACTGCCAGTCTCTATGAGAATGTGTTTAGGGTACTGCTGGCTTGGAAAATGTGTTTTTCTTACAGTTTCAGATGCCACAGAGTATTGAGTCAGGGTAGGGTGGAGAAAAGGAAGGAAAGGAGACACTAAAAGGAGCAGGGGCAGGGGAGAAAGGAGAGGTGAAAATGAGTGTAGAAGGGGAGAAGAGGGCAGGGAGGGGTCCAGGGAGGGGAGTGAAAAGAGGTCTTGATTCACACCCATGTCAGAGGAAACTGCGGCGTGACAAAACCAATCTGGTCCTCTCCTCTTCAGGTCAATGATTCCTGAGAGCAAATGATTTTTCTTCCTCACATCTCTCTATCCTCTCTTCCCTCTTTGCTCTTTCTCTCTGTCCTTCTACATACACTCTCTCTCTGTCGGTCTCTCGCTCTCCACAGACATCCACGGTTCCTCCTTTCCTTCTGTTAGGAAGAAAAACATTCTAGAAAAAAAGAGAGCAAAGACAACAATTTAGTTTGAAACGTCATATGGGGCATTCAGATTCGGCATTCACCACACAAACCACGGACTGAGAGTGAACTCTGATTGGTCACCCCACATCCATCTCTAGCAGAGAGCACAGTGTGTGTTACAAATCCTTGCTTTCATCAATCATGCATAGGCTATATTTACAGTATACACTGAAATAAAAAAAGGGCCAAATTATTGCTTGCTTTTCTGTTTTTGAACTAAACCACTTGAAACTAAATCAGGTGGCTGAGCGGTTAGGGAATCGGGCTAATAATCTGAAGGTTGCCAGTTCAATTCCCGGCCATGCGAAATAACGTTGTGTCCTTGGGCAAGGCACTTCACCCTACTTGCCTCGGGGGAATGTCCCTGTACTTACTGTAAGTCGCTCTGGATAAGAGTGTCTGCTAAATGACTAAATGTAAAACCAAGGACTCAAACAAATCTGAATGTATGAAATACCCAAAAAACTATTAGTTATAGTTCCGCTAAAATGATTCAAATAGAATCATTTTAAAATCATTCAAGGACATCAAAATATCCTCCTCTTTTATGACTCCTTCTGGTTAAGTCGGCTCCTGTTCATCAGGTCGACGACGCTGTCAGACAGTTCGAGACGGAAAACACGTCCTGTCAAAAGAGGTTCTATTCTGGGGCTGAGGCTAACACTCTCGATATGCGACAGAGACATGTCTGCCAATCAGACTGGCTAATGGAGCCACACGTTTATGTGTGTGTGTGTGTGTGTGTGTGTATGTGACTCGCACAGAATGAACCCCTGGCAGAATCCAGCTAGCTAACAGGCGAGAACAGGTGGAGGTCCTGCCTAGCAGCACTTGGATCTTTGCTTATTCAAAGAGAACCTGGTTGGTAAAGGTTGGTATAATGTACCTCTGACATAGTTAGGGTGTCACATGGGCTTCCTGTATGTGACTCTACAGTCTGACCAATACAGCTGCAGCAAACCCATTGTTAGCCTGAAGATGGGTTGGCCTGTCCCTCATAACTCAAATCTGTATTTTATCCTGGAGATAACCCACAGCTAACTTGCAGCTAACCTTTAACCAGCTCATGGCTGGTCTGTGTTTGTTACTCCATTTTTGCAAGGTTTCATTTCCTTACCGGAGTAGATGTCGTTGAGGTTCTCCAGTTCCTCCTGGACCCTGAGCAGGAGGATGTCTTCCAGGATGCCGTGGTGCTCTCCTGGGTCCACTCCCAGCTTCTCCAGGTGATGTTGCCTCAGCCTCAACAGGGCACGGCCTACACAAGGTGCAGGGAGAGGCCAACAGTTCCACTAAGTCTAGGGGTTGTAGGCTTGTTTTCAAATGTGGGTGGGACAGCATTGTTTCATATAAATGAGGATGCGGCAGTTAAATTAAACAAATATTGATAAGAAGTGTGCGTATGGCGAAGAGTGCAATTTAACCAGCTGATAGTTATGGATGAGAGGAGGTGGAAGGAGAGGTGGGTGAAATGGGTGGTGTGTGTGTGTGTGTGTGTGTGTGTGTGTGTGTGTGTGTGCGTGTGTGTGTGTGTGTGTGTGCGTGTTACCTACCTGATATGGCATGTTTGAGGATGGCTGGTCTTATGGTGCTCAGCTGGGAAGGGTACTGTTCCTGGGCCCAGACACTCACATCCTCCACCGACCAGAGGGAAACTCTCTTACACCGACCCATCACCAAGTCCAGGACTGGGATTAGCTGCCTGGACAGGTCAAAAGGTGAAGAGGCAACAGCAAGAATCAGAGAACGACTGAATCTACTGAATTTCTCCGTAAAATCCCGACTGACCTTCTCCAATAACTCACAGTTCAACATAATTGGCTGAGATCGCATATGTTTATTGCATATTAAGGAGGAGTAGGTATATTCATCCTTATTCAATTCTTGGGAGGACGAACATCTCAAACAGAAATAACACAATAAGGAAACAGAGACTGGCAGTCCAAAATTATGTTGTTCCATTAGATGTCTCCACTCAACCGCCCTTTAAGGGGTTAAATTGGTAGCTTTCGCAGCGCTAACAGCGCTTAACTGTTGATGTGACCTTTCCCTGCGCTAATATATTCTGCTTGTAAATGTGTAATTCCCTGGCCTCATTAGAGACTGAGATGACAGTCAGATAGGCTTCATGTCTTCAGCACATGAGTAGGTCTTTAACATCGACATTTAACAACGTCTATGTTCTAAGGAAGAGGTAAGCTATCCACTACATGACTCGGATACTAGGCATGATCATCATAGTGCCTGTCAAGTTATTCTGACTGGCTTTGGCATTTAACGTCTTATCTTGTCTTTTAATTCAATGTTTTGTAGAGTTAGATGGAGACAGTGTATCGGTTTCCAAAGGGTTGGGAGTGTGCCATCACTAAGAGCTAGCTTCGGACCAGACTAATCGCATGATGCATAAGATAAAATCTAAATTATGTAGACAATATCCTGTTGTGTTGCTCTAAGCCTGATCTCAATTTCCGGATGCTAAAACATAATGTCTGAGACTGGAAGCAAGACAGTTGTATTGAAAGCTCAATGCCCCCCTTGGCAGGTAAGCTTGTTTGCTTGTTTCCACAAACTCTAAGCCCAGACAGTGTGTGGCCAGTCTGAAGCTAAGGACCCAGACATAGAGCAAAGCCTGAAGGGTGGGGGGGAGCTCTAAGTAGGCCTACACATTGGTTACCGGTACAAGTTCGACATCTAGTGGTGTTTTTCAGAAACATGACATCTCTAAAAAACAATTACTATGCTACAGCAGGATACATCAAATTAACATGCAATGATACGCAGACGACATTCGTTTGATTTAAGTAGGGCTACATATGTACACGTGTGCTATGTTTATTTGACGATCCGTTTGATCCTTTACTACACACAATAACAAATTCGTGTAAGAAGCAGACGGAATTACCTGGTACTTACACGTAAACTATTCATGACAAAAAATCTAGAAGAGGACGACTATTTTGGAACAACTGAGTAGGCAAGGTTACATCTTACTCATGACTCCTCTTGTCAACATCGCGTTTGCGAACTTGACCAGACACGTCTTTACCGCAGGCAGCATGCTATAATGTTCAGTCTACGCCATGGATAGAGTGTACAAGATGTAGGCTAAGTAGAATTATTAATTTCCAAACAACGTCCAATGTAAACAAAATCCTTTACAGTTAATCGGTACCGTTTTTTTAATAATAAAAGTTAGTTGGTCTGTATCAAAAGGAGCCATACTTCGCTAACTTACCAGTCTTTACCTGCTAAGCCCTTCGGTTGATGCGCGCTCCCATTCCAATTCCGCGCTCACGTAGGCCACTGTTTACTATAAAGGTATGAACACCTGGAGAGAGACAGCTGCCTGTTCACTGGTGAATTCAAGTATCCAATGGGATCATGTTTAGGAAGTTAGTAGAAACTATACCCTAAACTGAACAATGGAACTACACAAAAATGTATCTGATCATACAACTAGGCTATACACTCTGAATTGTCAATGTAAACAAGTAATAATTATTTTATTCATTTTTATTGTATTTTTTTTATTGGAAAATTTGAAATGAGTCTAATAGCAACCCCAAACCTAATTCTAGCTGTTCAGATTGTGCGTAATAATGATTATGGCCATATCCTGTTCACATCCCATAGCCTATCCCATAGCATACCTCGAGGACCCTGAGGCGAGCGAGGAAGATAGTGGCCGACTCCTCCCACCCTGGACACTCCCTGTTTCAGTCACTCCCCTCCGGCAGAAGGCTGCGGTCCATCAGGACCAATACCTCACGCCACAAAAACAGTTTCTTCCCTTCCGCTGTTGGCCTCTTCAACAAGGCCAAGGGACCACACTGACTCTAATGACTTCTTGCTTAAAACACACTGCTTTTTGCACTGCATTACAAAATGGTATCTTGTACATTTGTATTTTTTGTAATATTTGTATTTTTGTATTTTTATATTGTAATTTACGGTAACTTATATTTTATTTTATTGTATATTTAATTCTATTCTAATCCCACTTAGTACTGCTAGTTTATGTACCCTTAGTATAGATAGTCCACATATTTAAATTTTAGGTATATGTTTATTGTATGCACCTTCCTGCCAAAGCAAATTCCTTGTCTGTGCAAACTGTGCAAAAAATTCATGGCGAATAAATCCCATTCTGATTCTGATTCTATTATTAATTCATATCCTGGTTGGCTACACTGAAATTGTGCAGTAGCTTACTATCTCCAGAAGAGGGCAGATGTACTCAGGGAAAAGTTTAGAAAGTTTCTATTCTACTATTCAACTCATAATTTATACTGGACACTGCCCCGGGCGCATAAATGGAGGAAGGAGATAGGCTACTATCGAATAAGGCAGGCATTTAGAGCTGTTCAAAGCAGGAGTTGTTGCAGCCCAGCCCGATCTAGATGCTTTCTGCTCAAGTGTCACAGTGGGACTTCCCTGGGGCATCTTCGGAGGTGCCGGTACAAGAATCTAATTTCTGCGCTCTGTCTTGAAGAACTTTATTATACTGAAAGTCTAGACAGAAACACTGCATGTTAGGAGGGGAGCATCTTATAGGAAAGTTTCTTCCCAACTCACTCAAAGTTTAGAGATGAGAAACGTGCACCTGTGATTCGTCTCATTTACAGCTGACGTGGTGAGTAACCTAACAAACATGTGTGACATTTACATACTGTTGTTTGCTGGCATCTATGGGCTTTATATTTTTGAACCTTTCAGATCATGACGTCAGTACACACATTAGAATGAATTAGTTTTTCAGTTGAATATTAATCTTTTATGGCTGTTGATTGTGACACCTGTTTTGCGTTCGAGAATTGGCATTATGGGCATTCAAACAACCTGGATGATTTTTAATGATGTGCATGGTCATTGACAACAAAGTTAAATGCTATGCGGAAACATTTACTAATGCACCCATGGATGGGCTGAAAAGTGTCCGAGCGTTTAATTAACTGAGAAATAGGTTAATCCCTCACGCGCGACCGGGCACGGGATGTCTCCCTATTGAAGAGCTTCCGCTCGCGGAGAGATGTGAAGTAGTGATGGGCATTCCGGCTCTTTTTCGTGAGCCGGCTCGTATGGCTCAGCTCACTAAAAAGAGCCGGCTCTTTTGGCTCTCCAACGGCTCTTTAAAAAATACATGTTTTAACTATGAATTTGACTATGATAGGTGTGAAAACAATTTGAATTAAATTATTAAATGAAATCAGTCAGGTGGCTGAGCGGTGAGGGAATCGGGCTAGTAATCCGAAGCTTGCCAGTTCGATTCCCGGTCATGCCAACAGACGTTGTGTCCTTGGGCAAGGCACTTCACCCTACTTGCCTCGGGGGAATGTCCCTGTACTTACTGTAAGTCGCTCTGGATAAGAGCGTCTGCTAAATGACTAAATGTAAAGTTTTGACTACTCTCTGACTGTGTGTGAGTTGGCTCGGCCCTCCCTCATGCAGGATTGACAGGAACAGAATGTGAGGATGATCGTGTGCGCCTTTAAGCCTACAAGTATTTTTTTGTTGTTCTTTGAATCAGTCAATTATTTTAAATACAATTAAAATTAATTATTTCATAATCATTTAGTTTTTATAGGCTGTATTAATCTATTAAAAATAGAGTCGGCTCTTCAGATATGCGAGCCAGCTCCCGACTTCACCTTCAAGAGCCGGCTCTTAGAGCCGGATCGTTCGCGAACGACCCATCACTAATGTGAAGGCTGGAGACCACACGCACCGGGAGCTCTGTTGACCTCCTGCACTTCGCGGAGGTCGCTCAATTTAGCCGGTCGGGCGGTGCTTTTGGTTTTTTAATCGTATGTCTTTTTTCTTGACGGCCTTCTCCAGATCTGGATTCTGCCATCACCGGTGTTTTTAGTGCAGAGGATTCCCAGAGGTAGACTATTTAGACAGCGGAGCGAGGGCAAACACTAGCAGGGCAACAGTTACAAATCACCGCTGTCCTCTCCCTCCCTCGTTCTCACTCTCTCTCGTTCCCTCTCGCTGTCTCTACATAGTGTACGTCAATATATAATATTCTCTGTATACATCACTGTCTTTCTCCCCCCCCCCCCCTTTGTCAGAGTGATGGATGGGGTTGGTGTTCTCTCTGCTGTACACGGTCCTTTTTGTTTTTTTCATGATGACCTCATGCGTTTGGTTCCTGTATGTGGAGGCATCCGCTCTTTACCCACAGACCATCCCTGCTGGGCCATCTCATCCATGGTGAGGACATCGATTCCTGGGTAGCTTGCTTCTTCCTCCCCCACGGGCTAAAGCACCCAGAGGCCACTCAGACAGGGGAGGATGGAAGGAGGAGAGGATGGGAGAGGGGTGACAGGAGAGGTGTAGATTTCTTTGCTTTCTCAGCGTCCTGAAGGGCGTGGGTGACAGTGATCAGTGTTTGGGGGGGGAGTCCTCCTTCTCTTCTTCCTCCGAGGGGGCACACACAGGTCTCCTAGCAGCCGGGACTGGGATATGGCTGTTCCAAATGTCAACCTGACACCCCCCTCTCCAAGATAATGAGAAAGTCCAGATTGAATGATTTTTAATGGCCTTGGTAAACACGGATAGAGTAGTTTTTCGATAAATCCCATTCTAATATCCCTACGGTTAAATATTTGTTTTTTCTTTCTCTCTTTTTACGTCTCTCTCAATGCTGTTTGCTGTTCGAATGTGTTATGGGGCTGTGGTTGGCTTCCACCCCACTGGTGTGTGTGTGTCTGTGTGTGTGTGTGTGTTGAGATACGGAAGGCTGTGAAATGTGAATACAGAATGTATTTTTCTGACAGCTGGTTGCTAGTGAATGTTTGCCTCTCCCTTCTCTTTAAGTTGTCATCTAGTCATATGGACACAAGAGGGCAGCACTGCCAGTCCAACCAACAGTGCCACATCCTTGTTTTGTGGGCCTAAAGCTTCATTTTTTGTGGGCTACAAGTTTCATACTTGTATTGTTTATTGTGGGGGTTGTTTTGTGGAGCTGAACATCCTATTCTTCCTGTCCAGTCTGTGCAACTCTTAAGGGAACAGTAAAGTTGTCCCTCTGCCCCTCATCAACTCCACCCCCCCCCCCCCCCCCCCACACACACACACACACACACACACTCCCTCCGTCTTTCCTTTTCATGGGTTGCTATGATAATTCAACCCATACAAAACCAGCAATATTACATTTTATAGCCAGGCTCTTGGCCTTGTTGTAGTCTTCAGCATTGTCTTCCACGAAGTGGAAGTTGTGATATGACCGTTTACAGTCCAATGTTAGGGTTAGCCCGCAGAGTTGGTGGTCTCGTTCAATCTACCATGACATCCATGACAATGACGTGTTCCATGGTATTCATGTCCCATGTGTTAGACAGAGCTGAAGAGACGTTCTAACTGTTTCCCTGCTGCAGAGAGGGGATGGAGAACAAGGCCATGTACCTGAGCACCTACGAGGAGAGGGAGAACGGCTCCTTGTTCGAGGAGAACTACGACGGGAGGAACCTCTCCAAGCTCAACCTCTGTGATGAAGGTATTAGAATTCAATTTGGTCCCGTCCTTCTCTCCTATTGTATTCCATTCTCTCCTATTTTACTCTACTCTCCTATTCTGTGCTATTTTATTCTATTCTCTCCTCCCCTCTTCTCTTCTCACACAGGACCTATCAGGGTAGTTGAGTGATTCCTTTAGTAAGTCCTCCATGGACAGAGTGATCTGCAGAGGGGATCCATATGTGATGGTGACTCATGTTTCAGCATGGTGCGGTGCTCTGCCCTGACTTAGTCATGCCCTTCTAGGGGATATGCATGCAACTGTGAAGAAAAATACAGGCAACATGACTCCTAGTCTCCCCCTTCCCAACACACACATATACACACAATCGTCTAAACACACACAGATAAAGTCACATTTATCTCAAGAGATTTTAAGAAGTATCTCACCCAGAGAACACAAACTAACACTCTGTTTGTGACACCAACTGCCGATAGTGTCACTTGGATGATCTACTGTATGTGTGTGTGTGTGTGTGTGTCATGGACAGGTGCAGCTGAACAAATGAACTGTATAACAGCCCAAGTTGTGACCTCCTGGTATGTAACTTTGGTGGGAAACAGCTTAGCGAGTCTTACCAAAGACACTGTGGAGACCAAGAGAACATCCGTCTCTCCAACTTTGCTAATCGCCCCGTAGCTGCCAAAAACACACTGTAAACACGATGCTATCTTGTTGCCATCACACTCCCTATTAAAACAGTTGGACTGAACAAGCAGAACCATAATGCTAATGTTTACGACTGAAGTTTTTCTTTAGTGTTTTTTCCCCACACTGTTACGGTCTCTCGGATGTCTCACGAGTGGAATCTTTTGAAAGTAGAAGATGTTCTGCTTGGTTTCCTCTATAAATATTCAGCCTCTCTGGCCTTCTGATGTCAGCCTGTGTTTAAGGCAAGCTGACCCCTGTAAAAGTCTTAGATAAGTAAACAGTGCCGTTTTCACTGCATATCCTAGGGTATGTGATAGCCCATAGGTACAAAAGTATGTTCAAAGCTCTGGAGTTTTATAAGGTACACATGCATATTTACATGTCTGGGTGTCATTTGGGCAGTAATGGAACCCAACTGATAAATGTCAAACAAGTTGTTCCGACATAAGCAGAAGGTGCACTCACTGGTATAAACAGGCTTTTGGTTCTGCATTCATGGCATACATAACGATCTGGAAAGAGTATATAAACACAATCATGGTATTTTTGAACATTCAGGGTCTACATTTTGTTATGCAACAGTTTTTGGACATCCATAGTAAATCATACTCTTTTTCTTCTATATGTTACTACACATTCCATGTATCTGACACATTGGAACAGCTGTGTTGTCTTTGGCCAGGCCAAGGAGAAGGTTTTCTTCATCACGGAATGGGCTGTATGTTTTTGCTGGGACTAGTGGGCTTGAAGGGTGGGGGTGTGAGGGAGGGATGGAGGGATGGATGGAGAACTGAGGGGATTGAGCAAAGGATGGCCGGCTGGAGGGATGGAGGGTTGGAGCTGGTGGATGGAGGGATGGAAGGCCAAAAAGGATGGATGAATAACATGTTACGGTCTCTCGGATGTCTCACGAGTGGAATCTTGAAGTTACAGAAAAAATTATTGAGTTTCTTTATCAACAAGGTTGACATTATTAGATCTCATATCTCACTTACTGATCATGACCCTTCTGATTTAGTCCCTTGCCCTGTTTCTCTCACTTGCTTTGAGCCTGTGTCCCTCTCTACATTGATGGACATAGTGTCACATATGAAGTCTACTTTCTCCCCTACAGACATAGTTCCCTCACGCCTTTTGAAAGAGGTGTTAGATACTGTTGTTCCAAGTCTTTTGTCTATAATCAATAGCTCTTTTATTAATGGAACTGTTCCTTCCAGTTTTAAACACGCTGTGGTTCAGCCTCTTATTAAAAACCTAATCTAGACCCTACAGATCTTAACAATTTTAGGCCCATCCAGGGTGTGGCGCTACAGTGGTTCCACTCTTATTTGAAAGATCGAACCTTTTCTGTCAATATTGAAAATATTTCTTCCTCTTCGGCAGCGATTACATGTGGAGTACCTCAAGGTTCAATCCTGGGTCCAATTCTATTTTCTTTGTATATGCTCTATATTATGGCATTTGTCAATCATCATTATCACGCCTGCAGCTTGTCCAGAATGTGGCTGCTAGAATGTTGACTGGTACCAGGAAGAAGGACCATATCTCCCCGATATTGGCCTCTCTTCACTGGTTGCCAGTCAAATATAGAATTGATTTTAAGGTGTTGTTACTTGTTTTTAAAGCTTTACATGGATTGGCTCCATTGTATATCTCAGATATTCTCAGGCTGTATCACACTTCCAGGCCCCGGCCTTAGATCATCAAAACAGTTCCTTTTAGCCATTCCACAGACTCGGATGAAAACAAAAGGTGATCGTGCCTTTTCAGCTGTAGCCCCTACTCTGTGGAATAAACTGACTGATAAACTGATTTTTATCAGGTCACCCCCCACCACCGAGACATTTAAGTCTTGTCTTAAAACATATTTTTATTCTTTGGCTTTGAGTCAGTTTAGGGTCACTCGTGCTTATTGTAATTGTGTTGTTTGTCTGTTGTTCTTATTTATTATCGTTTTGCCCTATTTGATGATTTTGTACAGCACTTTGGTCGGCATTGGCTGTTTTTAAATGTGCTCTATAAATAAAAATTACTTGACTTGGTTCCTGGCCTGATAAACATCCAACAACTTGGAATCTATATCAAAATTCCTGGTCTGAGGTCCTTCTATAACAAACTGTTTTTATGACTGTGACACTGTCAGAAGAACCACTATCAACTGTGATCGGGACTGGATGTTCTTTCTCAACAACTATCTGTCTAATCCCTCTCTCCCCATCTATGACGCACATACACACACACAAACACACACACACTTCAACATTTCACAGATAAAACAAGTTTCTGTATTAACTATATAAACGGTATGTGTGCGCATGTGTGCGTAGGAGTTGGGTGATGTATGACCCAGTGATGTGGGTTAAGCAGAGTTGAGTGACTGCCAAGGCCACAGCTAACCACTAATCAACATCGTCTGCAGATCTCCTTATTTCAAAATGACATCCTGAAAGTACAGTAGGAAGTCAATGGAATGAAGAGGGATCATAAGTATCTCTTAGAATGCAAGTGAGGGCAACACGGTGTGGTGGAATTCTGAGAATCAAATTGCTATCAAATGGTTGAATGTCTTTTGAATATGTATTAAACAACACAACTATTACACTAACATAACTATCAATTGAACAAATATGAGACAGAAACCATCTGCTGATATAATCAGATGGGACCAAATTTCAGTCCCAACGGTCAACAGTGTTTTTGTTTTGACCAATTATAGGAGACCCTTACCCCTGTGATTTGTACTGTGCCATTAAATTCTAGATCTACAGTACTAGCACTGCATGAAAGTTTTTGCTGCAGGAACTTAACAAGTGTGCTGTTCTATGGGCCTGAATGTCGTGCAGCTATAGTGATGTGCTGCTGTCTCTCCTGCAGGCTCGGTCAGGAGGACCAGGAAGCAGGATCAGTGCTGCAGCCACCTCAACTCCCTGGCCGCCATCAAGTACGCCATTGTGTCTCTCTACATCCTGGTCCTCCTCAGTATCTTCGGTCTTTGTCTGGCAGGTAAGAAACACTAGTGGTGTTCCTCTGTCTCATAAGTTAGAAACACTGGTGGTGGTGTCTCTGTCTCAGGTTAGAAACACTAACAGTGTTGTCTCTGTCTCATAAGTTAGAAACACTGGTGGTGGTGTCTCTGTCTCAGGTTAGAAACACTAGTGTTGCCTCTCTCTCTCTCGCTAGTAAGAAACACCCATTGAACACAGTGCTGTCTCTGGTAGTGTTGTATCTAGGAGATAAGCTAGGAGATAACCTAGCTGTGACCATGCCCCATAGTGAAAGGGTTGTGTGAGTTATTCGATCTTTGAAAGACACTCAACACCTTCTGCTCTGGTTTCTGTCATCAACAGTACTGGGTATAAACTTGGGGTTAAGGTTGACAGCGTACGAGATGTGCTGCTTGAGATGCTCAGACCATCTGGCTGGTCTCCACGACTCCCTGAAGCCCTGCAGACTCTAGATGAGTCCGTTGTACTGTAACTCTTGTATGCTGCCACATTCAAGCACTTAGTCCTTATGAGGTTACACAGCCAGTTTGCAATTGCATCCCCCTCTTAATCTAGGAGCCTGTCTGCTTCAATTGAACATTCAAGAGACAGACGAGGTAATCGGAGAAAGGTTTTTAATGAAAATCTGGAAAGCAGAGCTTGAAACAAATGTATGAGGACCAGGAACAAGGACTGCAGCTCTCATCGACAAATGCAACTCAGAATGACTTAGGAGTTGTGGATGTTGGCCATATGGACACATAATATGTTCTGTCTAAACAAAGGAACCTGGCAGCTGGCTGGAGACCTTAGCTGCATGTGGCGGACCCTGGAAACAATATGTTCCTCATTGTTAACCAGTCCTGACAGGTGCCTGGGCAGATCAGAACCAGGGGTCTGGGCCTGAGGTTTGTAATGGCATTTTTTGATATAGTTACTAAGAATGTATTTTTAATAGACTGAGGTTGTGTTTAAACAAATGGATGTTGCAGTTGGTCTTAAGGTATTTATGGTATTGGTTTATGATGCCTGATTGAGAAGCTAGGGGCACAGAGGTTGGGGGATGTTTGAGTTCTGTGGCCTAAAGGGAGATGGATAGATGGATTCAGTTGATCTAGCAGCCCTGACCTTTTGGCCAAGGAGATTGTGTCCTGTGTCCTGTTTGTGTTTCATTAAGGGTATCTTTACTGTCCTCATTTAGAGAAAGAGTCGTGACATCAAAAGACTTTGGTCATTTGACCTGGGGGGTTATATTGTCTTAACTGTCACTGACCAGTGTTAACCAATCACAGAGACCACTACATTGATGAATTGAACATTTATTAGGGGATCTGTTTTAAGTGTATAAAAGCACAAGCTTTATGATTGTTCTTTATCACTCTGGCGAACGAACTGTGGTTAGCACGTCCTTCGTTATGACTGATCAGCAAAGCTTTGTTTAATATTACGTAATTGTATAATCTAAATAAATTGTATTAAACCCACATCTGTTGACTACTCAGATCTACACAGTGCCACTTGAATTTCCACCATTACAGGTTCTAGTGCAGAGAGGGCTGGATGAATGGCCTCCTAAAGCCTGGCCAAGATGAGGGTGAGGAACTAGAGTTTATGCAGCGATTTCCTGCGTTTTTCTTCTCTCTCTTCTGAACTCTCCAACTACTGGTCGAAATGTAGTCCACTGGTCCACCCAGTAGTCCACCTACACTTTACTCTCCTGGGTCACCTCTATTCCCATGATATACTACTCCCCTCATCCTCTCCAGGCTTCATTCTGTCCTCCCCTCCTACTATCCCGTCCTCTCCACCTCCCCTCCTCTCCTCCAAGCGTCCTACCCTCCTCTCCTCCTACCTTCCTACCCTTGTCTCTCCTCACATCTTCCTATCCTCCCCTCTTCTCCTCTCCTCCTCCCTCCCTTCCTACCCTCCCCTACCCTCTTCTTCTCTCTTCCTACCTTCCAAACCCTCGCCTCTCCTCCCATCCTCCCCTCCCCTCTTCGCCTCTCCTACTCCCTCCCTATACTCTCTTCCTACCTTGCTACCCTCCTCTCCTCTTCCCTTCCTACCCTCTCCTCTCTTCCAGACCTTCTATCCTCCTCCCCACCTTTCCGCTCTTCTCCACAGAGGAAGAGCAGTGATGGATAGTCACTGGTTTGACAGGCCTATATAAATAACCAGAAGTAATTGCTGCTTTCTAAGACAGAACATTCTTGTTGTTGTGTTTTCTTCGTCCACATAACTTCTTGTCAAACATCTGCAGGACAGTGCAAAACAATACTTTAGCATTTTTCAAGCTCTAACAGCCATCCCTCCGTCAGGATGGTGACAGACTTGGAAACGTTCCTAGTCGGATTTACGGATGGCAATTTGTTCTTCTATTACGCACTGGTCGTCAGGGGACGGAACGTGGTTATAAATTCTATCGAGTAATTACCACAGCTCTACTTTGGTTTGATTTGGAAAATTCACTGTGCATCTGAAAGGCATCAGTGTGGTGTTATAGCCAGGACTGAGTGCTGCTACTAAACCAGAAGGTAGTTCCTGCTGAGAAGGTGAACTTTTGGAGATGGGAGCTGGAGAAACTCAGCCAGCATTCCTGCTGGGTCCCCTGGTCAGCCCACCTCACCCAGACTGGTAGAAGGAGGGAAGTACAGATGGAGGCAAAGAGGTGTGTTTGTTTGCGCGTCTCTCTCAACTCAGTTCAATTCAGTGGGCTTTCATCAACAGAGAACATACGTACATGTATACTTTGCATGCATGCACATGCATGTGTGTACCCTTCGCTGTGGGGACTGTCGTTCTGGCGAGACGAACATGTGTTTTCTCTGTCGCTGAAAGCCTACTGAATCTAATTGAATTGAGAGAGAGAGACTGACAGAGAGACAGAGAAGGAGTGGGCATGCGACAATGAGGACCTATGCTTGCCAGGTCTCCAAATAGCAGCAGTCAAAACGAATCAAAACTCTCAGTGTTACTCATCTCAGTTTAATTCCACCGCCACAACCCTCCAAGACCTCCAATCCGAACCTCAACCACAAGCCCCACACAGAGGCGAACCACAACCATTATGACGCCAGTTATGACCGCTGATGCAATGTTATACTTACGAGGGCAGGGACAGTCAGAGAGAAAAGCCGGTCCTAGATTCGAAAGGTTTACGATGTCTGTGTGAACTTAATATATAACAAGCAGTCGGTCTCTCTCTAAAAGGTTAAGCTGATGGCCAGAGAGTTGGAGTCAACAGGATCACATCATGGGTGGGACGCTCCACTGTGGCCCTGTTGCCAAGTTTCCAGCCGTGTGAACACATCAGAGAGATACAGAGAGGAGATAAACTGTGCTCTTCTTGGTCTTATGGTTGATGTGTTGGAAAACTGGGTTGGTGACCCAGTAGGTTTGAGGCTCCAGTTCAAAGAGAACTCCCACCAGGGGCCTCCTGGATTAAGTCAGACCCTGTCACGATGCCAAGGGGCCTCAAACTGGTCCTGGAAGTGTGTTTCTGCAGGATTTAACAACCTCAGGGACCCATGCTGTCTCCACTATATAAACTCTGCTCTGTGCGCTTGTGTGTACGCCTGTGTGTGTGTGGAATTCTATTATTGCACTTTTGATCCTCTAAATTTACGAGGCTGGATTATGGACTTGTTTGTCTCTCTTTCTTTCTCTCTCTCTCCCTCTCTCTCTCTCCAAGATAAGGCCCTCATTGTGGCTGCTCAGTGTCTCAACAGTACATTTCAGGGTCTGTGTCAGTGCTGCTCAGAAGCCAGGTAAGACTCACACATCAGAAAGAACAACACAGAGATACCACACTCCATAAATCCCTGTTGTTAATCTCACTTTGACTGACAGAGAGCAGAACAAAAAAATCCTCAAAAGGATCAGCGCAGAGTTTTACCTACACAAGTTTGTATAAGTGGGAAGTATGAATCATAATCAGTAGAGGGCTAGTTAATCGGCCTCTGGGAACTATCAACCTCTTTACTGCACACTCACATTTCAAACACAGGAAAACACAGGCGTTCGTTGGAAACCATCAAGTAGTTTTTTTTACGAGTAATAACTGCCCGCAAAACTCATTTTTTTCTCCTCCGTTCTTCCTGTTCCAAGCGCCTGTAGGTCATCTGGATAGTTTCCCTCTGTGTGTTGGACATGCCAGATATTCTGATTTCCATATTTTGTTTTTCTGGCACTGATTCTACAGCACTCTTAGACCATGGTGAACACACACACACAGAGTTCAGTGTATCAATATGCCTGTTGAGATCTTCATAATAAAGTCAGGTCCTGTCCTGCTCCTCATATCTCCTGAGATCATTTTAGAAGATCATTCCAGAAAGCCTGGAAGCCTATGTGTCCAGTGAACCTACCCACATACGTGGGTCATACGTGGTCTTTGAAGAAATGTGTTCTTAGCCAAAACATGTTAACTTTTTGTTTGCGTTTCCCAGAATCAAACCAATACAATGTGAGTTCTGTCTTGAGTTTTACCCTAAACTAACTAACTCTTCATTGGAAACTCTTGTTCCATGTACACTTTGTGTTAAACCATCACTGTTAGTGCTTCATCTGAAAGTGTTCTTAGGTGTTATGCTAGTGGTTGTGGTCTGCTCCCTGGTGTGTTCAGTGCTTAATGGAGCACCAGTTATCTCTGTTGTGCTCACACACTCCCCTGGGAAGTATTACTTTACTGCCAGCTGAATCATTGCTGTTGTACAGTATGTTCTAGGAGGCACAAATATATTCAATCTTGATGTTTGAGAAAACTCTCTTAACCTTGAGAGAAATGTATGAGGTTAGATATTGATTTCTGTTTATCTGTGTTCCCTTTGGTTTGCTGCGGTTGACTTAGCGCTTACAAAGGTGAAGTCTCGATTGGTCGAAGTTGAACACAGCCAGCTGGACCTGGAGCAAGTTGAGATGATGTTGTGCAAGAGAACCTCTGTACGAGGACTTTTCAGACAGGCAGAAACTCCAACATAAATCTCTCTCTCACACACACACTTGCACTCATACATACACACTTGTTAAGTGACAAGATTCTGTAAATCTCACATCACTTTGACACATGACAAAGCAAACCTAGTTTTCGCAGTACCTGAAACTGCAAGCGAAGGTAACTTCCCCTGTACTTACAGTAACTAATCGGGGACAATGGAAGAGCGTTCATAATTCATAGTTCATAATTCTTTATAACTGTAGCCATGCTGTTCCCACAGTATATCTCACATTAGACAGTAAACACTGCCAAATATCCAAACCTAACCAAAATGATCAGAAAAATGTAAACACCATGATTGCAAGCATCCTGTCCCTTAACCTCATTACGCGATTTGTGGTCATGGTCGATGTATGAATTTTAAATGCAGTTTCTCTCCAGTTATAGGGTTGTTATTTACCTGCACCATCTTACTATGTCTAGCTTTATACACCTGCCCAGTAAAAACAACATTAAAATCAGTATTTGGGTTTACCAGGCATCTGGTATTTATACAACACAACTGACGACACCCACGAACCATGTTCACAAATGGCCTACAACAAAAGTGGTTTTGTCAGGATTGTGTGGCATAGATTTCCACTGTGGTCATGCCTCTCACAGAATCAATAGGTTAGCTTCATTCCTCCCAACTTCACCAAAAGTTTGCTAATCTGCCAGTAGAAGTGAAAAACATGTAGATGTTGTTGGATTTGATCTGAACCTCATCTTTGGTTTAGTTGAACTTCCGTGGAATTGCATACATAGTATGTATCCAAATGAACATTATCGGCAAAGTTGATTTGGGCGAAAGTTTTTTATTAAAGCATACACAGACCAGACAATATGTTCATAGACCTGTCTTGTGGCATTGAAGATAGAAGTGCTTCTTTGCTGTTTACTCAACCTGAAGCTTGTTGACACCAAAGCCACCAGGAGGAGGCTGGTAAAGGAGGGGTGAGATCCTGGGGCCTCATTTATAAAAGATTGCGCAGCTTACATACCAGAAGATGGCGTACGGCCAAAACTTGAAAAGTACCTACGCACAGAAATATTCACATGTAAATGTGAGGAAATGTGTCCTGTTTGGCGGCCTGTCATCAGGTATTAGCAACAAAAGAATGTCGGCGGAGTGGAAAACTGTCACTAGGGCCGTAAATGCTGTAGGTTCGGAGAACCGGACCATGGCAGAAATTAAGAAGAAATGGTCCGATGTAAAACTCGAAATTAAGAAACATGCCTCCTGTGCATCATGGATGAGCCAGAGTCAGGGTCACAGAGACAATTGCATTTTCCCATGCCAATCTTGTATAGTTGCACAGCGAGTAGGCTATATATTTCATCTGTGGTAAATAATCAATGCTGCGTGCAATATTAACCATCTATTAAATGGCAACGACAGTACGAGCGTTCTGATTGGCTAATGGGTAGTCATGCCAGCCGTGTATTGACCTCCTCGCCGGTCTGCGGTCTGATACGGATACTTATTGCCCTCTGACGTCATCTGCGGTCTGATACGGATACTTATTGCCCTCTGACGTCATCTTCAAAATGAGCGATATCGAGGAGTTTTACTATCCAGATGACAATGAAGACATCAACAGCGACGAGGAAATGATTAACTTTCTAAAAGAGCAAAAAAGTGTGAACACAGAGAGAAAAACGACAAGTGCTAGGCAGATTGCTATGTTTGGTTGCTCAGATTTCAGATTGGTTGCTATAGGCAACACCTGAAACATACCGTGAGAAGACTTGAGAGCTGAACAAAACGACATGTTTTAAATGAAAAGAGCTAAAAATGCCATATGATAAACAACTTACTAACCGAGAGTGAGGTCATGCCGGGAAATATCAAACTGAGGCTTCAACGTATCGACCGAGCGATACAGAAGGTGACATGCATTTCCTGAGGGATTTTGTCGTTCGTTTGACACCATCAAGTTTAACAGAAGTTATTAAGTGGTGGCAGATTAAACAGTTAATAGCATTTCCCGTTTGGATTTTGGCATTTTGATGTGAATCATCCACATCAATGATCAAACTTTTATTAGCGGAGGTAATTATGTTTTTTAAATAGTCAACGTCGTAGACGTATGACAGTAACTGTAGTGGAAACTTTTTATTTCTAATGTTTGGTGAGTTTCGGTAGCCTGGTCCTACCAGGCTCTCGTACATTTCATTTGTACAGTCTGGGCTCGCTACATTGACAATCGCTTCAAGTCGGGTACTCTGTTGAAGTTTAAAACTATTGGATCTGCCCAGAGACACTCTGGATCTGCCATAACCAATCGCTAGCGTTTGCCTTAGCCAACTTTTTCACCACTAACGGATATAGCTGGAAAATGAAATGAAAAAACGTTTCCCAAACCCCGTGCCCACAACATCATGGCCACCAAGAAAGCAAAGCAAAGATTGTTCTTGCTCCAGCTTTAACTTCTGGATATTCGGCAGCGTTGCCACAACGGACCGAATGGCTTCGCTCGCATCTTTCTCCGCCGCCATTACTGAACTACAACTCAAACTAGCGCACAACATCAACGTCATCGTTCTCAGGCACTCCCTCTGTTCGCTGATTGGACCGCCAAAAATGTGCCCAGACCTAGTACAGAAGGAAAATGAAAATTTAGCGGAAGTACGTAGGAGGGCAGAGCCAGGCTAGAGTTTCGGCACTTTTCAGTTACAATTCGCCACGTTACAGAGCCAGACAAGACTTTGCAGACGGTCCGCACATTCTCACGTCTGCTCAAAAGTTTGCGTGACGGCCTGCACACTTCACGTCAAGTTAATTTTTATACATCACACCGTGTGCATGAAAACCAGCGTACGCAAGCTTTTCTTGCGTTAGTTTAGTTAGTTTCAAAGAGGAAAAGTTGTAATGTGAAAAAAATATGAATAAAATGACTGACGTAGCTAAACGCAGGAAACCACAGGAAGTTGAAAACGTCTCAGTTTTCAACTCCTCCCCCGACTGCAAGCGGCAACCCTGTCAATCGGTCCATCCAGCTGCAACCGATGTCGAACACACCTAATGCCATCACTTCTAATTGGGGCGTGGCCTGCTGCGCCACCTATGTGGGTCATTTGTGGTGTGGTTACTCATGGCCTGTAGTTTTAACGTGAAATGGAAAATGATTTTACCAAGGAGATCTTGAGTTATTGGGCAGTTTAATGGGAGAATAAGAGTAATAATACCACCAATAACAATAGGTTTCTTCTTGATGGATGAATTGTAATAACTGTACTTACATATAGAAATGTTGCCCAGTACTGATGGCAGGTGTATTGGTGTCCACGGTGACGCTCTCTAAGTAGAGGGGATGAGCACAGATGGACCCAGGGTAGGCCTCCTGCAGGCCACTGAGGAGCTCCCAGTCTCCTGTCCCACTAGGGTTGTCACTATCGTACCACTTGCTCCAGCACACTGCCGTGGATAAACGAAAACACTGGAAATAGCCTCAGGAAACATCTTCAAGTGCTCTTTTTCGGTTTTGTTTCTTTTGGTTTTCAGTAACAGTTAGACTATATAGGCTTCCTAGTTCAAGCTGGTTACCTCCTAATCCACAAAATGGTGGATGGCAGCTGAAGCGAACACGGTAGTCCTCACAGCATGTTCCGGGTTTCTGGTCGCGGTTGTTACAGACAAAGCCTGTGGTCGTGTCAACCCTGAACAACAACCATAGAAAGCATACCTTACAACGATTAGCAAGAAAAAAATTATATAATTCCATGTTGTTTCATGAAATTATGTTTTGATGAGATTTCAAACAATCCGTCTCAAAACAGATCTTCCATTCCTCTCCAAAGTACTGGAAAAAGTTGTTGCTGTACACCTCCAGGACCATCTTAAACATAACAACCTGTTTGAAAAATTCCAGTCTGGTTTCCGATCTGCCCACAGCACAGAAACAGCCCTGGTTAGAGTCACAAACAACCTACAAATGGCAGCCGATGCTGGCTCACCTTCTTTCCTCATACTCCTCGATCTGTCTGCTGCGTTCAACACTGTGGATCATGGTATACTCCTCAACCGGCTACACCAAACCACTGGACTCACCGACACTGCTCTTAACTGGTTTAAATCATACCTCACTGACAGAACGGAGTACATTTCACTTGGAAGTGCAAGGTCCTGGCAACACAGTCACCTGCGGGGTCCCCCAGGGGTCAGTGCTGGGCCCCATCCTCTTCATCATCTACATCCTCCCCCTCGGCCATGTCATTAGCCGCCATGGAGTCTCATTTCACTGCTATGCTGATGACACACAACTGTACATGAAATCAGAAACACACATCTCTGCAGCTTCAAATAAAATCATTTCTGTCTTCACTCACCACCTGTCTGGAGGAGATAAAGGTGTGGATGAAACACAACTTCCTCCAGCTAAACAGCTCCAAGATTGAGGCAATTCTTGACTGAGGCAAAACCTCACATCAAATCCAGTCATCCTCCATAATCGGTATAACCATTTCTGGCCATGACATTCCCCTCTCCACAACTGTCACCAATCTTGGTGTAATATTTGACCCACAACTCACCTTTGAAGCCCAAATCAAAAACCTCTGCAAGATTTCTTTTTACCATCTCAGAAATATTTCCAAACTCCGTTCCACTCTCACCTTAGCTGATGCCGAAAAACAGGTCCACACCTTTGTCTCCTCCAGACTGGATTATTGTAACGCACTTCTCATTAGGATCCCTAACAAGAGCCTGCAGAGATTGCAGTATGTTCAAAACAGTGCTGCAAGGATCCTGATGAGAGTGCGGTTCTTTAAAACACTTGATCAGGATATATCTAGCTTTTAATGGTGTGGAAAGACATCCAGAATAAGTAAGTCAATTCTCCAGAGGTGTAAACTAAATGCCGGACTCGCTCTCCCTAATATCCAATTATACTACTGGGCGACACATGTTCAAAAAATTTCATTTTGGTCCAAACCTACACATTCCCCATGGAGCCAGTTAGAGTTACATTCATGCGATTCATCTTCTTTGTCCGCTTTGCTTAACTCCTCTATCCCTACCAACATCTCTGGTTTTGCAGATAACCCAGTGGTTAATTCCACTCTTAAAATATGGTTCCAACTTCAAAGGTTCCTTAAATGCACTTCTCCATCTACTTTAGCTCCTCTACTAAAAAAAACATTTGTTTCAACCTGCACTGTCTGATCCCACATTTTCTACATGGTATGACAAAGGCCTGAAGACTTTTAAAGATTTCTATAGAGATGGTACTTTCCATAGCTTTGCATATTTGTCAAGCGAATTGCAACTCCCCCCATCTCACCTCTCGCTATTTCCAAATCAGACACTGCGCCAAATCCTTGTTCCCTACCTTTCCTTCCGCACCCCCACTCCAATTGTGGGAAGAGTTTCTCGCTCCAGACCCCCCTCAGAAGTCTTTTATTTCAGTAATTTATAACAAACTCCTGAATCCTGACACCTCATCCACTGCTAAAGTTAGGGCTGCCTGGGAGGGTGAACTTGGGTTGGTATTACAGGACACTTGGTGGGACGCTGCCCTCAGCAAAATCCACTCTAGCTCAACCTGTGCCCGTTTGACGTTGACACAGTTCAAAATTTTGTATAGGATCCATTTCTCCAAAGCACGCCTGTCACAAATCTTTCCCACTGTCACCGACAGCTGTGACAAATGCCATACATATGTTTTTTTCTTGCACGTTAGTTCTTTCCTTCTGGCAGAGGTACTTTGATATTATTTCTGAAATATTTATGGTGAACGTAACTATCTCTCCCCACATTGCCATATTCGAATGCCCAGATGATTACAATAGATTTACATCTAAACAATTAGACATCCTTGCTTTCACATCTCTGTTGGCAAGACGACAGCTTCTGCTTCACTGGAAATCTAAAAAAAAACCTTCCACAGCCCAATGGCTAAGGGATGTTATGTCTTTTCTGAAATTAGAAAATATAAAATATTCTCTGAGAGGTGTTTCCTACAAGTTTTACAGTAAATGGCAGCCCTTTCTATCTTTCTTTAAGTCTCTCTCTTCACTACCCCCTGATTGATGGAACCCCCCCCCCCCCTCTTTATTGTTACTTATTATTTAGTGATTCTGAATGTTTTGAATTGTATTCATTTGTTTTGTATACCTGCCTGTTTTCATATTGTATGTAAAAAAACAACGAAAAACAGCTAAATATAGCTTTATTTTCTATGTTGTGGGTGACACCTTTCTCAGAAAGCACACCATGTTTTTTTTGTGGCAACCTTTTACCCATATTTTACATTCTACATATTCCACATATTCAACACACCCACTGACTAAACATCCACTCCCCTCAGCACAGATTTTCTTTTTGTTGTTGTTTCTTTCTACCTTCAGTAAAATACATTTTGCTATTCTTATTCAACATGGCTTGTTTCTCTCTATTGCATTCCATAGGCCGGGTTGGGACACAGTGAACTCAAAACTACATAGCTATGGTGCTGTTTCACCAACTCAGGGTGAGGGAGGGAGTACGATATGAATGATGAAAACACATTAACAGCTAATTGATAAGTAAGCTAATCAAACTTGGTTTTACTTACGCTGCAAATACGTTCCCTGTTGCAGTGTGACTCACTCCATTGATGGTGGTGACCTCAATCTGTACAGGACTGGGACAGATCTTTCCAGGGTACTCAGAGCGTAGATCCGCCAGGGTCTCAAAGTCTCCATTCCCAGTGGGGTCGTCCCTGTCAAACCAGTCTGTCCAGCACTCTGAACCAGTCACAAACCGAAAAGCACATGAGAAATGTTGCCCCGCTCTTAAAACTTCGCATTTCCACCTTTTAAAAAAACAAAATGGTCGTACTTACGAATGTCAACATGGTAGTAGCAGGGATTTGATGAGCACAGAAAAAAGCTTGAATTCATATCTATGAACTCAAGATGATTATGCTTTTGAATGTTTATCTAAAATATGTTTCATCAGTGTACCATACAAATGCTTATGTCAATCTTACTTGAAATATTATTCTCAATACCACTGCACGGTGCACTGATGACTGTAAAAAGAAGAAATAATTCTTAGTCATGTGAATTCACAAATATTTTTTTTTTTAGTTTTTGAGAAGATAAAAATAATCTCACTTTCATGCTTAACAGGGTCCACTGATGAGCACAGAAAAAAGATTGAATTTGTATTTATGAACTCAAGATGATTATGATTTTGAATGTTTATCTAAAATATGTTTAATCAGTGTACCATAAAAATGTCCTTATGTCAATCTTACTTGGCTTAATATTCTTAATAGGACGGCTCGAATTTCTGATGTCTGTAAAAAGAAGAAAGAAGTCTTAGTCATGTGACCTCACAAATATTTTTTGTATAGTTCTTGAGAATATTTTTTAAAAATCTTACTTTCAGGCTTAATAAGGTCCACTGATGAACACAAAAAAAGTTTAGCATTTAATTTAATTACTGTATTTTTTGTGTTAAAAATAAATAAATAATGTCATTATCAATAAATTATACTTGTGATAATCTAAATAATACTTACATTTAAGTAACTATAAATACTCAGGATTATGGTTTTGCGTACTCACATTTAAAAGGCGCACCAGAGCTGAAGAGCAGTCCTGCAATGATGGCAAAGCCCAGCTGAGAAGGAAACATTGAAGATGGACAAAAGTCAGCCATGGAAGATTCAGTCACCTTTTTAAGTACAAGGATTAAACAATATTGAAAATGTAGCATTTAGTACCATTTGGATCATGTTGGCTATGGACGAGATGTGGGCTGCACCTATTCTCAGAGTTTACAGATCTGGAAGAAAAGTATTTCAAAACATTACAATTCCATTAAACTCCTTACTACTACAAAACCTAGATACAATCAAAATACTTTGTGATTCTTAAAATAAGGTCAAAAATGCTCACCAAGCAAGGTAAATATGCGACAGGAGTTCTTGCTCACTTCAAAGCTGGATTTTGTATGTGTTTGAGGGAGTTGTCCCCTTTTATATTCAGCAAATTAATATTTTGTATTGTGAAGACTCACCTTACTTCCCTGAAAACACAGTAACCCAAATCTCTTTATTCTCTCTGTGAATAACACCCCGTAAAATGTATTGTTAGATTGTATATTGTCTTCTGATTGGTCAAGAAAACAAAAGGCTATGGTAATAGCTGTAAATATTGAACTGTTTCTCAGGTATATTCATTTCAGCTGTTACTTATGAATATGTCCCAGCCCTGTAATATAGCCCTCATGTTACACAACTGAAAAAAGTACCTTTTCAACAGGACACCGGAGGCCATACAAATATTTAATCACTGGGGTGCACTGGCACCTGCCAGGATCCACTGGCGAGGTCAAGTGGAAAATAGCTTTGCTTTTGAAAGCATTGTGAGAGACTGTGGGGCAGAGGGAATGCATCTTTGGAGGGTTACGCTGTTAAATTTGCGATAATCTACACAAAACCTTAAAGTACCATCTTTCCTGCCTAGTTCCTATAGAATCATACTGACACACAGAGAAAACCACAGGCTATTTTCTCTTGTCTGGGGTTATTTAGGAACATATTTACATCCCTCTATAATGTAACACTATGTTTAAGCTGCCATTAATGTAGAACATGTGTGTCATGCCCCTTTTGTCCTTGTACAATAATATTCTATTATTCCACACCCAACCCCTCCCACCACACCAGACAGACTTAACCCCACCCATGCCCAGACACACACACACAAACACACACAGGAGACTACTCTCAGTTTTATGTACCCCTTTACAACTCATGTCTCTCTTTTATGTTTACATTTGACATGACAGAAAAGCTTCAAATATGGCTCCTACAACCCCTGCCAAAGCTGTTCCTCAAACATACAACGCCTGGCAACACAGTTTAAGTCCTTCAACCCTTCCTCCCTAAGCCCTCCGAGCCCCCCCTCCGAGCCCCCCCAACCCCCTTTCGTCAACCCTAATCTCTGCTGCCTGTTTCTCTCAGAAAACAGCTCCTCTAATTAGTCCCTGAGCTGCGTTCAGGGTCTTTGTGCTCCGGTCATTATGTTGGGTGGGAGATCCTGGTCTCCTGTTGGTGAAGTCCCTCTCTCAGTGGGGCCACGGGGAAGTCAGGGGCCACTGAATCTCACCATTCAAACAGTCAAAAAGCAAGGTCCACAACAAGCTGTGTCTCATTTGTTTGGCTGGGAGCCCAATGCTAGAGGCTCAATACTGGAGCCCAGGAGCTGGAGGCTAGAGTCTAAAATCTATGGACTGGAGGCTTGGGGATGGAAGCTAAGGGCTAGGGGCTAGAGGCTGGAGGTTACAGGGTGGAGGCTATTGGCTGGTGGCTAGAGGCTAGCGTGTAGGGGCTGGAGGCTTAGGGCTGGTTGTAGAGGCTGCGGCCTGAGGGTAACAGACTAGGAGTTGGGGTAAGGAGTGGAGGCTAGAGGCCAAAGACTGGAGGATGAACATTAGAGGCTAGAGTGTAGAGGCTTGAGGAGAAAAGTTGGAGGCTGGCTCGTTTAGCAGGCCCTTCATGGTCTGTCTACCATGTGAAGGGCTTGTTCTTTGAATATGCAATCAGAAAGCTAGGTCAGCAGCTCTATTGAAGGTATGTGTATGTGTGTGTTCATCGGTGTGTGTGCCAATGCCTGTGTATGTGTGTGAATGGAAGGAAACTATTCCACCTGAAATCTCGGTCAAGGACCCTACAGAACCCTACATACGATCTTTCAGATAGATTCAGCCTTTGGCCTTTCGGGAGCAATAACCCTGTCTTGGCCAGAATTTTTTTACACCAGTATGAAACCAAAACCAAATAAAACAGAACGCCCATCTACACAGCACTCTACAAATGACTGGGGTGATTAGCGAGGTTAGCAGTAGAGAGGGTACAAGCTCCAGCGAACGAGAGCACACCAGCGGGCTCCCAGAACGAGGCCTGTAAACGTCTCTGTGTTTCGAGCCGGAGTTACGATCAACCGAGACCTGTTCTGAGGACGGCTTGTCGTGGGCTCTGTGTTTGCTGCTCCGGCGCTGCAGGAACCCACAGGAACCCTTGGTGCATGATACAAAACGCTCACACGCATTCACACAGCCATGCTCATACGGATACACTGCAGGATAGGCATCTGGGTGGTGAACCGTTTCAAACATGATACATTGAGAACATTCGAAAAAGGAGGGAGGGAGGGATAGAGAGAAAGAGAGGGAAAGTGTGAAGGCCTGTGCGTCTTAAGGTGTCTGAGTCACATCACACAGATAAAGAGGTTTTATAAACAATGATTTGAACGTGTCAGTCACCCACCAAGTTGTTTTCAAAGGAGTTTCGTCTCGTCAGACTAAATTGTGACAAAAAACCTTCAACCTAGCCTAGCATCGCCAGACCAATTCACAAACATGTAGTCTGGAACCTCTCAGTTCATTTTCAATTTCCACGGGGTGTTATGCAACAAGTGGAGACCAAAACACCTCTGGATGCAATTGCATAGAATTGGATTGATACAGCCAATCAGAGCAACGAAACGTCATCTTGGTTGTGCCTCAACGGTGTTCATCTGTACAGTCATTGTATTAAACCCGCCCCATAACAGATACATCATTGTGATTGGTCTAACCCAGGGGTGGGGAACCTCCGGCCGTATGCGGCCCGCGGAATCATTTGGTCCGGCCCGCCATGGCACTGCAGGAACCATATTATTAGGTGCATTATTCGTTGGCAGCAGAACTATTTTAATATGTGGAGGACCGTGGAGGCGCGCAGCGTTGCGTACCAATGTACCAAAAAAAATTTAAGTGTGGAATTCCTTTCTAGCAAATCAAACCCAGAATACGTTGTTGGTTTGGGCTAAGCCCCCAATGTTTACAACGTATGGCTCCGCGCCTGATTAACACTCAGATCGATAAGCAGTCTCAAAAATGGTAGCAATATAAAAAAGAATACGATCCCTTTCCGTAATCATGATACCCCCCAAGAAATGTTCGATGCACCCCTACTCAAAGCAGGCTGCATCCGTGCCAGCTAACATCACAAACCTCACCAAAGAGAAGCAGTTCCAGCAATCACATTAGGGGTGAGTTAATTAAATGTTTGACAAAATATAGCAGACACATTTTTAAGTTGATAATTCTGTACGGCCCCCGAATGATTTTATAAATATCCAAATGGCCCTTGGCAGAAAAAAGGTTCCCCACCCCTGGTCTAACCAGATCCTGGTTGGATGGAAATCTGCTTGAATGGGAGGGTGTGCAGGCCAGTCTGCCAGAGCAGATAAAACAGGGGCCAATAAAGTGCTCTGGTTCTCAGGCTACCTCCGCCCCATCACCAACACCTGACCTCAGAGTGGAAACAACCTGAAATCAAACACGCGTCTAGACACGTTGTTTGTTGGCCCGAGTGTCAATGTTGTCTTCATACCTCCTCATTACAACTCTGCAAACAGGAAACAGGGAAGGATAAACACGCAGCACATTGTCTTCAGAACACGGGATGAGTCTGCTAAGAGGAAGCAGCTCTCTCCTCAGACTGTGGGACAGGCAGGTAGACGTAGACAGAGAGACGGGACAGGTTTGGAGTTAAGTGGGTTGAGTCAAACATGACAGGGAAAGAGAGAGAGCAAGAAAGAAATTTTTCTAAATGTTCATTAGGTTACATTAACCACTAAGGTTACAGGTTAGTACATTATTAACCACTATGGTTAACTACCATGCAACTACAAACCCATGTCTATAATCAAAACATTGTAGGTATATAGGAATTAACATGGCATTTAATGAAACCCACAGGACACGTCTGGAAAGGCCTAGACTGGTTGAACCTGAAGCAGAGTTATGTGAGGGGTAAGGGTTGAAGATGGAGGGATTTATGTAGGCGGTGTGACTGTTGTAGGGCCAAGTCCCCATTCCAATGGTGCAGTTTGTTGTAGCAGCAGTGCCCCACATTTGACTGAATTGAAATGCCACACATCCCAGCCAGATCTGGTCATGGTCCTTGCTGTCTGGGTACAGGTCTGTTCCTGGATCCTGGATCCCACTGGCCCAGACACACACCCCATGCACTTTTGAAGGTCAGAGAAGATAACCTATCAGGATACAGGAATGAGATATATCCATTGTGCTTAAGCCTATCAGAAGACAGGATTGAGGTGGAGTTGAGGGACGGTCCCAGATATTCTCTGATTGAACAGTCAACATGGTTTTATAATTACTTCAGTGTTTCATAACGGCTGGTTCAATTCTAGAACAAAAACTGAACCCAATTTAGAGAGACAGTCTCTGATCCTAGCCCTAATCAGACTCTCTTTCCCACAATGTTAAGAGGTATTAGTCTGAGGGACAGACAGGGGTTGTTCCAGGGACAGGAAATGAAAGAGGACGTGTCTGGTGTCCAGACAGGCTGGCGGATGATTGAGTCGCCTTCTCACCGTTAGTAGTCATGATGAATCTTCTTAGCTGTGGCTAACGGTGCAGACCCAGCTACCTCCCATGATTCTTTTCTCAGTCTCACTCCGGAATGTTCCGACTTCTCCGGTTTTCAAACGGCTCCGATTCCATCTGACAGTCTAGGACTGGTTCTCCGTCTGTGTGTATTTAGGTAGGTGGGCGCGTGTATGTGTGTGTGTGTGTGTACTTTTAGCGTGCGTGTCAATGTGTGTGTGTCAGCCTTGTCTTTGAGGATTCCTCACTGTTTGAGGCTGATCACTTTGTGGTTGCCATCACAACTTGGAATAGTTGGTGAGTGTCCACCACAAATAGAACATGAGTAGGCAGACACTCTCATCTCTCTGTCTGTCTTTTTCTCTCACACACAGACAAACACATCTCACCCCCACCTCCATTTTCCACCATCATTCCTCTCCTCCCTTTCATCTTCCTCCTGTCCCCCACCCCCTCATCTTCTTCCCCCCCTCCCCTTTCCTCCGCAGTTTGGAGGAGCAGAGAGCATCTGAGAGCAGTGGCCCTGAGAGCCGAGCCGTGCTCCAGCAGGAATGTGTTTAACTAAGTCAGGAGCAGGCTTGATAAGGTTCTAGGCTAAGTCCAGAAAAGGATTAGCCCTGGTTTTCACTTGTTTACAGTGGTGGGACAGGCCGAGGTAAAAGGAGCTGAATGAAGTCTGTGTGGAACTGTCTATTCCCATGACCACGTCAGTAAATACGGACCTATTCAGTGGCTTTATTAAAAAACCTTGGGGTTGTAACCGGGCAGATTAGTGGCTATGGAGACAGGATCAGACTGATGTTCTCCACACACACACAGGAACATTAGAGAGAGGACGGACAGTGATAACGGGAGGGAGAAGTAAGAAGGGTCAAAGGAAGAGAGGAAGGCGGGTGGGGGGGGGGGGTTAAAGGAGCAGATGAAAAAGAGAGAAGAACTATAACTCTTTTGTGCTGCGTCTGAGAGGAATGTAGTTCTAACAATCCCTCGTGTTCATCTATCTGTGTGTCCTCCGCGTGACACTTAGAGTAACCAGCCAGCCAGCCAGTCCACAATGCAATAAATCAAACAGTCTGTCAGTTAGCCTGCCAGTAAGTTAGTCGCTTATACCATGAGGCATCTACTCCTTCAGTTATCTAGTCAGGCAGTCAGCAAGTCAACCAGCCAGTCTGCAAGTCAGCCAGTCAGCACTTTATTTGGTAGCCAGGTAGACAGTTAGCTGTGTGGAGTAGAGGGGGGGAGGGGTAGTTCCTGTATATTTACCTTGGCAAAACTTCTTCTGAGTCCTCAGAAGAACCCTGCACACTTTGATTTCAGTGTGGGTCGTTCCTCAGCTGGTCTGGAGCAAAGAAAGTGAGAGAGTGTGTGAGAGTAAGACAGAGAGAGGGATAGAGCAAAACAGAGAGAGAGGGATAGAGCAAGACAGAGAGAAAAGGATGGAGCAAGACAGAGAGAGAGTGAGGACAGAAAAGTGTGAGACAGAAAAACGTACGACAGTGAGACAGGGTGTGTGTGGCAACGAGATAGAAAAAGAGAGCCTAAGAGAGAAAGAGAGACAGGGTATGAGAGTGAGACAGGAAGAGTGTGTGAAAAAAAAGTGCACAAGTGAGACAGAGAAATGAAAAACGAATAGCCTCAACCAATCATCTCCTCCGTCTCCCCCATATCCCCTTCTCTCTCTCTGGGACAATAGTCCCATTGTGGCGGGGTCCTGATGTTGGCAGAGGGGGTTGTCCTCTGGTGCCGCAGGGCTGGGTGGGCCCAGCTAAGCCTTGCTAGGCCCAGGCGTGGGTGTTCCGAGTCTGGCTGATAATGTTGTGGTGCCTCCGGATGCTATACAGCCTGGCATCTGCTCGAAGTCTTTCTCTCTCTCTCTCTCTCTCTCTGTCTCTCTTCCTTCCTCTCTCTTTCTCTGTCCCTTTCTTGTAATGGGACAGAAACCAGATGTTTGGGCAAAAAATTGTTGTTTTTCAGGAGAGTCATTCAATGTGATGTTTCCCTGCAATGTTCCATTTGTCCATGGTTGTATGGTATGTTTGTGTGGATGTACACGCAGCATGTGGGCTTATGTATGTGTGTGTGTGTGTGTGTGTGTGTATGAGAGAGAGAGAGACACAGAGAGAGAAAGAGAGAGAGAGAGAGAGAGAGAGAGAGAGAGAGAGAGGAGAGAAGGAGAAAAAGATAGGGAGAGGGAGGGAGGGAGGGAGGGAGGGAGGGAGGGAGGGAGGGAGGGAGGGAGGGAGGGAGGGAGGGAGGGAGGGAGGGAGGGAGGGAGGGAGGGAGGGAGAGAGACAGAGTAGTTTCTCAGAAACAGGAATGAGAGGATGATGGGAGTCGGATATGTGTAAGTAATGGTTTCTATGAGAGGCCATCTGGGGCAAAACTACTGAAAAAATACACATACACATGCACTCACCAGGTATTCTTTAGCACTGTTGTACTGATGTCATGTCAATAAATCTTGAATTAACACATTAAAATAAGTAATTGGGTGTGCTTTGCCTTCGGCAAGGGCACAACCTTTGTTCTCTCACAGATATATTATTATTATTCTTTTTGCCCCCCTAAAACTTAGTCAATATTTGGCCTACATAGACAACCTAGGTGTCAAAAGTTTCGTCTTGGTAGCGATTGAGTTGCTTCTATTGGGATTTATGTTCCGTTGCATGGTTTAGGCTAACGGTGGCTAATTTGCTAGCCACAGTCACTGACGTCACTAACGTCACGAAAACACGCGTGACTACCTGTAGCAGAACATTCGTTTTGCATCTGTTAACTTGGGGGATAGCTAGGCTAACTGCTTTACTGCAAGGCAGCTGCAGAAATGCCACAAGCAAAGAGGCCAGGGTGATAACTATTTACTCATTTTACTTTGTGATGTGAAACACAATTGTGAATATGTAATGTACAATATTAGCTGATATTATTAAGGAAGTAGGCCCACATCTACTTTCGGAAACGGTAGTCTACTATTTCACTGAAGCATTAGCATGACATTAGCCTCTGTTGCCCGGGCAACACATACTACAGTGGTCTATGATGCATCTGTTTTCAATCGTTAAAATAAACATTCCTCACAAATACATTTCGTAGGATTTATTATTACATAACATTACAAGTAAACGATTTGTTGGTGAAATTATCATTACCTGTGGTTTCAAACCAGTGTTGCTCACTGCAACGCTGTAGCCTACGCGAGACACTACAAAAACATCTACACAGCTGTTTAGGAAGTCAAACGGCGACAGAACATGTTCGGCACTCCCTTTACTTAAATCAAAAGTCTTTCAATAGGTGAAACTATCTGACTACTAACCTGAACTTCATTGCCACAGCCTAAACTTTGTCAATCTGTTCATGATAATAATTAATTTCAGACTAAACCGTACAACGGAGCGTTAAATCGAATTCAACCAACGCAATAGCTACCAAGACGAACACAGCAGTAGTCTAGTAGGCATACTGTACTGTAGTAGTACAATTTACTGGGGCAGCTTCTCCACACAGGGCTATATCGCATTTTGCGTTGTTACTGACAATGATCGCTACCAGTGAGCTTTTAATGAATGAGCGATTTTCCACTAAATAAATGTCAAGCTTATTTACGTTTTTGGGGGCATATTTTCAGTTAGCAGATGGTACTGTTTTGAATCGCGATTCCATCTTCTACTGCCGGTAACGTCGTAGAATAATCTTCAAAGGGGGTTCTTTATTAATGAATGAATGCAATATGAGTAGGCGGCTAAATGCCTGAAAATATCACGAGAAGGGAAAACTTAAAAGGACGTTTAAGTCATAGAGATTAGGTCAATTTTTACACCGGTCTGCCAAATTTCTTCGTTTTGATTCAGCTATGAGGCTGCCTCTTGCAGGGGAAATGAGAAGACATCTCATTTCATTCTACACTTCACTCGTATTTTGAGTTGTAAATGAGCAGCAAAAAAAAGATGCTTTTAAATCTATGTAATCTTTATAAATAATAAGTAGGCCCTATGCATTTTTATATAAAATATACAGAAATATCAGTTGTAAAAATTTCATTATAAAACGGACCCCTGTGCAACCGACGCAAGCAAGCACACCCTACAATTTCCCCAGAAATTGTACCCTCTCTAGTTTTAATTAGTAATTCATTCATTTAGAAGATGTGCTAGGACCAGTACTGCCTGTCCTATATATTTTCAAATCTGAACCAGTTGAGGTATTTGGCAAAAAGGACGCTCTACCTCCCTTTTACAATGAACAGAATTTCGGCCGGATCGAAACTGACTCCCGGACTCACTGAAAATGAGTCTTCTTCTCGCTCTTTCTCCCCCCTTTCTTGCTCTCTCTCCCCCCTTCTCTCTCTCCTCCCTTCTCCCTCTCCCCTCCCTTCTCTCTCTCCCTTCTCTCTCCCCCTTATCGCTCTCTCCTCCCTTCTCTCTCTCCCCTCCCTTCTCTCTCTCCCCCCTTATCGCTCTCTGTCCCCCCTTCTCTCGCTCTCCTACCTTGTCTCTTTCCCCTTCCTTTTCTCTCTCCCCTCCCTTCTCTTTCCTCCCTTCTCTCTCTCCCCCCTTATCGCTCTCTCTCCCCCCTTATCGCTCTCTCTCCCCCCTTCTCTCTCTCCCTTCCCTTCTCTCTCTCTCTCCCCCACATCTCTCTCTTCTAAATTAATGAATTTCTAATTCAAATTACTTATTTTAATGTGTTAATACCAAATCAGTACAACAGTGCTAAAGAACAACTGATGAGTGCATGTGTATGAGTGTTTCATGGGGTAGAACAAGTGATGAGTGCATGTGTATGAGCAAGTTTTTCTGTAGTTTCGCCCGAGACGGCCTCTCATAGGTTTCGTCAGGTGCACTGCAGTCTGCCTGTCTGTTTTTTATTACTCTCTCCCTAAAGTCACGCACACACTAACACACATCGGTTTGGTAGGCCCTCAATCACCCATGCCCCAGCCCTCACGCTGTGTGTTTAATGCAGTGTGATATGGCGGAGTCTAGCTAAACATGTCAGATGGCTAAGCGGTTAGGGAGTCGGGCTATTAATCAGAAGGTTGTTGGTTCGATTCCCGGCTGTGCAGAATGACATTGTGTCCTTGGGCAAGGCACTTCACCCTACTTGCCTCGGGGAGAATGTCCCTGTACTTACTGTAAGTCGCTCTGGATAAGAGCGTCTGCTAAATGACTAAATGTAAATGTAATGTAAATGGATGGTCTGTGTGCGAGAGTGAGAGAGAGAGACAGAGCGGGAGAGAGAGAGAGACAGAGAGAGACAGAGAGAGAGACATCTAGCTACAGAGAGCAGCAGTTTCCTTGTCAGCAGCTCTCGTTGTTCCAGTACCACAAAGCTGTCATATTGGTCTTATGATTGACTTGTGGTCTTGGTCTTGAGAGACTTGAGAGACTGGGGTTTGAATCCCACCAGTAACTGTAAGAACTACTGGTAAGACCGCTGGTCAGATCTAGCACTGTGTACTAACCCAGCTGGTTATATCACTGTGTACTTACCCAGCTGGTTATATCACTGTGTACTAATCCAGCTGGTCAAATGTGGTCAGAAGTAGCTGGAATGTAGAAAGTTTGACAGTCCAGGCAGGTAAATGCTTCAGTAATATCTAGCTCATCCATGTGGCCTGATCCCAGCTGTAGGAATGTCTACAGCCCACACAAACACACACACACAGTAGCAAGTAACTATCTGCAGCCTGCCTACAGAGACCACAAGAGCACCAAGGTCTCCTATCTTTCTTATATCCACATGATGAGACCACAGAGGTTTCAAGTTTTTTATTGTCAGGTGCATAGAACAACCCAAGGTCAGACTGGGCACTGAACTTCTTGGGACAAGACAGTGCAAAGTAACCTGGCATAACATAACATAAAAGTACTAAGAACATAGATTACATCTTTGATAAAATAAAAAATAAAATAATAATAAACCTCCTAATATACAAAATATACAAAATAGTATGCAATATACAATATAATAGACCTCTAATACACATAATGACCTATACTAACCTTATAGACCTATACTAACCTAAGACAAGACTTATACTAACCTAAGACAAGTGGGGTACAGTTAGTGCAATAGTGCAATATTGAGCTGAAAGTGACAATGTGTAAAGTGACTAGTGAGAAATGTATCAATTACCATATCAATGTCCATTCAGAAGCCTGATGACCCTTGGATAGAAACTATTGTCCAGTCTGCTAGTGCGAGACCGAATGCTACGGTAGCGCCTGCCAGAAGGCAACGGGGTAAATAGGATGGGTGGTAACAGTCTCTTTGAATCCTGACAGCTTTCCTGAGGCATCGTGTGTGGTAGGTGTCTTGTAGGAGCTTCCTGCCAATGATGAACTCAGCAGACCGGACCACACTACGTAGGGCCTTGCGCTTTTTGGCATTTACAAAGTGTTAACTAATAGTTAGTTAATCCTTTATAAAACATTTTGAAACATTAACAATACATTATTAAATAGTTAATAAGCTTATTATTAAACACTATGTTGATCATTAATTAACACTGTTAAAAATTATGGATTTTATTCATAATACAATTCATAAGGTGTTTGATAACTGCATTATCATACTTTATAGACAGCTTGTTAATATAGTTGCAAACCAGTAGTTTAAAAGGTGTTAGTGGTACATGAGCTGGTATAGAAAGCATTAGCAAATGGTGAACAAACCATTTACATTACCTTTACAAAGCATGAGTAAATAACTAACAACATATTTACTTGTATTCGACGCCAAGTCGAATACATTATGTACACTAATACTTAGCAGATATCTTAACAACTATTTTATAAAGACTTACTAATGATGCAACTTCTGATTAGTAATGCAAGTTATAAAGCATTTACTAACTGTTAGTTAAGGCTTTTGCGTGACCTAATCTAAAGTGTGAACTATCTATGCCTTATTAAACATTTATAAGTTATTTATTACGGTATTCTTGTCCATACTCAAATCTCACATTCACAAAGGCTGAACATACGTTTCTCAAAAGGAAACAGACACAACACAATGTGATACACAAAATTACTATTTTATTGAAGTAACAACCTACGGTCTCGGTTAACAAACGTTTTAACAAATCTCGGTTTACAAAGGCGTTTGCAGACCTGTCGAGGAGTAAACATTTGCAGTTTATTAATGATCAACATAGTGTTTAATAATACGCTTATTAACTATTTAATAATGTATTGTTAATGTTTCAAAATGTTTTATAAAGGATTAACTAACTATTAGTTAACACTTTGTAAATGACAAAAAACGTTGACTTATTATAAAGTGTTACCGAATGCTCTCTATAGTGCATCTGTAAAAGTTGTTATCATTCCCTCCTCTCTCTCCTCTCTCTCTTCTCGTTGGAAGAGTCACCAGCCCCACCTCTCGCAACCCCACAGCCTCACTATCCTCTACAGCTCCTATCACAACAATCACCATGTACCAAAACTGACTGTTAGTCTTTCAGACCTATGACCCAGAATCCTGTCTTTAGCTCCAGCCCTAGCCCCAACTTCAGCCCCAACCCCAGTCGTAGCCTCAGCCTTTTCCAGTCCTCTCCATTTCTCCTAATTTGTGTTTATAGTTTAGGACCTTCTCTGACACAGCAGTTAAGACCAAGGGTCAGGCTTGAGTACAGGCAGGCAGGCAGGCAAACACACACACACAACACACCACACCCACACGTACATGCCTACACACACACACACACACACACACATGCCGGGCTGAGAGCTCCCTGGAGAGTGCTGAACTTTATCAGTCCAATTATTGTGTTTATGTTGCTGTTAGTTCCAGTTTATACAGTCACATCTCATAACCAGGTCTGCACATGTTGTCGACTGACATGCAAATACAGTGGATTGGCATCTGTACTGGCTCTCCGCTGGGTCGTAACACTCTTGACACATTACCGAAGCATTCTCAGATCGACTGTGAGGGAAGATGCTTGAAGGAATCTTTATGTGGAAAGCGGGTTGAACTCCAGGCTTTAAACACAGAACATGCCTCTGTTAAACGACGGTCTGCAGCAGCTGGTATTAATGTGTGTGAGGGACACACCTGGCTGTTTTATTGGCCACCACCACACCCCAGTGTGACCTAGGTGGGGGTTCAGAGGGTGATGGTGTCAACAACAGGTCCATGGGGTCAAACCAGTGCCCAGCAGGATTGAAATGGCTCTGGAGAGCAGAGCTTGGTTTGAGGTTCTGGAGCAGTGCTGGAGGTCTCTGACGTAGAGCAGAGTTGAGATTCCACAGTAGAGCTGGGGGTTCCGGAGCAGAGCTGGGGCGTTCTGGAGCAGAGAACAGCAGGTCCAGGGGGGTTGTGGGGAAAGTCTAATCATGTGGTTCTGGCCACACGCCATGCATCATCTCCTAAGATGAGTGATAGAACACTTAAGGGGTGCAGACCTCTTTCTCTATCTCTATCACTCTTCCTCTCGCTCTTCCTCTCAGTGTCTCCTTCATTTATTCTGCTGGGAACCTCAAACATCTGTTTTGGCTTTTGTGGTTTTTGGCTTCGGTCCGCGGGCCAGGACTGAGTGATTCTAGAGTCTCCTTCCATGCCCTCCCTAATTTCGAACTAGTAGAAAACAGCACACAGCAACACACACACACACACGCTGTAGTTCTGTGATTAGGGCCTCTTTGTAGCTCAGTGTGGGCTTATTGTTTTTCTCAGCTCATTAACAATAAATACAGACCATAATGAGAAGAAAAGCACAATTTCTCATCTCTTGCCCGCTGCATTTCCCTCATGTTGATGGAATTCCGTTGGTATCAGGTCTTGATTTGCACGCACACACATACACACTGAAATGCCACAACAATATGGATTCAGAAAAAGGGGATTTTTAGCCTGTGTTTGGAGCGCATTACCGAATTTGACACCAGGGCCTCAGAAGTACGAGAGTGGATGTCGTCATCCCTGAGACACGAGGATTTAGTTTCAAAATATCTCTGTGCCTGACTGAGCTGTAACCAGGCAACTCTGCTCCACAAGGGACTAAACCCTGGAAGCTTTTTCTTGTTAGGCACGGTTTAAAACAGATCAGCACTTTAACTCTCTTCTGAGATGCTGACAACAAACAGCATTTGCCAATGCCGTGATTGGCCTCACTGTCAGAGAGAACAGATTCAAGCGTCATCAATCATTTTAATATGACCGCTCTGCAAGTTAATGTGGTAGAGCATGGGCTGGATTTCCCTTCCATGTGATAGGCCAAGTCAATCACTTCATTCATGACTCACTTTTGCTGTTTTCCAGTGTGCCGCGATATATCATCTTGTCTCGTCTGTCCGGTATCCACACTTTTCGGTTAACTGTGACACTGTGTAACATCGGTCTTTTTTCTGTCTCTCTGTCTCTTTTTCAGTCTCCAGGTCCCAGGTGTCCTCGGACAGACAGGAGGCTTTGATGGAGAACGTGACCCGCATGTCGGACCGCTCCCGCCAGCTCCAGCAGACCCTGGGAGACGTCTCCACCCAGGAAGACCTCCTGGAGAACATCTGGAAACTGGAGAACCTGTTTCAGAACCACACCAACTCCCTCCACAGGCTGAGCCTGGTGATGCAGGGCCTGGAGGCGCAGGTGAGGGCCCTGCAGAGCGGCTCCCAGCAGACAGAGGGCCTCCTGGTGCAGCTGGAGGACAGGGTGTACTCTCTGAGCAGCTCAACCCATAGGAACGTGAGTGGTCTCAGCTCAGAGATGGCCCGGGCTTCAGTCGAGCTGCGCGAGCAGGACCGTCTCTTCCGTGACACCATGGGGCAGATGAGCAGTTTGAGGGACAAGGTGGAGGAGGTCAATTGGACGGTGGGGGCTGTCAATCACACCTTCCACAGTGACATCAGCATCCACCATCTGAAGATACAGGATCTGCAGGTGAGAGTTGGAGTCATTCCATTTGGAGATGAATCACTTGATTGGACTAAAGTTATAGACGTAATAGGCTTTCAAACGTTTTGATGACAGCATGTTAACTGCAGGTTCAGATCAGTAACATCTCGGAGGACACCACCAGCCTGTGGGTAACCCACATTCACATGGAGGCCACGCTGAAGAACGAGATGGAGATCCTCAACACCATCACTGAAGACCTCAGGCTGAAGGACTGGGAGCACAGCCTGGCCCTCAGGAACCTCACCGTCCTAGAAGGTACAACAACAGCCTAACCGTAGAACAGAGACGACATAGCCTTGCCTGTCCTGAAAGATAAGACAGCATAGAACCTCACAAGAACCTCACCATCTTGTTAGCTTTCATACAGCAGCACCTTACCGTCATGGAAGGTGAGCCAACATCAAGTATGACCTCTGGATAACCTCAATGTTGTTAAAGGTCAACATGGCAGCTCACAGCAAGCTGAGGCAACATGCTGTAGAACCTCACTGGAATCTCCCTGTTTATCGACATCCTCAATGTACAAGAGGGTTTTTGTCTACCCAAGGAAAAAACAGTGTAGAAACGTGCGTTTTCCAAGAGGGCAGATTTAGCTTCACACAGCGGGATGACAATGCAGTGATGTCACCCGTGATTGATGTGAATGTTTACTAAATGAGATGGTGAAATGCTGCATCTGTTTCACATGTGGATGGGCGGGACTGAGTTCTATCAAAGCTGGAAACAATTGCGGGTTATTTTTAGCACAGGGCTGTATACCCAGAACCCCCGAACCAGGCTCTGTCATTGGCTTTCCACTTTTCCCATTTGTTTGTAATTAATAGAGGGCTTAGCCAGGAAAGCTGCACACCCAGTCCAGTTACCAGGGTAATTGGTGGTTTTGGTCCGACGCACATGCCAGTCCTGACAACTTCTTGTATGTCACTTCTACCCACAGTCCAGTTTGGCAGCACTGTCTATGTGTCTGGTGGGTGGAAGGTGGTAAGATGCAGTTATAAATCCTATTGCTTAAACACATTTGGTTGAGCTGCAGGGCTGTAGTGTTGGACTATGACGAAGCTAGAGGCTGATTTGAGGACAACTGGAAGTATGGAAACATGAACAGTCTCTGAGCCACTTGATTAAGTGTAACGACCTGGTGAGTGGCATGTTTGCTTTTCCACTGGAGATCCCTCTCTAGCCCACCACTCGCTGTCACCTCAACCCTGAGCCCTCACTTCCGGAGAAATTATACAGTTACATTAAACATCATCCGGAGAGATTCATTCTCCTCGGTCAGACAAAATAGGAAGGAAAGTTGGAAGTCGTTTTGGAGAAATCATTTAAAGAACTATGTACCCACACACTGTAATTTCTAATAATCGAAGCACTTTCAAAAAAACAACATTGGTCCTTTTTAATCTGTTTTCCATGATGATTCATCCGACTCGCTATTCGCTGCTTGTCCAAAACACGTGATTTGTCCGGTTGACCTTGAGGGTCTGATCCCTTATACAACAGCTCACTCCAAATCATAATAACCCCTGAGAGCTCCCTGGTGGTCCCTGATCTGAGAGCAGCCAGGGGTGACCTCCTGGAGTGTTTGTGTTGAAGGCTCAGGGTTTAATGAATGGATGATTCTCAGGACTACAGGAGCCACACAGGCCTCACTAAAACAAACCAACGATTACCGGGGGCAGTTTTGCTGCGACACTGGCCCCCCAAGTTGAGTCCACACACAGAAAACACACACTTGACCTCAAACACTGACCCTTCTCTGTGAGCCACTCAATCAGTGAGATGGATGTCGGTTTTCCCAATACTTGTTCTGGGAATGTAGACTGGCCGTCTGGAATCGACTGCAGCAGATCCATATCTCAGCAGCGTTCAAACGTCTCAGGAACTCCTGGAACATGCCTTTGGTGCTCTGGAGCATGTTGGACAAAGCAAGCCTGGGTTCTGAGAATCCCTGTGGGCTGTGTTGCGGTCCACCTTGTTGCTAACATGTGGTTCCCATTGTGGTGGGCTGGACTCTCCAAACATGCCTGTCTTCCAGTCAGGAATCCAAGAACAACAGAGCTGGGTTCAGACCATTCGAAAACTTTAGGATCAGATTTGAGCCTTTAGCTCGACTGTTAATTCACAGGGTGAGGTGGCGCATGAAACGACTAACAAATTTAAGACACGATCTATGGGTTTACATGAATCATACATGACCATGAAATCCTATTGTATTCGCTGAGAGGGAAGAGTGAGGTCAATTTAGAAGTGTTGTAACCACGTGTTAGTTCTACTTGAGATATTGCTTTGGGGGGTCGTAGGGTCGTTGGGGCTCATTGGGGTGGGCAAACTCACTTAACCCTTGTTCTGCCTCCGGGTCACAATGATCCGAAGGTTCACAACAACCCATCGTTGTGCTGCGACAACTTTACCCAATACAAAAACAAATAAAAAGCATTTTCTTTTAACCTTCGCGCTATGGGGGGTGTGAGACAGCCTGACGGTTAAAAGAAAACGTGGGGGGGTCACAATGACTGAAGGGTCACAATGACCTGAAGATAACACATGGGTTAATCCATAGATATATATAAAGGGTAGATGTCTCGTCCGCGTTGCCGGACAACAGAGTCGAACGTCCGCACATGGCGGCCATCTTGCTACAGTCAACTCGCTCACCCATAACATTGTGTTGGTGCTACATGTACTTTTTAAATAACCATAACTTGCTCAATTTTCAACCGATTTTAAAACGGTTTGTTTTTTTATCAACGTCAGAGATGTCGTTATGCCACTGCATAGCGAGTTGACTGTAGCAAGATGGCCGCCATGTGCGGACGTTCTAGACTCCGCCGTAAGACATCTAGTCTTCATATATATCTATGAGTTAATCCCCCAAGTTAAATTAGTTACAGTTACCGTTTCTTCCCTTTGTACCTGTTTACTGTCTCCAACAATGATACTAACAGCATTGTAATAACATGATGTCCTGGAGTTTTCCTCTGCATTTTATACAGCTGTGCTCAAAGATACAGATGTATTTACGTCTGTGCTTTTCTTCCTCAGGGCCTCCAGGACCAAAGGGGGAGAAGGGTGACACAGGCGCGCTGGGGCCCCCTGGTGTACCTGGGTTGACTGGCATGAGAGGTCAGTACCACAGCTTCCAAGGCCGTTTATTTAAGTCCACCAGAACGTTCCAGAAAAGGACCATCAGTCCTCCTCTCCAGACGTCCACACGTGCCCAAAGACGCGGCACAACATTTGTCACACTTCTGTCAGGGGTTCCCAGAAACACGACCGTAACTGGTGCAAGCCACTGCTCCACAAGTCTAAGCCTCAAAGACCAATTTCCAGGAAGACCCCATCCCCGTCTCAGAATATATAACCCTGTCATTAATTAGAACCGTCCAGCATTCCAAAACACTTTACAAGTTTCTGCAACTGGCCACATTTCAGCCCCTGAGGACCCTAACTTATTGATTAGATTAGTGGGGTCAGTGGTCTCCAGGATCAGTGACCAAACCAAAGCACCTCACTTCCTTTGATCTCCCCGTCTGCAGTCTTAACAGTCTATCAAGCACCCCCCCCTCCCCCCTCCATCCCAAGGCATCTTGGTCTGGTCACTACTTTATACATTATAGTATGTCATGCTCAGAGTGGGATCCTCCTTAATATCCATGATAAAATGTTTTTTTTCACTTTTTTGAAGGCAGACCACATGGTGTGTGAAGAATTTAGATGAAAGTCCAGTTTTCTGTGTTTGTTTATGTGTGTGTATGTGTGTGTCTGTCAGGCTTCACAGGAGAGAAAGGTTTCCCAGGGCCTAGGGGTCAGAAGGGGTCAGGAGGAGAGGATGGCATACAGGGGGATAAAGGAGACATTGGACCTATGGGGCCTAAAGGTATGTTTCATGGCAGTGTCTGTGTACATGTGTGTAATGCAATTATGATGGACTATTGGACCGTAGGGCCTAAAAGTATGTCTCTCATGGCAGTGTGTGTGTACTTGCGTGAGTGTGTTATATTATTACCCACAGCTGTGCAGTCATTAGTTGAACTATCGTCTGGACCTCTGTTCCTTTGAAACATAGCAGGGTTCTCCATTACGTTCTCCGTTCGTCTTGTGCTATCTAATGGCTTCCATCCATCTACAGTACCGTCTCCTATCTACCATGCCCTACCGGGGAAGGGGGGGGTTTAGCACATCCAGAACCACTATACATCACTTGTATCTGTTCTACCCTGCTCCTGACAACAGGCATCCCAACCCAGGATGAATATCTATGTAGATATCTGAAATACCAGAGTGTGATTTACTTCTCATGTTATCCTTTCATCCCCCCGTCCTGCTGAGGAGGGATCTCCACCCTGCCTCTGTCTGTGTCCTTCATCCTGCCAGGGAATCTTGTTCTCATTTATGGTCAAGCACAAAAGAGGACACCCCCCCCCTGTACAGATGGATGGTACAGTGGGGCTAGCATGTGGAGTTGACCTTTATTCTGTCACCATGTGGGTATCTAACCCCAAAGAAATACTAAACGTAGACATTGTTCTACATATCCCAGTGTTCCAGACATTTTACTTTGGAATGTCAATAATAGTAAATATACTATAAATGAAAATCACTGTAATTAGTAAATGTGTTTTCTAGTATTTTTAGTTGTTAGGTGTTGTTAGTTTGACCTTGTCTACCTTGACATTATCTTGTATTTACATTTGTGAGGGAATGTTTATATTGGAAGTAAGGAAGTATTTCTGCTTTGGAAACTTTTGAGTTGGGAAAGATTGGATAACCACCTCGGCGACCTCAGCCCCAGAGTGGCTCCACGGTGGCAGGGCCCCTGGGGTGGATGAGGTCCGCCCGGAGTTCCTTAAGGCTCTGGATGTTGTAGGGCTGTCTTGGTTGACACGACTTTGCAACATCGCATGGACATCGGGGACAGTGCCTCTGGACTGGCAGACCGGGGTGGTGTTTCCCCTCTTTAAAAAGGGGGACCGGAGGGTGTGCTCCAACTTTAGGGGGATCACACTCCTCAGCCTCCCTGGGAAAGTCTATTCAGGGGTCCTGGAGAGGAGGGTCCGTCGGATTGTCGAACCTCGGATTCAGGAGGAGCAATGTGGTTTTCGTCCTGGCCGTGCAACTGTGGACCAGCTCTACACCCTCGGCAGGGTCCTGGAGGGTGCATGGGAGTTCGCCCAACCATTCTACACATGTTTTGTGGATTTGGAAAAGGCGTTCGACCGTGTCCCTCGGGGGCTCATGTGGGCGGTGCTCCGGGAGTACGGGGTACCGGATTCCCTGATCGGGGCTGTTCGGTCCCTGTACGACCGGTGCCAGAGTTTGGTCCGCATTGACGGTAGTAAGTTGAACTTGTTCCCGGTGAGGGTTGGACTCCGCCAGGGCTGCCCTTTGTCACCGATTCTGTTCATAACTTATATGGAGAGAATTTATAGGCGCAGCCAGGACGTTGAGGGGGTCCGGTTTGGTGACCTCAGGATCGGGTCGCTGCTTTTTGCGGATTATGTGGTCCTGTTGGCTTCATCGGGCCGTGAACTTCAGCTCTCACTGGAGCGGTTCGCAACCGAATGCGAAGCGGCTGGGATGGGAATCAGCACCTCCAAATCTGAGGCCATGGTTATCGACCGGAAAAGGGTGGAGTGCAATCTCCAGGTCGGGGAGGAGATCTTGTCCCAAGCAGAGGAGTTCAAGTATCTCGGGGTCTTGTTCACGAGTGAGGGAAGGATGGAGCGCAAGATCGACAGGCGGATCGGTGCGGCGTCCGCAGTGATGCGGGCTCTGCATCGGTACGTCGTGGTGAAGAAGGAGCTGAGTCGAAAGGCAAAGTTCTCTATTTACCAGTCGATCTACGTTCCTACCCTCACCTATGGTCACGAACTGTGGGTAGTGACTGAAAGAACGAGATCGCGAATACAAGCGGCCGAAATGAGTATTCTCCGCAGGGTGTCCAGGCTCTCCCTTAGAGATAGGGTGAGAAGCTCGGTCATCCGGGAGGGGCTCAGAGTAGAACCTCTGCTCCTCCGCTTCGAAAGGGGCCAGTTGAGGTGGCTCGGGCATCTGATAAGGATGCCTCCTGGACGCCTCCCTTGTGAGGTGTTCTGGGCACGTCCCAATGGGAAGAGGCCCCGGGGAAGACCCAGGACACGCTGGAGGGACTATGTCTCCCAGCTGGCCTGGGAACGCCTCGGGGTCCCCCAGGAAGAGCTGGTGGAAGTGGCCGGGGAGAGGGAAGTCTGGGCCTCCCTGCTTAGGTTGCTGCCCCCGCGACCCGACCCCCGGAAAAGCGGCAGATGATGGATGGATGGAAGATTGGATATCTGGTTTGACCACTACTTCTTCAATGTAAGGGCTAAAATACATTAGGTAACAGCGGTCACTGTAAATAATTAGCCTTTTCTACTGACTGTCATGAATCTAAAACGGCTAAATATTTGCTAAAAACTGATTTAATATAGTATTATTCTTCACTTGAAACGCTGACTGGATTAGAGTTTAGGTTGGTGTGCAGCATGCCATCAGCTGTGCACAGATCATCAACCATTCCATGAGTCTGGGCTACCAAACTGGGCTAACTGACTGGGCTGTCAGTGTGTTTTCAAACCACCTCTGCTACTTGTACACTCCAAGGTAACCATGTCTGGAACCTCACTAGCTTGCCAGCTGTTGTGTTTCTGTTCAGTCATCAGCCTGTGGCCGTGGGAGCCATCGCTTGTTTTGTAACCAGATCCTCCTCTAACACTGGCTACTCGAGTTGAAGCAGTGCCTCATCCTATTGGTCTCAAATCGGACCTTCCACAACGGGCCTATTATATTCCTGAATGTGAACTCCCAGCTGTGGAGGATCAGCGTGGCTTGGCTGGGCCATCCTCCGCCGGAGACTCAGATTCTCAGTGGACCAATAACACAGAGAGGTTGGGGCGTGTTTGGTGCGCTGGCCTGGCCTGCGCTGCAGCCCGGCTGTTTATCTGCCAGGCCTCACAGTTGCTGAGTCCAGCTGACTCACTGAGACTAGCAGAGAGATAAAACGGGGTTAGATAAATAAGATTTAGAACAACAGGGACGCCTGGCCTTTTAGTGAAGCCTGTAAAAACAGCTCCGTGAAGGAGGCGAGACATGTTGTGAGGCTTATAAACCAGGACTGAAAAACTAGCCAGCCAGTCAACCAGCCAGCCAATCAACCAGTGTAGCCAACCAGCCAACAAGTTTCCTTCAGTGTCCAGTGGTATTAGCGGCAAAGTGAGAACAGCTAGGGTTTGAATGTGGACCATAAAGCGCAGAAAGAGTTTAAAGAAAAATAGTTGAGTTTATATGAGTTCCCCAGACCACCGCTAACATTACAAGGAGGATGTGGTCGCTTCTTGGCACCACCCGACCCCTTGGAGGTTCTGATTTGGTGTCACTTCTTCTTGAGCGCCCCTGTGATCAGGGCTGGGGAAACGGATTGATGAAAAGAAGGTGATGGTCGTTGTGGTGCTGTTAGGGTACTTAGTCTATTATAGTAACCACGGTGGAGTTACAAAGTCCTGGCTAAAGACACAAAGGCCTACAGAGCGTAATAATAAGGCTTTGAAAATTCCTTGGAAGTAGTTCTGATGAACATTCTATAAGAAACGAGCTGCACGTCTTCCTGTTTGCACAACAGTGCAGTGCGATCCATTCCGGTAATACACCAACTTCTGAAATGACATATCAAAAATACAACACCTCAGCAGAGATGACTGTTGATGTGGACCAATGATTTAGCACCATCAGATCCAGAAAGTCTTATGACTATGTCTCCGATGGCTCAGATGATGAATTACTCAAAGTAATCAGCAGTCTCCAGAATTTCCCCCTCCTACTCACACTTCCATAAGATCATTACTGTGGGTCCTCCTTGAAATACATAAGGTGACATACTAGATGTTGTTTTGTAGTGATGCTACAGCACACACATTAAGGTTCCAATCTCCTATGCTAAAGACCTAGCCTAGGCTTAGCTAGCTAAAGACCTAGCCTAGACTTAGCTAGCTAAAGACCTAGCCTAGACTTAGCTAGCTAAAGACCTAGCCTAGACTTAGCTAGCTAAAGACCAAGCTTGCTAAAGACCTAGCTAGCTACAGGAGTGAGGCTCTGGAATGTCTAGCAGGGTTGTGACATCATGGGGAGAGGCCTTTGCTAGCCAAGGTCATGAGTAGAACTTCCCGAAATCTCATCAATGTGTTTGTTTGATTGACATCACCTCTGTGAGCCTTTGTGGGTGGTTTATGGAACGCTGTTTGGACCGACTGACAAGTATTTCACAGACTAGAAACTTCACATTGAACAAGAAATACGAAACAAGAAATGCTAGTTTCATAAGAATTTTACGTCAGAGAGATCAGATCCTACTCTCAGGGTTCTTGTTCTGGTCTTTTGACCTGGGGTTGAGGAACACTATTCCAGGACAGTCAGCAGGAGGTGAACTGACTCCAGCTCTCCCTGGGGGTTTCTCATTTCATTTCAATCTACTGTATGAATTACAGGACTAGGTGACTATGTCTATTTCTAGTTCTATTCCTGGGTCTTCAGATGATAATGGGAAAATTATACAGTGTCTAAAAGAAAACTCGATTGGAGGGTGGGACAGAGGGAGATGTTTAATATCAGCTCTGAGGCTGGTGGTTCTGGCTTTGCTCTCAGTGTGAGGCATACTGTAGGTTAGGGGGTTATTTTGGAGGGGCATTTAATGTTACCCAAACTGCTCCTCTCATCTGTGGCTCAGAGGTATTTCAGTCAGTCAAGACCTCAGACCGCAATGTAGCCTTAGCCCTGTATCCCCATGTGACCACAACTAGCCAGCCATGAAGGAGAAGCTGTCTATAGAGAACACTGTTTTGCGTGCCTGTTCAGGGAAAGAGCAAAGGGTCTGTAAGGGTCACTCCTCTGCATTGTATACTGCCCTTGTGAAGTGATAGGTTAGAGAGATAGATGTTTAATGCTCTTTTTGCAACTTTTTTCGTAACTGTCTCCCCTTTCCATCTATCTCTCTCTTTCTCTCTCTCTCTCTCTCTCTCTCTCTCTCTCTCTCTCTCTCTCTCTCTCTCTCTCTTTTCTACTTGTTTGTGTTTACCAGGTGACAGAGGAGAGAGGGGGCCGAAGGGGGCGAAGGGAGACAGAGGCGACCGAGGAGAGAAAACAGGTGAGATAAATGCTGGAGAGGTTCACGATAACGGACAGATCACAAGTCAGAGCGACAGGTAGGCCCAAAACTTGACTGTTGGGTGTCAATACCAAGCTACATCAACACCAACGTTAATTTAACATCACAGAGGTCTTGAAGCAGGTCCAGATCCTTCTGGTCTGGCAACTTCACTAGGCAGTGACATCACGGCTGCCGGGCAGACTCTCACAGTAAACAGCCCTGCCAGTGGATCAAACAAAGCCAAGTCTTTACAGATGCACTCACAACAGGAATGGACCCAGGATCTGATGGAGTTAAAGATATCCACCTTCGAAGTTTCACTGATCTTTTTTTACTGTATCGGAACAGAACATGTCGTCAAACACTTGTTGTCTTTGAGCTTTGTCATAGGTTGAGCTTTGTCATTTGGTGAACTGGCTCGCTGGCTTGGCTGTACTGTATTGTTTTCCTTATTCCTTCCCTGTGTCCTGCATGCAGACTGAAGTCAAGACCACAGGGTTTACCACAACAGGAGATACAAACCCAAACCCTGCAGCTGAGTGGTTTTCTCAAAGTCAGATGCAGAATCTGCTAGTGTGTTTGTGTCGTTAACTTATTAAATGGACATTTGTGGCCCTTATAGAGAGATCTTAGGAAGAGACTGGGTTGCTTTTAAGTGTGTGTGTGCGCGCGTGTGTGTGTGCATGATAGGGTCATGTGCTGAGCACATGCCCTAACAGGTAAATGATTCAGTGTGTTTTCAGGCAGGAAAAGAAAACAAACCTCAAGCCCCTGTGACATCACCACGGAGCTGTTCTGGAGCATGGCTGTGTGTGTGTGTGTGTGTGTGTGTGTGTGTGTGTGTGTGTGTGTGTGTGTGTGTGTGTGTGTGTGTGTGTGTGTGTGTGTGTGTGTGTGTGTGTGTGTGCGTATGTGATATGAGAGCTGTAGCAGAGTTGTGGCAGACTGACAGCCCCACATATTTGAATCAGAGTTCTGGCCATTAGGCACAAGTCCTATAGCCAGAGTCTCTTGACATACATATGTGGTTGATGTGCAGTGTGTGTGTAAAGTGTAAAGTGTACCTACAATAGGCATTTACACACACACTCTTGTCACATACACATCTCAGATGTCAACTGTACCTATAGCAGTGTGAGAGTGAGGGGTTGCAGTCCGACCTACAACCCATATATAACTAAACTGACAAGCTGTTAAACATCAGGCACTCTAGTGTCTGTCTGGTAATTGACCTGACATCCCCACCCCACACACACACCCCCAACACACACACACCCAACACACACACACATCCAACACACATACACGCACACCAATCCTGGTGCCCAACTTTGATACCCTGTCACGGTCTCCAAGGCTACTGTAGTTATCCAGACTTGTCAGGCTTTGTCAGGTTTTACCTTGATGTAGTACACACTCACACACCTCACACACACACCACACACACCTCACACAATCACTCACCTCACACACACCTCATGCACTTACACACAGTTAGATAGACCAACACACAGTTAGACCAACACACTAATATCGGCAGGACACACAGACAAAGATGGACACACACACTACCGCCATCCCACATAAACAACGGGGATGGCAAGAAATAAAAACAAGGGAGGGAGAGAGGGAATGATGTACAACAAGTCTCAGAAGTTCACTAACTGCCAGAATGTTAGGATATTGCATGCACATTCTGTGCTGAGGGGAAGGGTGTAGAGTGATCTCCTAGTGCCCAAAACAAACTAAAAACGTATTACTTCAGCAAGTTTTAGTGGCAGTATTAGGGAAGCTAATCACAGTCCTGATGACATGCAGCACAGCAGAGGAGACTCCAGCCTCTCTCCTCACCAAACACACATTAAGAGAGCCAGCTGGGGGGAATGTTCTGACTGGCTTCTTCAGGTCTATTTGTCCCCTAGGCCCCAGCATGACAACTATTTTTCTGGAGTAAATACCCCAGTTGTGGAACTGAGGACGGATGTCATCAGGCTTAATAAGAGAGGAAGAGACAGCCAGAGAGAGAGACAGAAATATATTTTCTGGTTTTCATTAAACTGTCTGAAAAATTAACCAGACTGTTGTCGACCCATGGGTATTCACTGTCTAACCCTAATGCACAGGGAAAGTGCCGCTAGGCAAAGATGTCTGTGTTTGTGTGTGAGTTGTGCTTTTGTGTGTGCGAGCGTCTGGATTGATTAATATGGGAAAGCTGTCCAGACCCTGTGGTGTACCTGTTTTGTGTTTAAATGGCCTGAAACCACAACTCAATATGCTCCTCCCCTCTCTCCTCTCCTACCTCTCCAAACCTCCTCTCCTCCTAAGTTATATTCTCCCTTCCTCAATTTGATATCCATCTCTACACTTATGAGCTATCATGTGCAGAAGCTTTTTCTAAGACACTGACCAACCTTGACCTGTTCATGAGGGTTACTCTGTTTATCAGGCCTAAGATAAACAATAACACACATCCAAGCTTGTGTTGAGTTAGAGAGATAGGGGCGGCCATGTTTTCACAAATGTAGCTCAGATAGCGTAGGAAGAAAAAAAAGAGGTAATAAGTAATAACTAAATCTCTTGTCTCACGCTCAGTATATCTTTAAGAAGTGGTCATGCTGTATGCGGTTTAATTTCCTGCTGCATCATGCATCTCTGCTCTGGTTTCATTGTTGTGCTTTGTCCGTTGACAAATGACCAGAGCATTTTAGTAGTGCTGATTCTCTCACCCTGTAACACTATTACAACGTGGACATATAACTGTCTGGTTCTGGAACACTGTATGACCATAACACACACATGCACATACACACACGCCTGTGTGTACATAGATACAGTACACACACACCTAGACGCACACACTGTACAGCCATTTAACATAACTCTTCTCATATTCTCTCACTTGTATTTCTCATTTCCTATGTTTCCTGCCAGGCTGTATATCATGTGTTATAGCTGGTTAGTGGCAGGGACATTAGCCACATCTCCCTGTGAAGTGAGTGTCAGTGTTAAGTACACCAACGGTTTACCTCATAGTTCCAGAGCAGGAAGGTCCTAGTCTTGGAAACTTCTAGAAACTTCTAGGAACTCTAACACACCATTCTGTATAGTTATTATCTTATTGTTGTTGTTATTGGGTGTGCTCAAGCCTTTGGCGAGCACAACCATTGTTCTCTGTCATGTATATTTATTATTATCCCACCCCTAAAAAAACGTTGGTGTCAAAATGTTAGTCTTGGTCCCGATTGAGTTGCTTGTATTCGCGTGAATACAAGTGCTATTTAGCACTAGCGTTGCTACCTGCATATACCTACAGCTGGCAGCTCTGCTCCATTTTGCTCCTAGATTCAGACCTAGCCCCGGTAAATTGTAGAGCTAGCTAACTACTACACTTCTGCTGTGTGGGAATCGCAGGAGCTAACCAGTCGAAGGGCGTACAAAAATACAGGAGCACACCCCACAATTTCACCAGAAATTGTACCCTCTCTAGTTGTTCTTATTGTTGTTCTTTTTGTTCTTCACTTTAAGAGCAGGGTTCTCTGACCTGTGGGAGGAACGTTGTAGAGAACGTGTGTGTGTTATCCCAGTTGTGTCTGAATGTTAGGCCTGTGGCCATCTATTGCAGACCTCCTTTTCAGCTGTGGACCTCAAAAGCCGCAGCACTTGTGTCTTCAGATTCCACTGATTTCCTTCTTTGACTCTTTTTCTAACACTCTCCCCGTCTCGATCTCTGGCACAGACCAGAAGTACAAAAACATAAACCTTGTGCTATTATTGACAGATCCACTGTTTGTCACATTTGACCTTAGCAGCCAGTGCTGGAGCACCAGTAGAGCAGCACTAGAACTGAAGAGGTACAACAGAGTATAGAAACAGTGCAGCATTGAAGATGCACACTAAAAAAACAGTAAAAAACTGGTTAAACAGAGGGATTTAATTAGGGCAATGACCAAACGTCCACAGGTCCTCTTATCATCGGTTTAAGGAGTGCTAATAGCTCTGCTTTGATCTTTTCCGCGCCTCTACTGCTCTCTACTGCTCTGTGTACAGATGAAAGTGTTCATCCCTGACAGATAGGAGTTCTCTCAGCCGTTACTGCAGACCAAATCCCTCCTGACACACTGAGGGTTCTGCCTGCCTCCTGTCTTCCAACACACGCACACATACACACACACACACACACACATACTCATACACACACTCTCCTACTCACTCACGACACAGCTGGTTCTGATCAGGCCGATGGGCTGCATGTCCTTCTCCCTGTGCAGCGCGGGCCAAGAGAACACTTCCACTGCTGCAGCACATCTGCTACACATTTAACACATGTTCCTCTGCTCTCCCTCCCTTCTATACCTTAGCTTTCCTTCGATTCACCCTCCTGTCCTGTCCTCTCCTCCATTCTCCTCTCTGCTTTTTTCATCTCTTCTCCTCTGTTCTCTTCTCCCTTGTATACCTTTCCTTTCTTTTGATTCCCCATCCTGTCCTACCCTCTCTTCTCCTCCCCTTCCCAGTTACTTGTATAACTTTGCTTTGCTTCAATTCCTCCTCCTGTCTTCCCCTCTCCTCTCCTTCCCTCATCTCTCCTCTCCCTTCTATACTTTTCCTTTATTTTTTGATTCCCTGTCCTGTCCTCTCCTCGGTAACAGAAGGTAGAAAGTCAGAGAGTATTCTTGTCACCTACTTCCTGTTGTCCCTTAGCACACAGATCCACTAGTCTCCAGCAAGCTATCCAGGTCAGCACCAGACCGAAATCATCTCCCCCTTTTGTCTACTCTTGGACAAACAAGCTTGATGGAATTAAGTCTAGTTGTTTGTGTTGCTGTAATTAAAGAGTGAAGCCACGGTAAACAATGTGTGATTTTTCAGTGTTTTTCAAGTCAGGCTAGATTTTGTGGTCCCCCCCTCACTAGTCCATTGTTATGCTTTGAAATTAGTTAATCAAAAAGCCATGGACATATTCGTCATGTGTGTGTTAGTGTGTGTACATGTGTGTGTGTCCCAGTGGAGGAGACTCTGGTGCGTCTGGTGAATGGATCAGGACCCCACGAGGGGCGTGTGGAGGTGTTCCACGAGCGGCGCTGGGGGACCGTGTGCGATGACGTCTGGGACAGGACGGACGGAGACGTGGTGTGCAGGATGCTGGGATACCAAAAAGCCACCGAGATCCACAAGACGGGACGCTTTGGACAAGGTGAGGGGACGAGGACAAATAAACTGTTTATTTGTCGCAGGTACATGTCTTCTCTGGTTAACTCCTCAAACCAAAACAGAGGGACGTAAAAAGCTTGACGAAATCCAGAAGATTCTCTGAGGAAAGTTCACATTTGCGTAAGGGAGAGACACTGAGAGCATGGAGATACATTTCCAGTTTACAATGGGCCAACTCAGTTCTTTACTTCTACATAGTGCTGTACATTAGTATATCATCCAATTTACCACTGAACGACTACGGTAAATATCTATAATAGACTTGTTACATGGAAGTGGACATATATTTTTCCCCATTTGTTTTCGTAATTGTTTGTTTTTTTATGGTATTAAGGGCATGCAGCTCTAGAATGCGGTGGAGATTAATATAAAGTTTTTATTGGGATAAGGCGAGCTAGCCAAATGCCATCAAACTCTGTCCCAGCGGTCATATCCGTCTGCTCTTAAAATGACCTACTTTCCCTCGCTCATCACCTTCATGACATCACTCTCTTCATCAGTCACGCACCAAGGCCAATCAACATGTTATGGTGCATTATTTTACATTAGTCTGGAAAAATTAGGTGAAAAAAAACATGTCTGATTCCAAAAGTCATATTTTACTTTAGAATTAACTGTAATTGATTGCGGCTAGTACACACAAACATGCAGAATGAGCTAAATTGACCCAAACACCGCAGTCACAGCAAGCAAAAACTTTTACTATGGGCTAGGTAATCTTACCTGCCCTTTGCTGACGTCGTACACAAAAATATCTGCACTATCTAGCCATGAGCAGACCCTGTGCTGCCCTAGCACAAACTAACATCTGTGCTAGTTAGCTACAAACTGCCTGGTGCCAAGTTTCCTGCCTCATGTTTTCTTCATGTTCACACTGGTCTGCAGTGTTTTGCAGTTGTTTTTCTTCTTCTAATCGTCCCAGTCCTAAATACGCTGGAAAGAGAGGAGGAAGTCAGAACACACAAAGAGAATATCCGCCAGACTTCTGACGGAACATGTTGCTCACACACTGTGAGTTCTGGGCAGCTCTGGATTTGGGGGTTTCCATGACTTAAGGAATAGTCAGTGTTCCATTTTTCTCTGCTCCAGTTGCATGTGGGCTTGTTGGACAGATCGCTTGGATATCATATACACCCAAACATTCTGTCTGAGAACTATTCTCTTGGCGAGGTTGACTGTATCATGGCTGAATAGGAAACATTTACAATTTACTTACTAGCTTGCTCTATGACACCTCACCTTCAGCTTCGGTTCCCATGGGAGAAGGCTCACTTATTTGTCCCTAAAGAATGGCTCATGAGTGCGGAGCATGCGCCTTCTGATACACCGATCTGGGTCTCTGGGATTGAGTCTCTGGCAGGGTTCTCTACATCAGCTTGCACATCTGCAAACTCTCAAGGTAGAGAGGGAGGGAGAAAGGGACTGATTCAGGTTGATTAAAAGCATATTGGGCTTTTGCGGATGCATTGTTGCCAGCTCTTCAGTACCCCTGCAGGAAAACTAAAAATGAATATGTGAAAAACAAAACAGGGGAAAAACAGATTTGTCTTGTTGGAAATTATGAAACATCTAAATGATGTACAACATGCAATGATGCTATAAGGATTAACTTGAAACACTACTCCAGTAGATTACAGAAATTGACTGTAATAGATGTCCTGAAACCATTGCAACAATCTATCATATGTATAATGTGTTCCTCATCAATCTGGGTTCATGGATCTGATTGATGTTGAACTTTCCAAACCGGTTATTGTTTTCATTAATTTGTATTAATTTGACCAAATTTCACCCTGCCTTGTGTGTTTTAACCCAAAAACACTTCCCCAGTTCTGAGCCACTCTCAACCCTGACTTCACAGGTTTACAGAAATACACATTGGACCTCAGTTTGGATCGTTCTGTCGGGATACTGCCGACAACCCCCCCACCTCCATGAGCTGTGGGTGGTTGTTTAGGGCAGTGGTTCTAAAACTTTTTGGGGCCAGGGACCCCTTACAGGGGAGAACATTTTCCAAGGACCCCCCCCATAATCCTATGACATCCATTCAGCATACCCTTTGTGCTCTTAAATGGACACAATATGCTTATTTTATTGGTGCAAATGGTCACCCATCTGTAGATTATTATATATTTTTTAACTTTTTAATGATACAGCACAATTTTACAATTTTATAATTTATGGCAAATTATTTCGCGGACCCCCTGGCTATGGCTCGTGGACCCCTAGGGGTCCGGGGACTCCACTTTGAGAATCACTGGTTAAGGGGTTGAGGGGCTCGTGGGACTATCTTCCTCCTGATATGACCTCTTGCTCTGACCCCATTAAATTTGATTGGTACAGCCCTTTCTGCAAGTAGTGACACAAATGCCTTTACTGCTGCTCGCGGGGTCAACACCTGAGACTCATAACCTTAACCCTCACAGAAGATAAGGAAAATCTCATGAAAAACCCTTACAGGAGAAAGAAAACTGCAGACAGAGTTGGAAGTCCGCAAGGTGAAAGTGTGAGGTTGTCGGAGACAACAGGAGTCCAGAGGAGTGATTAGGCATTCCTGAGGAGTGCCACAGTGCACACACGGTGCCTCAGACAGCAAAAGGCCCGATTGGGTGTCAAGCTGTCTTCATCTTGACTACAGCACAACCTTAAATCAGTTCCACTTGGAACCAAGGAATCAAAGAGAGATGGGGAGTAGGCACCAAAATATAGAGGAAGAGGGTGGAGGAGGGAGAAGGAAGTGAGTTTAAGGCATAGAGTTAATATTACTAGAGGAAGCAACTTTTGTCTTCCAAGATGGCGTCCCCATTCATTTCTATGAAAAGTGCTCAGTGGCGCAGTGAGGCAAGCAAGAGCACGAAACTGGACTGCGCCATCTTTCCACTTCCGACTCTTCCGGTCTAGCTTTAAACAGTGGCTCTTTTTTTTTTTAGCTCCGAGACCTCGTGCACGCTTGCAATTAGCTGTACACGTCATACTTTGCGACAACCAGTCGCGAGCATAGATTTATATGGTTGCGAGCGTGTGAGCTAAGGCATTACCCTAACCCAGTGGCAGAATGGGGTACCGATAAGAATCAGAGACATGATGCTAACTTTATGGAAATGTATGCTGTCACTGTATAGTATTCCTTTCACTTGGTTTTTAGAAATAGGCTATAGGGCCAAATAGGCTATAGGGATATTCTAGATGGAACTCATCACATATATTGCTTTTTTTCTTTGTGATATGAGTATGATTTCCAACGCATTGTATCGGATTAAATAAACTGTTAACATGAACACTTTGCTCTGTCGTTGTTCTCGCCAGGCAAAGAAAGCTTGATACTTATTTTTGTAACAGAAATCTTCCATAATGCAGACTTACCATAGCTTACTGTCAACTTTATATTCAAACGAAATGCCACGAAATTCACACTGCCTTCAATTTAACATCAGTGTAGAAATGTGGCCTGTGTTTTATATGTTCAACCTACAAAACCAAACGCCTATTAATGGATATAACGTGATCAAACAAGACTTGGTAATAATGTAATAAATTGAGAAGTGTGTCTAAAATATAGTCTACTTTATTGAACATGTGCCTTTGAAAGGGGCATATTAACAGAACTATATACAAGACATTTCCATCAGATATAAGTGGGGGTGAAACATAGTCACTGAGGACCTTCATTGTCCCACAAAAGCAGTCTGGCTTGATGACACGATCAAAAAAAAGAATAATGAGTGTGTTTAACAAAAGCTTCTGAAGGCAAGTCTAATATTATTTAAATATATATCATGTCCTATTGTGGTTATCAGTTAAAGTATTAATCTTTGTCTTTGCTCCAGATAGACATGTCAACAATCTATGCTCACGCTTAACATAATATAATATTTGCCATCATGTCAGGAACGTTTTTACGAAAAATCAAATCTGTTTTAAAATAACGGGAATAAACTATATTAACAACATTTCATGTATGTGTGACAACCATGCTAAACTTGCTACAACAGGGCAGGCAACTAAAGCCATTTCTTTCAGCTCCAGGTAAATCGGCTATCGGCCAATGTGAACTTTTGTGCTCGTGCCCTGTTAGTATCCGCGAACACATTTGCAGGCAACTTTTATTGACGTAAGCAAATACATGGGGTGCTAGTTTACCCATTTCGGATTGGTTTCAAACTTAGCAAAAATCAGGAAAAATGATTCTATGAAAAACCTAGTAGTATGAGCCAGGTTCGAGAATCGAACAAAAATTATTGGGGGAGATAGTTTTGTAAATGTTGACTGGAGTTAATGGAATAAAAACGACTGGAAGAGCCGGAAGTCTAACAAGAAATGCAATACCACCTACATCCACCGGGGCCGTTGCTTCAAGCCGAGGGGCACGCCAGGAGCGGTTCACAGCCGAGGAGACCGACGTTCTAGTCAGGGTCGTAACAGATAGAGAAGTGACATTGTATGGGAAAGGCAGAGCAGTTTTCTCATTGCACTAAATTGCCCGCTAATGCTGCTCATTCAAATTCTTAGTCTTATTTTTATATATATTTTATTTTTGTAATTGTTATATTTTTAACTTTTTTAGTTCTTAGAATTAGTTTAACAATTGTACTTTTTTACTTAATTTAAGACCCCTATATGTTTATTGTTTGCACCTTCCTGCCACAGTAAATTCCGTGTTTGTGTAACATAGGCTACATGGCGAATAAACCGAACGCTGATTCTGATTCTGATGGAGATGGGAGAAGAAACCCACCCAAATTAGCTTCGGTTAAACAGACGTGGGAGGAAATTGCCACAATTGTTACAAATCAAGTTCATACATAGAGATTTCTCATGAAAATCTTTTTATAATCATTGAAGAAATGTAACACGCCATAAATCAAACAATGTAACGTAGTTTCGCAGGAAGAAGACCCTGGCCTCGCCAGCAGTGCGCACGGACCAAGCTTGCGCCCTTAAAATAGCATCTGAATAACGCGCCATTGACTTTAGACTACGTTTTTCCTTGTCAGTGGCGGAATTGTTTTTCTGAAACTGCAAAATAGCACCAGGGAACGTTCAAAGACATTCCCTAATTTACCGACGTGCGTCTGTGGAGGGAGAAGTCCGTTTTGCGTCGAATGCAAACTAGGAATGATACTTGCGTTGTTGACAAAGTCAATTGTGCTGGGTGCAAGAAAGGCCCCAAGTGACTTTTGTCACTGCCACAGTAAAGCTCATCCAAAGCAGCTTTATATGAAGTCCTCTTAGTAAGGGGCCCTTCGAGGGGGACTCCAAGCTGCCCTCCTCGCTGCCCTCACTCTGAAAGATCGAAACGAAGTGTAGCAACTGAGAGGGAGACATGAGGAAAGATGGCAGCAAGGATGAGGCAAGGAAAGCAGATATTTCAAAAGACAGACATTTCATGAAGCAAATCTTGAACAAAGAATGGTGGGATGTTGAGGTTGTTGTTGTATTGACTCCCCGGGCTCCACCTTCTTTCCCCTCTCTCCCCCATCATCTCCTCCCCACCCCCTCGCCCCCAGGTACTGGTCTGATCTGGATGGATGACGTGGCGTGCCTTGGGACAGAGGACTCCATCCACCAGTGCCAATTCTCAGGCTGGGGCAAGACCAACTGTGGACACGTCGAGGACGCGGGGGTGACCTGCGCCACCTAGCATGAGTTTCAGCAACACACACATACACACACATGGCATGCTTACACACACACATCTTTCCTTCATCACACTAAACGTACTCCACAATCCTAACACCACTGACTCGCACACATACACGTGTTGTCTCTAAATGTATGTCCTGGTACGGACTTTGAGGATGCTGTGTAAAATGCAGCAGCAACTACCGTTTTGTGTATCACTCTCTGAGGGCCTTGTGTAACCTTTGGAGAGTTGGGACTGTAGGACTGCACACACACCGCCATCTTAGCTTTGGGAACGTTCACTTAAACACTGAGGGATGAAACCACAACGGACAATAGGACAGAGTCCTCCACCCTCGCCAAGGACTGGCGACCTGAGGACTCTAACGTGGATGCTAACTTGCCCTCCATACCAACGCCTGCTCTTTGCTCTTCTCTGTGTACGCTGAAACATCGCTGGTGGGGATGCCTCTCTTAGCTGAATCCTGTTTAGTGCCCCGAACCAGCCGCTGAAAAAAAGGTTCATCCACCGACAAGCGTTGATGGATGAAGCGATGACAAGAGGGAGAGGAGCGCAGCGAGGAGAGAGCGAAAAGACAGAACAATCGGTGCTGTGTTGCCAGGCACCGGCGATAGTCTTCTGTGAGATTTATGAGAGCGTGTCCGTCGAGGCTTCGTTCACTCAGGCCTCGGAGCTGAGGAACTCCAGAAGGATGACTCTGGGTCCTCTCTGCTGGCTCATTGTTACTGTGCTCCCCGCGCTTCTTTATGTCTCTCTGTTTCTGCCTGTCGCTCACTCTGTCTCTCATTCTCTCTCTGTCTTCATCCTAGGTGTCACTTGCAGGGGTTTTGAGAATCAGCTCAAAACACTACCACGTCTTTCCATCTCTTTTTCCGTCCCTCCCTCTCTCTCTCTCGCTCTCTCTCTCTCTGGCTTTAGTTGCAGGGGTGGTTTAGAGTAGCGTTAGGTTTATGTATGGAAACCATGACTCTGACCACAAGAGCAGACAGATGACAAGCCCAGGCTCGGTGATGGAACGGGAAGGGAAGTCAAATGTGCGTGGTCACACTGAGGTTTCTCACAGGCAATGGAATGGACAGATCAAAACAAGCTCAAAAGCATCATAAACTATGCAGTGCTTTCACACGTCGAGTCCGGAGGGAATGGCTGTGAATTGGTCTCCTTCAGGTCTTTCTGTCTCAGATGGAATGGAACTATGATTTTAACACACCTCACATGCAGATGCAGCCACACATACACACACACACACACACACACACACTAGACTAATTCTCTGTGTTTTTGTTATTAGTAATTCATTTTGGCAAAGTCCTGTTGGCTCCAGACAGCCTTTCCCTAACAGCCTGTCTGAGTGTGCTGCTCTGGAGGTGTACAGACAATAGCTCTCCTGCTTACTGAGACAACAGCCAAAGACAATACACACACACACACCCAGATAGTAGTTGTACTGGCAACAATGCAATTGTAGATTTACAGTCTTTGCTAGGTTCTTGTTAGGAGAAAGAGAAATATGCTGACTGGAATTCTTTCCAAATATTTTCTTAGGAATAACGTATAGAAGGGGGGTGATCACTTCTGGAGTCTTGCTGTCTCTGATATTGAACAGTTCATATTGAGGTGATTATGATACAAGACAATTATAAACAACGGGACACTTTCCAAATGAGCACAGCAGAATACAAAATAAATGTTTTAGACACACTGCCTCGCAATGTATCCTTTCTCTCTCTTTCTGTCTGCTTCTTTATCTGCGTTTCTCTTTCTGCTTCCATACATCTGGTGTGTGAACCCAAAGCTCCCTATTCAAAAACGACCTATGAAACATCGGCATCCAGAACTGGCCTATCAAATATCACGTTGATGAGAGGGTGATGGGTGCAATGCTGAGATAGCACCAGTCTGATTGTCCATGCCTTGATACAGTACATTACCCTGGCGAATTCTACCGTGCATTTGATCTGGTGCACAGCTAATCTGGTCTGGCTGTGACAGAACCTTGGGATTGATGGAGCAAACGTATGTAGAATAAAGGGATAACACCTCACCAGCAAAGTTTGTTTGAAATATCTGTGACACAATTACATTTTTGCATACTTTTACTTTAACTCAATTGAGGTAACTCCTCCAGGGGAATCCATAAATCATGGTTATGGAGACCAACTTTATAGTATTCTGTGTTCCATGAGTTTTTTTAAGGTTTGGATTGTAGTCCAATCACACTTGTTTGTTTGTGTGGGAGTGTAAATATGGGTTTCTCCCTGTGCTGGTCATAATAAGACACATGGGCTTTCATGGAGGGGTAGAACAAATTGAAAGCAGAAGAATACATTGTGTGATACACCCTTACAACAGCTTCTATGTGAATACTATTCCTGTGTTGTTTTGTACCCGGTTTTAATGTACTGCTGATGTATTAAAGTGAGTTTGTTTATACACATGGACCTGGTTGTTCCTGATTGATGATAGGAGAAAGAGCCAGAGTAGGGATGGATAGATGGGAAGGGGGAGAGACAAAGAGAGAGAACAAGAAGAGAGAGACAGCTGAATACATAGCAAAGGACCAGTTGCCCTCGGTAACTCAGACATCAGAGGAAACAGGTGAGGAGAGAGGGGAAGCTGGCTATTACATCGACTTGATTGACAGCTGAGGAACAATTACCTGAAAGTGTTTCCACATGCGGGACTGATATAGAAGGGATTGCCTCCGGATCACACACTCACACACACACCTCTCCTTCCCTCTCTCACACACGTGCAGACGTTGGCCTCCACAGTACCTGACCACCTGCACACATTGCACGATGACAGGAGAGAACCAAGCCAGTACTAAGCGGAAGACATTTAAACTCCTTTAATCAACTTTACCATTGGAGGTTAAAAGTGCAGACGTCCTTCTCCCATTGTGAAATTTGAAATGCTACAATTAACTCACTCACAGTGCTCTGCAGGAACGCATATGCACTCACACACACTCTAACACAATACCACAGAGGTTTGTGGTAAAATAATGGGCCTTTTTTCATCAGGGTCAAAACTCAGGGGAAGAACGAACAAAGAACGAAGAAAGAAAAGCTTCGGCAATCAGCACTGATCTGAGTCTTAGCATACGTTTCTCAAATTGATGCTTTGAAATACTGCTCTATACTACGTCCCCCAGAACCCTTTGAGGCCCTTTCTGGACAGCATCAGTTCCCCATTAGCCCTCCTTCCCTGCCAGGCTAGCCAGGCACTGCAGGCTAATGTACAATACTGAGAGTAATCTCAGGCCTCTGACCTGGGACTTCCTGTAGACATTGTTCTTCTTCCTGTCTGTCAGAGGAAATGATCAATTGCACATATGAACATACCGGGAGGCCACATGTAGAAGAAGTGGTTGGGAACCAGGTTTGAAAAAGAGGATGATTCTGATGAAGCTCTCCTGGAGTCTAAAGAAGGACAGATATTTCCCTTAGATGTCGTCTTGGTCTAATGGTAAATGCTGAAGAATCCAGGGTTCAATTCAACAATGTAAACATGTCAAACTTTTGGAACAGTTTCCTATTGAATATTCTGAAAGCATCGAAGCCTGCATAAGCTTCCTGTACCAAATAAAACAATAGAAGTAAACAATGTCCGTCCGTCTACTCGGTTCAGTTATTGGAAACATATTTCAGATGATACATGCGGTTGTCCGACTGCTGTCAGAATGTGAGTGTGACAGAGGACAGCTTGTCCTGTCTGTGGTTGGGACCACTTTGTGGTTTGACCAGGGATTAAACCTCCCTCTCTTTCTTTCTGTTGTTCTATGACTCTCATCCTCTTTTTCTGTCAGTATCTTCTGACTCCGTCATTCTCCTTTATTCCATCTCCTTCTATAAACCCAACCACAACATGAGGCCAAAGCAAGTTACATGAGCTCATCCCTTGAGGGTTTGTTTTCTAACCAGAAACAGCTCTCTTTATATTAAACCGTTGTCCCACAATATCTGTTCCATTGAGAGAAAAGAGGATAACAAACAACGACTTAATGGTAACCTTACCCACCTTAAGACGCTGGTATTACTCAAAGAATTTCAGTATGCAAACCAGGGACAACCAACACACACACACCATCTACATTAACACAGTTGTGACGTTTTTCAATTCACGTAGCCAATTCTAGTTTGCACCATCACTCACAGTAGACGGCGCGTCTTGTTCCTCCAGCAGCAGTGTAGGAACATTTTCCTAACCTGCTGATACTCCACCCAACTGACACAATAACTGTACAGACTATTATATGCATAGTTTCGTAAAATATGTATGTGAATGTAATACCAATGTATGGGTCACTAATAATTGCACCCTCATACTGCAAATTAGACCCAATTTAGTTGTAATGGCCTTGCGTCTGTTATCTTCCACAGAAGCACCACGTCTGACCTCTGCTGGTGTGATTGCTGCAATTCACCTAATTAAACTCTATTCAAGAGACGATGTTGTACACTTTTCAGATATGCGAAAAACCACTGTGGGATTTACACTAAGCAAATTAAATAAGGAAAACTATAACCGCATAGCCGTTACAATAAGGCGATTCATTATGACAGTTAATTATACCGATACTTAAAAACATGTATGTGTCCCAGGCGTGCACTTTGTCCCTTTGCAGTGCCCGTACGCAGTCAAGTCCAAAAAGCATTTTTTGAAAGATTCGCGGGCGCGTAGACCTCTGACATCAACAAAGACAGACTGGTAAGTACGTTTTAGACGACAATGTTTTGTTAAAATATTTGTTCCAATATGTTTTCTGTGACGTGAACTAATATAAGCGTCTTCAATCTAATGTCTACCATTGAATGAATGCAATCGCTGACAGAATAAGTTCTGGATGGCTGATGTTACTCAGAGGCTTGCTAGCTACTGGTACTGTAGGCTACTAACTCATAGCTAGACATAAAGGTCTACTGTACAGCACAGTATGGGCTAGCCAGCCTCGCTAAAGTAACAACATCCCCCATTGTGCTAGCAGAGCTAAGAATGGACCCAGTCAAAGCTACCTCTAGCCCCTTTGACGCCGATTCCTTCAAGACTCCGCACAAACCAGACAGGGTGCGGAATCTGACCCAAAAAGGTAGCGTTGGGACCCCGTGCACTCCAATCACCATCCCCGCCTCACCCTTCATGAAAAAACTTGGGTGTGGCACCGGCGTGAATGTCTACCTTTTTGACAGGTAGGCTGCTGCTCTGAATTCGCTCCCTCACCTCATGTCCATTGCCTGACCCCATTACTCCCTCATCTAATATGGCTTACACTGCGTGCAGAGGAAAGTTTCCTGACCCCTGTCTGTCTGTCTCAGGGTGGGGAAGCTGAATCTGTCCCCCTGGGCAGTTAAGAAGATCAACAACAGGTGTGCTGCCAGGCAGATTGACGTGTACCAGAGTAGACTGTGTGATGAGGCCAAGATCCTAAAGGACCTGAAGCACCCAAACATCGTTGGTAAGAGCCAGGAAGCAAACTCTTGAGGCAACCAAATAGATGGTCCCACAACCCTCTGGAGTTAATTAATTGCTTGTGTGCGTGTGTGTAACTGAGTTGAATCGGTTAAACTCACTCCTCAGTATAAACACTGCCCACCATCAAAGATCTAGCTTTTCAGTAGCGTAGCTGGTTAAAGCTGTGTTTATAAAGGTGGTAGTTGATTTTTAAGTCAGAGGACCCGTGTTTGAACCTTAGGCAAGATTGGGAGGAAGCTACACTGAAAAGCAACTACACCTATTACATACGCGTGTGTCGCCAGGGTTCCGAGCCTTCACTACAGCGAAGGATGGCTCCAAGTGCCTGGCCATGGAGTACGGGGGAGAGCAGTCCCTCAACGACCTGATAGAGAAGAGGAAAGAAGAGGGTCTCAAAGCCTTCCCCGTACACAACATCGAGAAGGTGGCCCTGCACGTTGCACGAGGACTGCAGGTAACTCCATACCTCCGGTATCTAGGATGTGTTTAGAAGTTCACTTCCTGTTTCCATTAGAAATGCCCCTCGCTTTAAAAAATTTGCTTTAAACGTTCCTTTTTAATCAGGATTTTAATTGTTAATTTAATTGTGTCTGTTCTTATTGTTATTGTATATTACATTGATATATATGATTGTAATTTTTACTGTAATGTAGCACTTAATAAATTTAATTTATAATTATTATTATGATAAAAAGGAGAACATTCTCTTAGTCCTTTGCGGAGAAATGACAACCTGTCTCTTTCTGGTCAGTACCTCCACAACGAGAAAAGGCTCCTGCATGGAGATATCAAGTCCTGCAACGTGGTTGTCAAGGGCGACTTCAACACCGTCAAGATCTGCGATGTGGGCGTGTCCCTCCAGCTGGATGAGAACATGAAAGGTAGACGGCCAATCGGCTTGGTTGAAAAGCTGACGGTAGCCAATCGGCTCGCCGTTGTCCCTCCCTTGCCGTCAAAGCTATGAACTGAATGAGAGGGAAGCAAGCAGTGATATAAGCACCAGAGTTTCCTGCAGAAAATGCGTTACTTAAGGTGGTAGGGTGGGGTTTGGGGGGGGAGGAGGGAGTGAGTAGTTTGTGCGATAGACTAATGCATTCTGCAGAGAAGGGAGATTGGCATTGGTCACAGTTTGGAATAAGCTAATAAGGGCAGATAACATGCATGTCAGGCCGACAAAGCTCATGACCCCCTGACTCCTTACCCTCTTCCACCCCCCATCCCCCCCTCCTGTTTATTGTCACTATGCATCCTCAACCTCCCTGCAGTCAGAGCCCACACTGTAGCGTGCATACAGGCATCTGGTCCTGTTTGCACAGCAAGGCCCCATGATTTCACAACGCCTCCCCCACACTCTCTCATGTCATCCTCGTACTAATGCCTGGAACACAACCCTGGCTGCACCACAACCTCTTTCATCATCATCACACAACAGTATGCTGATACCCTAGTTCTGTTGTCCCTCAACTAGGGAGAAAGGTTAGGGTTCTGTTTTCTGTTGCATCAGAAATGCCACACACCGTTCTCATTAAGAAGCCCTCATTAAGAGAGGCCCATATTTCATTGATTTAATTCTGCTCTTCAGGATTGAGTCGGTAAGTTTCATTTCTAACCCGGTCTCAGCCAGGTGGTTTAATTTAGTCTTTTCAAAGGTCTGATTACTTTGAAATGTCTCCTGTGACGACTGATTTTAATTATAGTTATAGAGACATTGGCAGGGGCATTAAAGAGGACAAAAATGTTTACCCTCTGCTTGGCTTTTATGTTGGCCTTGTAACACACGCATTCCTATTCTGTTCTGTCAAGCAGTTTGTCATAAACAGTCCAGTTCTGCCAAGCGTCAGATTCCCTGGCTGTTTGTGGTGCTGGTGAATGGCTTTGGTTGAATGTCAGGAATATTCCACCTCAGGGGCATTTTTGAAAAGAAAATACTTTTTTCCAGTATTGCCAAGTTTCAGTATTGCTAAGTTTCAGTATTGTTAAAGATCCCATGACATGCTGTTTTTGGATGCTTTTATATAGGCCTTACAGTGCGTTCACACTGCAGCGTTTTTTAACGCTCTGCATCGCTTGCCTTCCCACAGTACACCACGCTCGGGGGCGTGTTAGACAAGTTAATACAGAGTTGTAGTTCTCTAAGGTCACTGTTGTAGTCATGGCCAAGCGTGCAGATTTGGGTTCATGTACTCACAATATCGATCAAAATACCACTTTTACACAACATTTATGTAAGTGCAAGATTTTACTAGTGCAAGATTACAGTAGAATACATGTTACGCCACCGGTCACTCCACCAGTCGTTTGTAGGCTGGGCTAGCAGTGGCACAGAACAGTCACGTAATGTGACGAGACTGAATTTAAAAGTAGGCTATAAAAACAAACTAGGAACAATGACGACATCGGCAACCATGCACCATGCATTATTAGTTTAATGTAATCTTTAAATTCAGGCTCGTCACATTAGTAACTTTGTTCTGAACAGAACTGGGTGTGCAGACACATACGAAAAGTTTCTCCTCCATCTTGAAATTGTGAAACCTAGAAATGTTTATCATGACCAAAGGTTGCTACGTTACAAGAAACAAGAAAACAATCCGATTGGCCAACGCTAGCGTTTTCACGCTCCTCATTTACATAAAGTTGAGAAAATCCAACTTGCAACGCTCCGCTCCGCTCGCCTTCCCACAATGCCCTACGCGAGCGTCAACGCCTGGTTTCATTGAAAATGAATTGGAAGCCGACGCCACGCGCCGCCCGCTCCGCTGCAGTGTGAACGCACTGTTAGTGGTCCCCTAATACTGTATCTGAAGTCTCTTTCCCGAAATTTAGCCTTGGTGCAGAATTACAGCCACTACGAGCCAGTCCCACAATGACCTTTCCTCAGGACGTGCCGTTTCTGTGTCTGTGGCTTTAAATGCTATGAGGAAGAAAGAGGTGGGGCTAACTGGAATGCTTCGGTCGTTTGCAAGCCATGATGTCTCGAGGAAAAACCAATATCGCGCTCGCACAGTTGTAGCTCATTTTCTCATTGGTGGGCCAAATTCTCTGTGCGGGCAAAGCAGAGAAAGGGGAGGTAACCTTCCTCCTTATGACGACATAAGGAGAGGATTTTCAAAACCGAGCGTTTCAGTTTTCATTTTCTCAACGGCGGAGAAGAATACCCAGGGCTTGGTTTACACCTATCAAAATGTCTAGCCACTGGGGGACCAAAGGCAGGCTAGGGGAACTCATTAATGTTAAATATAACCTCCTAAAGTGAACATTTCATGTCATGGGACCTTTAAGTTTCAGTATTGCTAAGTTTCAGTATTGTGAAGTCACATGTCAGATTTACCTGGTGAACCTTTCTCCTTTACATTCATCGTCCTTTTCTCTATCCCTCCCTCCCCTTTCATCCAGGGAAACAGCATCAGGTCATGTTGTCTGATTTACGTTGCGAACTTCTCCCTTTCCTTCCCCATGACTCTCTCTCCACTTCTCTCACTCCCTCTCCTTTTCAGTAAAATAGCATTCAAATGTACCATGACAAATTTCCCTTGTGAACCCTGCTCCTCCTTTCCATCTCTCACTCCCTCCTCCCCGCTCCCCCTCCAGTGGCCGACCCCAAGGCGGAGTACGTGGGCACGGAGCCCTGGAAGCCCATGGAGGCGTTGGAGGAGGAAGGGGAGATCACGGACAAGGCAGACATCTTCGCCTACGGCCTGACCCTGTGGGAGATGATGACCCTGGATATGCCTCACGTGGACATACTGGGAAAAGACGAGGGCAAAGATGATGGTGAGGATGCCATCGTATCCCACCTTCTGCATCATACACAAACTCTCGTCCTTCTGTCTTTCTCGCTCACTCATATGTTTACATGTTCTGAATTCACTGCCTCCTTCTCAGATGACTCTATGGATGAAGAGGACTTTGACGAGGATGCCTACTACGAGAAACTGGGCACCAGGCCTGCTCTGGACTCAGCCGGCCTGGGTGGAGCTTACCAGAGGATGGTGGAGCTCTTCTGCCTCTGCACAGAGGTGGACGCCAAGAAACGCCCATCCGCCGCCCAGATTGTCCAAGCACTTGAATCAAATACATCAGTCTGTAACAAGAACAGTGAGGTCATAGTGATAGACTAAGCTGTTGGTCGTGAGGGGAAGTGTTATAGAACTAGATCCCAGCTTGCCCTAATTACGTAATTGTGAAGCCATACTGTAGTCCCTGTATTATGTTGTTTTTTGTCAAAGTCATTTGATTGTTGTATTAAATGTCTCATATTCTTGTTTTGTATTAATGGGACAGTTCACCCCAAAATCTAAAATATGTATTTTCCTTTTTATCTGTAGTGCTATTTATCTATCTTTATTGTTTTGGAGATATTTGCCATAGAGATGTCTGCCTTGAATATAGCCCAATCTAGTTCCATTTGAGAGATTAATTAACCATTAAATTTAGTCATTTAGCAGATGCGCTTATCCAGAGCGACTTACAGTAAGTACAGGGACATACCCCCGAGGCAAGTAGGGTGAAGTGCCTTGCCCAAGGCACAGCCAGGAATCGAACTGGCAACCTTCTGATTAGTTTTTCTCCATTGCTTTGGCTCAATTCTTGAAACAGAAATGACATTCTCACAGCTCTAAGTGCATTTGGCAAAATAGCCTATATAGTTCAGAATCACCTTCAAAATGTCATATCTCATCCAAAAGTTAACTCATGCTTCAAAAACAAATCATTTTCTCATATAGTCAGTGTCCCCAAAATGAAAAGCTCCTTCTCGATTGCTTTGGCTCATCGAGAAAAAAAGAGGACATTCTCAAAGCTTTAAATACTTTTGCAAAAATAAGAGGTGGGAGGTTTGCAGGTGTTGTTTTGAGAATGTCATTTCTGTTTTGTGAAATGAGCCAAAGCAATGGAGAAAAACTGTAATAGCCTGATTCCCTAACCGCTCAGCCATCTGACCCATTATTTTGGTTTGAATCCTTTCGAACTCAAGGTAAAATTGCTAGGTTCACCAAACTTGCCTATCCTGCCTTTAATATAAAATGTATATATATCAGACCCGGCAACTCATACCAAAACCAACTAGATAGGAAACAAGAGGAAAAAGGTATTTTTGATTTTGGGGTGATCTCTCCCGATGTCAATGTCTTGTGGAAACCTATACATGTTATAGTGTTCTCTGTGTGGAATATTTCTTCTAGAACTCTGCTTTCATTTACAGTGCTCTGTATACTTTGAGTGACCAAGCATCCTAAAGATCTGATATAAAGCAGGATATGAAAACCCCCTTGTCATGCAGCCTCAATTGAGTGCCCTCCTCACCACGGGTCAGCTTCAAGCTTCACTGCCATACTGTGATCATCTCAGGTGAAAATAGATTTAGGGGTGGAAACGAATTAGGATTCTCACTCTAACCATGTTGTGAAATCTTATGACAATTTCTGTAATATAAACGCAATAAAACATGATTTGAACTATTACTACTTTTATTTTCCATTCAAGAATTTCAATTGACACATTTGCCTTGGATAAAAAAAGGTAAAACCTTTATTTCAAACTATTTACAGGGTGCAAGAGCAGGTCAGATTAGACTTCAACACTGATACCATCCATCTGAACAGACCAGAACCTCATACAGGGTAGCTTTTGGAACAGTCAACTTTTCAGCAGCAGGAAGATAAAAAAGGGGACTTTGTTTTTACTACAACATGTAGAAAACAAAAATCGCCCTCAACACTGATAGCAAACCTTCATCAGTTGGTACAGCTTAAACTTTAGCTCAACACATGAAACAAACATGTCCTTTGACAACAACAACAAGTACCTATCTGAAATTACTCAAACCAGGCACAGGTCAAGACGTATTTCTCCGCCAGAGGTAAACCAACATGCATACAAACCAACTCCTCTGAGGTTGCCGAACAGTCCAAAAAATTACAAATTAAAAACCTGAACTCCATAACGTTCAGCCGACAAAGTTGTAAACAAAGAAGGTTGGGGTGTTGCAGTACCGAGTGGCAAACAGCTTCCCGTCGGGGGTGGGGTCAGAGAAGGCAATCTCCTCCTTGGTCAGGGGGCTGCCGTAAGTGAAGGTGCTCCTGGACATGACAACAGTGGAGAGAGGGAGAAGGGGTTGATATTAACATTCTCTGCTTTTGAGAGCTCCCAAAACTAAACCCAGCCCCAGAGCCTGTGGCGTGTGTTTACCTGGCGGTGTCCAGCATACGGGTGGCGATGGCGCTCCGGCGGGCCAGGCTGAACACCCACACCCGGCTCACCCCCAGGATGGCCGGCTCCGGGGAGGAGGAGCAGCACCAGGCCCTGTGGGGCTCCATGAAGTCCTCCCGGGTCATGTCCTTGGGCTGGGCCGGCTCTGCCAGGACCCGGAATGCCTGCGGGGGAGGGGGGTACCAAGAGAACAGGGATCACAGACCTGCATTGCTGCCTCTTTCGGCAGGGCTAGCCACTAAAGGGGTGAGGGGGTCAGGGGTGTTGAGATGGCCAGGATGAGGATGGTCTACCTTGCTCGTATCCCCCACACAAGTAGCCCATAATACATGAGTTACAAGGGAAGCCATGGTGATTGATGTGTGTGTGTGTGTGTACCTGGCGGATGTGCTCTGCCACGAGGCAGCCCACGATCATGCGGTCTGTGTTGATGAACAGGTAGGTCTTGGCCTTTCTGGGGGAGCTGAGGGAGAGCTGCTGGAAGCCGAGCTCGCTGTCTGCTAGCCGGCGCACTTGCTCTGCCTGGAGAGAGAGGGGGTGAGGGTTAACGTCAAAGACCCAAATGATCTCAGAGATCTACCATTCATCACACACACACGTGGTGCGCACACACACACGCACCTTCTTGACTGCGAATTTGGGGTCGCCTGGGAGCACCTGGATGATTTTGCCGTCCCAGAACTCTGCCACCACTCTCTCCTTCTTCCAGCCCTGCGTCAGGACGAGACGGGTTGGAGGGGTTAAGAATGTGGAGGGTGGACAGAATGGTGGCGAGGAAATTGATCTCAATGGGTAAGAGTAGCACACTCAAAATGTGTGGGGGGGCTGAAGGAAGGAAGGAGGAGGGGCTAAAGGAAAGAGGGAGGACTGGGGGGGACGACAGAGAGAAGGATGGTAAAAGACAGAATTGAGTGGAGTTGGGGGAAGGCGGCGTACCACAAACTTCATGCTGTCGAGCAGCTGCTGGTGGAACAGGGTGTGCTGGTAGTTGTCCTCCAGGCTGTCAGCGCTGTAGATCATCCCACAGGAGCTACATGTGGTTGCCCCGAACTGCTTCTGACCCGCATCCTGGGACAGGAGGATTCAGAGGTTAGGGTTAAGCTATAGGACGGGAGGGCTGGGTGTTGAGCTATAGGACAGGGGAGGGCTGGGTGTTGAGCTATAGGACAGGGGAGGTCTGTCATTATAGAACAGTGAAGGACTGGGACTCGTGCTGCGGCAGGGGTGGAGATGGAGAGTTGTGTTGTCACAAGAGACAACTACAGGTTAGCACTGTGCAAAGATAGGGGACGATTAGGGGTGGTTTTTAGGACTTGGGAACGCAGCAGTTTGTGTTAGGACAGACACTTAGTCCCCATGAATGGACTCAAACAATACTGTTTGTACATACGATAATGAGTTGGTTGTCGTCCTGTTTCTTGGGCTCCTTTCTCTTCCGAAGGCTCCTCTCCTTGACAGCTGAGGGCAGTGAGCCCACCGGACCAGTAGGGGTGCTGCAGGTCACGGGGGAGGCCAGGCCAGACTTCATCTGGCACCTAGAAGAACAATAGACACACGATTTAATAACTTGCATTTATCAACAAAAAGTTGATACTGACATTAAAACAAAACTGTTTTGGCTCTTCTATTACACCACCCCAACCCGCCAATTTATGTATTCTTTGGATTTAGCACTCTTTTTATCGAAAGGGACGTGCAGAACTGGGAGGATTTGAACCTGCGACCTCTCGCAGTCAAGTGCTGTAACCCCTGGAGCAGAGCTCGCAGTGTGTGACCTGGAGAAGGCTCCCACCTCTTGGATGCCGAGCCAAAGATGGGGTAGACAGCAGAGAGAGATGAGGCTGGGCTGGCGGAGGAGCCGACGTCTCCCAGGTCGAACACTGCGTCGGAGCCAGCCTCTGTTAGGAAGTCCTTCTGGAAGGGAAACACACCGATGAAGGAGCCGTTTATCAGTCATTCCACCCATACTCAACCCCCACACACAATCGGCCTCATCATCAATGCTCTCCCACATACCCCATAACATGTACTCTACCTTACTTTCCATCAACTCGCGCACGCACGCACACACACACACAATTTGCCTAACATCAATGCTCTCCCACATCAACCCCCATAACTGTACTCTACTTATGCTCTCTTTCTATCAAGCCAACCACTGTCTATCCACACACATACAACCACACCGACTCCCACCTGTGTGTTGTTGTCTGTGGCAGGGCCGGGGCTGGAGGGGGTCGGAGAGCGTTCCAGCAGGATCTTCACCTCCCTGGTCAGGCCGTAGCGCTCCGCCAGCCGGCTGGGAGACAGGGTGTCTGGACAGGGCAGGCTCCGCTGCCGGGGACTGGAGCTCACATCCTCCTGGGGCTTAGGGCTGGAGGACACAGCCTCACTGGAGACCAGGTCTTCTCCTACTAAGTCTTCCAGGTCTGTGTGCGGAGCCGGAGGCTGTGGAACAACAGACTCGTCCGAGGTCTTCTCCAAGACGCTGTGTCCAGCTGAGAAGCTCTTCTGGGTCTGGATCGTCTCTTGTTTTCTTTCGGGTAGAACGACAGAAGATTTGTTTTTCACCGTTTTGGAGGCAGGCTCCTTGGTGGATCTGGGGGTTGATTTCTTGTACATGGAGGTGGGTTTCTTGCCTGTGCTGAAGAACGCAGCACCTACGTAGATCTTTGGCTTCAGTTTGGACGTCAGGCTGCCGGTGAAGTTGAAAGTCGTGCTTTTCTTGGGCTGCTCCTGTTTGGTGCCGCTGGCTGCTTTAGTGTTGGAGGGTATGTAGGGGGCACACTGCTTTACGCCAGTCTTGCCACCATGGACGGCAGCCACCTTCCTGGCTTTGCCTCCCCCCCTTCTCTTCCTCTTCCTATCCGCAACCTTTGGCAGTTCGTAAGGGTCCGGAGTGACCTTGGATACAAGTTGTGGAGGTGGCTTGGTCTCCTTCAGCATCTTCCTCTCCAGGGGGGTTAGGTACAGAGCCTTCTTCTTGCCATAAAAGCAGCCTGTCACCACCGCTGCATTGAACGGCGAGGCTAGCTTCGGTACCTTCTGAGGGGACCGGGCTGGGGAGTCTCTGAGCTGGAGAGCGGAGGAGCGCTGTGGGGAAGTGTAGTTCTTCATCTGCCCCTTCTTTATTGGGGTCTGGGGCAGTTTGAGGGACGTCTTGAGGGGAGAGCCCTGGTCGACAGGCCTCTTGGCAGGAAGACTGGAACACAGGGAAAATACTCATATGCTATAACGGTTCAGCAAAAGGTGTTTTGTTCAGTTAAAAGTGCCTGTGCCGGCTGGTTCTCACCTCTCAGAGTCCAGAGAAGAGCGCTTCCTCTTCACAGCCGTTAATTTGGGCAACATAATTTACCAAGTCTTCTGACCTGTGCAGTGGACAACATTTAGACGTCACTAACGTAATTTTAGGTCGTTTGAATGCCAATTAAACGATTACTTTACGGTAGTCAAGTTACTTAATTAACTTTGTACAAAATACTAGGTAACCACTGTTCAGCTAGATGTTACTTGTTATACTGACAATACTATTATTGGCGGGAGCTGACTTCCCGGGAGTTCGCCTACATCGGGCGCTATATAGCTAGCAAATGGCTTGCACTTGCTAGTAATAAACAAAAATTCTGGTTTTCATTGTGTGGCAATGTGGCAACATTGCTGTGCTTTAAATGCTTTATGCGATTGTTTTAGAAAAGTTTACCAGAGTAACTAACGTTAGAGCTAGCTATCTTGCTGTAACTAAGCGGCGCGTACACAGTAGAAGGATTAATCTAGCTAACAAACTAACTAGGCTCTTTAATTCAATGCTCCGCTGAATGAAATTGCTGTCCATACATGCTAAATTACTACATACCGAATCGGCGATTATTGTCCAAGTTTTCGAAATTGAGCTTTGTGTTGCTCTTGTGATGTGATCAGAATGTTTGGAACAAGATTTTGAACCGCGCGCGCCTCTCTGAAAAAAAGCACACTACGTCATGTATGACGTGTGACCCGGAAGCCGTTAGACCACTATCAACAACTTCCTCCGTGAATTGTACACGCCGAAGTGCTTTATTTCTCTTTATCAGGCAATAACTAAGTTAGATATAGATTTAGACAATCTTGTAACATTAACTGTGATTTAAATGTTGTTTTAGGATAGCTTCTTTCGTTACTCACATTAATGCAGGATGGTGTTTTATTTTACGAGTGCTGGTAAGTTTAGTCTTGTCTCTTAAACCACTAGCTAGGTGGCCAACGTTGCTATCTTGCTATACTCTGCAATAAAACAATTACGTTTTATTGTTGTAAACCATTTAGCTATTTGTCAGTCATGTGCAGTACTAGCCAAATACAGTCCATGCCCTGATGGCCCATGACAGGAGCCAGCTTTTTATATCATTAGGCAAATCGGTCTGAACCGACATCTGACCGACATCCTTAAATTCCATTGACAATAGAAGCCAAACGTAATTGTGTGGCTCCAGACGTGTGTATATTTATTGCGCTGACCTGTCTACAAGTGTTCATGTTGACCAATGACAGTCTTTCTTTGTCATTTCAGTTGTGTCTCCGCCATACACAATCTACATGGGGAAGGATAAATACGAAAGTGCGTTGCTGGTCACATATATCACTACATAAGAGTGCATAGTGGTATAGTAGAACAACATTTACACACAGATTGACAGGTGGACTTCAAACTGCTTTTTCTTTCCGCAGATGAAGACCTAATCAAGTACGGCTGGCCTGAAGACATCTGGTAAGATGCCATGTAGCTCATAGTATAGAATGAGCACCGTGTTGTCTATTAATACTGAGTTGTCATGTACATTTCATTATCATACATCCAAGGCAGGTGTACACATTGATCTATCAGACACACCAAGCAGTATTGAGTTCATCCACAAGGTGTCATTAAACTCAAGCAGCACACCCACCTGTTGATGCTAGGACTGTGTTATGACACCCGCAGGTTTCACGTGGACAAACTGTCCTCGGCCCATGTCTACCTGAGAATGCCTACGGTAGGGAGATGACATCGCTGCTGTCAATGCTTTGATTTGGTGTGCAGATGTATGTCTGGATTCACACTGCAACTTTTATCTTCCATTTCTCCACTAAAGGGACTGACGATAGATGACATTCCCAAGGAGGTGCTGATCGACTGTGCACAGCTGGTGAAGAACAACAGCATCCAGGGTAATGAACTAATACATATTCATCATATGTATGAACTGTATGAAAATGTGACAGCAGTAATACATACTAAGACAAAGTGACACAGTAGCTTTATGAGTTGCACAATGCTGCATGTCACGCTCCAGTGCACCCAGTTACTTGTTTCGAGTTTGAACGCAGAAATACCCCTAGTTCATTCAGAGGTGTGTTTCACAGGCTGCAAGATGAACAACATCAACGTTGTGTACACGCCCTGGGCCAACCTGAAAAAGACAGGAGAAATGGACGTCGGACAGATAGGCTTCCACAGGCACAAGGAGGTCGGTCATCTCACCCATGAGTCTAGAAACTTCTTTCAAACGAATAACAATGTTGTGTTTGATGTGTCGGCGGCGTTCTGTAACCACTTTGTGCCCCAGGTGAAGCTTGTGGCCGTGGAGAAGAAGGTGAACGAGATCGTCAACAGGCTGGAGAAGACCAAAGACGAGAGGTTCCCCGATCTGGCAGCAGACAAGGAGTCCCGAGACCGTGAGGAGAGGAACGAGAAGAAGGCCCAGATACAAGACCTGAAGAAGAAGGAGAAGGACGAGATGAAAAGGCGAAAAGAGATGGACGAGCTTAAGTGAGTCTGGGAAGTCAGCAGACGTGTTGCGGATATCTGACGCCGCAGTCGGCTCTCTGAGGTTTCTCTCAACTTGTCAAGTCTTTATAGTTAACACGACTAAACTAAAGTGGACTAAGTTAGATGCTGTCCTTCTCATTCAATTTCTATGTAGTAGGAAGCATATGAGTTTGTTGTCATTTTGGTTCCTGTCTTTTTCCAGGAGTTACTCCTCACTCATGAACAGTGACAACATGACAACCAACGAGGTGAGTTTGAATAGCACTCAAACACTCCTATTCAGCAGTGGATGAATGGTCAAGCGGTTCACTTTTCATGTTTCAAGGATCAGGGACGAATATCTATTAGTGTGATTCTGACAGCGTCTTTTTTCTCTTCTTTTTAGGATGGCAATGACTCAGATGACTTCATGTGAGAGAGGGGGGGTCATGTGTCATCCTAGTGACAGACGGCTTCATCTACTAACTGACGTTGCTGGGTACTCTCACTGTTCTCTCAGACAGTGCAGCACTGACATTGTACATAGATGGATACAAACTCTCCTCGCTACAGTATATACACAGCAGCACTTGTGCCAATAGCAACTTGGGATGTGTGTGTGCGTGCGTGCTGCTTAACTCCCTATCAAACTTTCCTGAGCCTACCACCAGGACATTGCCATGACAGTGATACGGTAAAGAAATTCAGGTAAAAGATTCACTGTCCCTAGCAACGGAAAGAAAACGGTTCAGCAATGATCCTAGGAGTTAGACTGAGTCCTATGCTACATAATCATCGCTCAACTCTTCAAATCAACACCGTTGCATGCCTGTTTATGAAATGCTATGAATGAATGTATATGATGGCCCTATGACCAGTATGTCCATCTATGGTCACTAAGTATGTACAGGAACACCTGTTGTTGTTGGTTTGTTATTGTTTGCCTGAGCGACGCTGCTGCCCTCTACCCCAGATCCCGGCTGCGTCTTTAAGCCCTGGAGTCAGGTTCACCCTCACTATTTGATTTGATATGATTATGTTCAAATTCAGAATAAAACGTTCCCTTGTTTAACATGTGGTTGTATTGACTCTGTATGGCTCTTTATTGAGACATTACATTATAATGGATGAAAGTGAACAGGAAAAAGGAATCCTTTCTTCCTTTCAGTGGTCTTCGGAGGGTGTTCCCCTGTCTACCTTGACAGCCAAAAGTGTTAAGTGTGACATCTTGGTGCAAATACCGTAGGTTCAATCTTTGGTTGAACCATAATCGGGCTGGCTTCGGCTCAGCGGGCCAAAGCAGTGTTGTGTCCTGCAGAAGGCTATTGGAGGCCTTTAAGGAAGCTACATGAGGAGTGTGTTCTATAGGGGGAGTTAGTGAGGGCATGCTTCTCTGACATCTGTATAAACATGGCTGCCAACAAGAACCAAAACACAAAGGAGAGGCCTTTGCTTCCTCTGCATGAAATCTGCAACAAATAAAGCTTTTCTTCTCAGACAAGAGAAGTCAGATGGTTCTGTGTTCAGTCGATGTAAACTGTTAAATATTCATTGTTTCTCTCATCCAAATATTTCAGTGAAGCGTGCAGAGAATGTGTGCAGAGACCCATGAATCCTTTCATGGTTTGGGCATTGAAATAAGATTTGCCATTGTATACCTAAAGCTAAATGTTACAGTCAGGCTTACTCTTTTGGATAATTGATTACGGCAAAATCAAGTTGGCAACATAAACATTTAGTAGCATTTCAGACATAAGTAATTATTTCCATGCTGGTTTCAAGTTAGTTGAACTGAGATATTGACACATTAGTTTGTTGTTGTCTGTAAGACCCAATGTAACATTCTGCAGTTATGTAACATTCTTCAACATACAATCCCATGTAATTGGGTGTTAAAAGTTTAGCCAGATATTAATACAAACTCATTATTTATGGTTTTGACATGAGGAATTACTTAGTCATAATGAGATTTAGCTGTTAGCTAACACCAACTCAGCCAGTATTACTGGAGACAGGCCGGGGAAAGGCAATTCAATTCCACAGTGTACACTTTTGTTGTACTGCAGGTAAATTTGCTCTTGCAAGGCATATTTTCTACATATGGTTCTTCTTTATTATGGCTGGTCTGTTAGCCATAACCAGTTTCTCTGTGGTTCCAGGAATGATAATCACCTCCTTGCTTTCCTGTGATGGAGTAGACACAAGCTCTTGTTGATGGTGGTCCTTTGCTACAGAACAACAATCAAAAAGTGAGACTCTGGACTTCTATTTAGAACATTCAATGCAGGTCCCACTTTGACCTATTACAGTAAACAAACAAAAAAGCTTAAGTGCACATGTTCCCTCTGCACCACAAGATGGCGTCTTCTTATCTAGAATATTTGGTCTATACAGGGAGAAATGAGTGAGATGACATTCACATTTTCTCTCTTTCACTCCATCTTCATTTTTCTCCCAATTTGCTTTGACATCTCTGTCACATACATAAACAAACCCACTTTTGTTCGCTCTGAAAGTGCCTCTGACATAACCTACACACATTTCATGAAGGCTTGACAAGACCACATTGTTTTCCATTTTGCAATGAAGATGAATTATTCTTTGTCTTAAATGTTCATTGAGTATGCTTGTATATGAAATGGGAAGATGAAAGCTAAGGGCCCCTGGTTTTCTAATTCTGAGGCGTTTTCTTCTGTCTTGTTTTGGACTAAATAACCATGAACTCCACGCTGGCCAATTAGCAGCTGACTGTAGCCTGTATGTCACGGAAATGTTTTGGTGGAATAAATGTAATTTGCGGGAAGGCTAAAGGGTACAGGAATCACCCAGAATATGAGTCTGGCAGGGAGGCTGGGAGAGCTGAGACTTGTCAGGCTACAGCAGTCAGACTAGCCAGCCAGCCCTGTCATGACCAATTATCTTCATATTTACCAGAAGAAACCAGGCAAGGATATGTGTTCCTTTGTGATGGGTTAGAAGCCAGGGGAGGGCATAGCTCAGTAGCTAAAGCACTTGACTGTAATCAACAGGTTGCTGGTTCAAATCTACCCCCGTACTAGACTTCTCTTTGGATAACAGTGGCTATAAGTTAATTAAACCAAAGTTGTGATTGGACTGGTGGCAACCCTGTCTGTGCAGACTACACAAGGTTAAAACATAAAAGAGTGTGAGGGAAAAATACTTTATTCAGCCAAGGAGGGCGTTAGCCTCATTGGCAGGACATGCACACCCACTCACACAGGTGGAAATAATGACCCATGTCCGCATAGGACAGTGCCCTTCTCTTTCCCTCCTCCTCTACTCCCCCACTCCCTCTTTCTGTTGTCCCACTCTCCAAATCTGTTTCTCTTCTTCTCATCTCCTATATCTCTACCCGTACAGTTTGTTTTTGTGTTGTTTGGAAACATGCACCCCAGCCTCAGCCCCAGTCACCCAGCCCCAACCAGGGACCCAGTCCTGGGTAGGGAGCCACCCAGTCATAGACAAGGCCTCAGTCTGGGATACAGCCTGTGACCCATCCAGAGAACCATCCAGGGACCCTCTTCTAACCGGAGACCCAGTCCTGGCACCGGCCATAGACCCACACACACACACACACACACACACACACACACACACACACACACACACACAAGAGAGAGGGAAGTTCCCCAGCCATGCAAGGGAGTCTGTGGTGGCTCATGTCAGCAGCTCTGCAGCTTGTTTTACCTTCCTGACTCCAGTCACAATAACATTTTTATGGTGGTCACGCATCTGCCCCTGTGGTAGTCACGGAAACAACTGCCCCCTTGGTGATCATGGTAACAACGGCCCCCATAGTGGTCGGGGTAACAACCAGTCCCTTAGTGGTCAAACTAACAACTGCTGGTGGTTGGAATGACAGAGGAAGAGGACCACACACGCACACACACAGTCACTGCCACAGTCTCCAGAGGACAAGCTGAGTGGAGCTCCCCAACAACTCCTCCATTTCTTCCTCTGTTCCGCCTTCTTTCTCTCCCTCCCACCATCAGCATCCCCACATTAACATGGGAGATGTGCTGCTTCACTGTGGTCCCAACATCAGGCCAGCTGGACACTCCAACCAAAGCAAACAGGGCTGTTAAACGCAGCTGTGTGTGTATCCTATGTGTGTGTGTATCCTATGTGTGTGTGTAGCTCTCAGATGGTTCTATTCTCCAAGGGGAAGATATGTAGGCCAGGAGAGAAGAAGGGTGGTTAGGGGGCGCTCTATTGGACACACGCACGCACACACACTCACACACAATGACACCTGGGGTGTGTGTGTGTGAGACTGTATGTTGACATCTCTTCCTCAGCTTACTGGCTGCAGTGGTTGTTGTAGAGGAACAGTAGGAGAGGGGAGAGATGGAAACTTTGACTGTCAAGTGAGAAGGGAAAGCAGTTGGTATTAGGTACCAGGTTTGTCTTCTTCCTGTGTGTGTGGGTGTCTAAAGGGGTGTTTCATTCTACACAAAAAAATACAATTGAACACACTACGTAACATTTTATTTATTTATAAAGAAATCTATAAAGACGTGTAATCTTACCTAAATCTACAAAGATACTTATACTACGAAAGTCTGTGAGGTTTGCAATGACTGCAAACCATCACTGCCACCACAGTGCGGTAGTCTGGGCTGCTATAGTCTCTGACCCTCCCAGGTAAGATCCAGGCTCTAGAACCTTCTCTTCTTGTTGAGGGGTAACCAGCTAGGTCCCGGGTCAGGCTCATGCTCTCCTCCCTCCTCCTCTTCCTGGGCCTGGAGGTCTGGGAGTGAGGGGAGCCGATCAGCCAGGAGTACTCCACCGCCATGTCCTCCACAGGGTCCAGGTGCTCAAGGGGGAGAAGGGACTCAGAATGGTGTTTGAATGGAGACCCACGTCTAGGTCTCCATACACGGCATGTTGCAGATGGTACTGCTGAGTGGAGCTGCTGAACTGGTTAAGTGAGGGGTTGGACCAAGATTGGACCTGATTGGAAATCAAGGGAAAGGCTTGGCTCTGATTGGATGTCATGGGACAGGCATGGCTCTGATTGGACAACATGGGCCAAACTTGGTTCTGATTGGATGTAATGGGCCAGGCTTGTCTCTGATTGGATGTCATGGGCCAGGTTTGAGTATGATTGGACAGCATGGGCCAGTCTTGTCTCTGATTGGATGTCATGGGCCAGTCTTGGCTCTGATTGGATGTCATGGGCCAGGCTAGGGTCGGATTTGATGTCATGGGCCAGGCTTGGCTTTGATTGGCCCATTGGCTTGATTGCCATGCTTCATCATGATAGGCCGCCTGATTCTGAAACAAGCTGGGGTGTGTTTTCCTCTGAGGGGAGTGGATCTGCAACCTCCATGTCCTCCACAGGGTCCAGGTGCTCAGGGGTGGGTCTGGCGCTGGGACTCAGCATCCCTATGGTCTTTGTATGGAGACCCACGTCTAGGTCTCCATACAGGGCTCCCTTGTCTCTCTTCATTGGACTTCAGCAGCGGCTGGGAGGGGCTTGTTTTAGATGGTGCTGCTGAATGGAGCTGCTGAACCGGCTTGGTGAGGGGTTGAACCGAGGTTGGGCCTGATTGGAAAACGAGGGACAGGCTTGGCTCTGATTGGCCATCATGGGCCGGACTTGGATCTCATTGACCAGCTGGCTTGATTGCCCTGCTTGGATTTGATTGGCTGCAGTTGAGCTGGCCTGTTTTTGCTTTTGATTAGCTGACTTGAGGGCAGGGTTAATCCATACCTTGTGATGGTAGATGTTGTTTCTGGCCATTGGCCCATTGGTTTAAGAGGCTCAGACAGGAGTTGGTCTGTACTGGTGTCTGATTGGTGGATTCACTTAATTTTATAACAGAAGAAGTTGTTTCTTATCATCAAATGTATTTAAGTGGCTCTGAAAGAGTTTTGTAATGGCTGGAATCTCTTTGGCTGAGTGGATGGACTGACTGGAGGAGGAGCTAAGAAATGTATTCTCAGTGGCTAACCTCTTCTCCCAGAAGCTAGCAGTTGTTTGCCTTTTGGTCAGCTTCGTTGTGGGACCACCGCTCTCTTTATCACTTGAAGAGTCTTCATCCTCGGATGTGATGTATCCAGAATATTTTGTAGGGCGTTTGAGAAAAGACTTCTTTGTCCCTCCAGGTTGACAAAGCAGAGAAACAGAGGAGGAATGCTGACCACAGCCAACTGCTGAGAAGACAAAATGACACCTGTATTTTAGGAAGCTTTAAATAAGAACACAGTGACACAATAGTGACTATATTGTTTTCAAAAATTATGTTTGTACTTATTTTGGACTTGTATTGTATATGATTTAAAATGTAAATAAAAAGAACATACCTGCAGAGCAAGGATAATTAACAGTAGATGTCATCGATATATGAGAGTTGGCATTGTCTCTATTCTTTAGAATATTGTGTGCCAAAATGGCAGTCTAATCAGAGTTTATACCCGGTTTTGGAATGTTACCTGCAATCTCCACGGCAACAGAAGGGCGGCAACAGGTGGCTCATGGGGTAGAGAGGGTCGTCTGTTAATCACAAGGTTGGCGGTTCGATTCCCGACTCCTCCCAGGCCATGTGCCGAAGTATCCTTGAGTAAGACTCTGAACCCCAAGTTGCTCCCGATGGGCAGCTCTGCTGCCATCGATATGTGTGACTGTGAGTATGAATGGGTGAATGAGAGGCAAAAATGTAAAGCGCTTTGAGTACTGCTAAGGTAGAAAACGCCATATATAAATGCAGTCCATTTACCATTTAACAGTGCCTTATGATGGCATTTCACAAAAGTTCTTGTTTATGACCTCATTCTACATTATGTACATCTCCATGGTTCCATAGCTTTCCACTGAAGCTCAGCTCTGTGAATAATAGCCGTTTATCATAAACTATTAACTTAAAGTATTATACACAAAGTCTACAAAACCATTGCTATACAAGAAATAGGAACCTTCTCCCCAAACATCTCCGTCTATTCCATGTAACTCAACATTACACTTGTCTATTGTCTGAACTCCATAGCATGTTCTTAGATGTACTTTCATCTGTGAAAGATAGCAGGATAGGTATACTGTACATTAAGCCTGTTACACTTATTTGCCAAATGTACAGTGTACAAAGGAATTTGAACTTGTGAAAGAGCACAGTGAAACAAAATATTGAAAGAAAGAAAGTTGAAAGTTATATTGTTGAAAGAAATATTACATGTTAAGAATAAATGTATTCTGCAGTATGCTACCTTTACTGTTCTGCATATGTTATTATACCATGGTCTGGGTGAATACTTGATTCTGATTGGCTGCAGGGGTGTCCGTTATCGGGTGATAATTAAATCAAATAGAAGATGACAAAGACAAGATCAACACAAAAAAACAACGAAATGGGCAGTTACAGTTTTTCACAATTGTTAACACACAAAAAGCTGAAATTTGGCACAATTTTCACAACCTTCACTTCATGTACCAATTGCTCGACACAATTTGGCACTACTTCACACTCCTTTATCTGCATTAGACTCTGACTTTCCTTGTTTACACTCTGATGTCAATTACACATCACCTTGTTGTCAAAACACAACACACAATGTTCAGTTGTTGCACACACTTAAGTAAAATCTCAAAGCATCAACCTACAACACACAACTATTCAAATCTCTAAACACTTAGGTCTGGTGAGCAATTTGCGATCAGGGGCCTGTTGCACAAAAGTAGAATTAAGACATCCGGGATAAATGACTCAGCTGAGCTCAATGAAGCCAAAACATGTGCGTCCAGGCTTAATTGGTTGCACAAAGACCAAGCCAGGATGAGCAGACACGGATTCATTAAGCCAGGTGAAACCAATCCTGGATAGGTGCGCGCTCACGGCTCACTCAAATAGACCCCGCCACAGATCACAGATTAACTGATTTACCATGGCAACTAGAGCCGCGTACTTTTCCCCGTCGGAAGCACAAATCCTCATGGAGGCATACGAGGAGGTAAAAGATATAATTAAGAAGAAAGGCAACACCGCCACAGTGATAAAGCAAAGAGAAAAAGCGTGGCAAAGTATTGCAGACCGCCTGAATGCGTAAGTAGTGCACAATTACACACTCACCGCTCCGCTGAAACATCACAATTACAATTCAAATATTTAATTCACATCTCCAAAAATGCAGTTGTACTGTAATTATGAAACGGTTAAATTTTTAATTTAAATGCACTGCAGATATGAGTGAAATTGTGTAAAGTAACTCCATCACACTGTATAAAGCTATGATAAATTTTTTGATATTTTTACTGAAAACAAGACAAAAATACCAAGTAATTTTTTGCAGTGTGACTCCATTAAATGTGTGTGTGTGTGTGTGTAGATTAAACATGAACGGGCCAAAACGGACATGGCAGCAGGTCAAAATCAAATACAAGAACATTCTGCAGAATGGTATGGTCCCTGACTAATATTTAACAAAGCACAAGCATATATTGTACCCAGAAGGTGCCTGCTCACACATTGTCTGTACTGTTTTAGCAGTGAAAAAGAATACCCACAGACAAGGCACGGGTGGTGGGTCACCAAAGGCTGACCTTACCCCAGCAGAGGACATGGCCTTGGAGCTAAATAAAGGCAGGCCCGTCTTAGAGGGGATCCCTGGGGGGAAAGAGACGAGCATAGGTTCCTCCCAAGATGCCACCCGCTTCATTCAAGGTATGTCCTTCCATCTCTACATGGGATACAACCACATTCATATTGAATCAATTTGGACTGTCTGACTTTGGTTTACCTATTGCCTTGCAGTGTGTGGCAGCACTGTGTTCCTGTTAGAGCCACCAGCACAAGCACCAGACGATGCTGATCCAGTGAGTACTCCATCAAAGGCATACTGTAGGCCTGGCATGTCTTGTCTACTAGCTTCAATATGAATCCGATTAAATGTGATAGGGTGAAGGCCCCAGTGCAGCAGCAACAGCACATGATGGAGACGATGATGAGGAGGAGACCATCTCTCTGGATTCCAGAAGGCATGAGGTATCATGTTAAGACTGTGAAAGTACTATTTACTCTACAATGGTGAGGAGTCCTCATCAAAATCAAAAAATCTAATTTCTTTTACAGGACCCAGATGCTATACAGTGGGAAAACCAGCCTGGCAACATAGTGCGTATTAATAAAAGGACACCACATCCTGCCAAATTCCAGCTGCGCTAATTGTATTGTGTTCACAGAGCTCACAAGCTATCAGAAAGTTGTATGGCAACCACCTCCGGCGCCAAATAGAACTGGCAGACATAGACATTCAGTACAAGAAGAAAAAGATGGAAAATCTTGCACTGGAGTCCGAAATAAAAAAGAGGACAATTAGGAAACTGGACCTTGAAATAAAAAAACTTGAGAGGGAGGTGAGATATGCCTTCAATGTACACTGTATGCTAACTGTAACACAAATGTATTAATCATTATTTTTCTTTCCTCCCCCAGCTCCAAGAAGATGACACAGCTGAAAATAAAAATTAGGTATATTCTCGTAAAGTCAAGTGAGCCATGACATATGAGCTCTTATTGTGAGCACACAGGACGGTGGCATCTTTCTAAGGTTTTTTTTATTTTCCCAGCAATCAGTACAACCAAGTCATCGTTATAAGGCATCGCCCTCTTTTGCCCACCCCCCCAGCACCAGGTGTGGCCACTAGCCTATATGAAGGCCCAAAATTGTGTGTTCCTTTCTGCTCTGACAATGGCATGCCCATTCGTGCGAGATGTGGTGGATGAAGAAGCACTTGTGCTGAGGAGAGCCTTCAGGCGAGAAAGGGTCTTCAGGGACCGGTTGGACCCACTGGCCTTCCCTGATGACCATCTATATGAAAGATACAGGTTTTCTGCAGATGGCATCAGGTATCTATGCAGACTACTGGGTCCCAGGATTAAGCACCGCACTGCACGGAGCCATGCACTGAGTGTGGAGCAAATGGTTTGTGTGGCCTTGCGCTTTTTTGCTAGTGGAGCCTTCCTGTACTCAGTGGGGGATGCAGAACAGCTGAACAAGGCCACAATTTGCCGCACAATAAGGAGTGTGTGTCTGGCTATCAAAGCATTAGCAGATGTCTTCATCTCCTTCCCTGGCCACAGAAGACTCTGTGACATCAAAGAGGAGTTCTATAGGATTGCAGGTAAGAGGATCTACAAATTACAGGACAACTGTTAACACATAGTAGGATACTCATTACTTTGTGTGACAGGTTTCCCCAATGTCATTGGTGCAGTGGACTGCACACACATAAGGATAAAAGCCCCCTCAGGTGCCCATGAGGCCGATTTTGTGAATAGGAAATCCTTTCACAGCATTAATGTTCAGGTGAACATAACTTTTTGATATTGTCCATTGACGAACACTCTGCATTGCCAGTGATGTGCATTGATTGGTGTAATATTCCTCATCTTATGATTTCAGATGGTCTGCAATGCTGACTGTGTGATCAGCAATGTTGTGGCAAAATGGCCTGGCTCAGTCCATGACTCCAGAATCTTTCGGGCCTCTGAAATCTATCAGTGCCTATCACAAGGTAAGCCACACAACCCCTATTTATAACCATCATGGCTGTGTCAAGAATATCACTGTGTTTATGAGGTAGTAATGATGAGATTTTGTGTTGACAGGTGAATTCTCTGGTGTGTTGCTGGGAGACAGGGGGTATGGCTGCCAGCCTTTTCTCCTGACACCTTTCACAGACCCCCAGGAAGCACAGCAGGCCTACAACCATGCCCATGCCAGGACCAGGGCCAGAGTTGAAATGACCTTTGGCCTCCTGAAGGCACGCTTTCACTGCCTTCACAAATTAAGGGTCAGCCCTGTTAGGGCATGTGATATTACTGTGGCTTGTGCTGTCCTCCACAATGTGGCCTGCCTGAGGAAGGAGAGGGCCCCCAGAGTGCCACCAGCCATGGACTGGGACAATCCGGCAATCTTCCCTGATGACGACAGTGGTCGGCTGCTGAGGGACCAATATGTGTTGAATTATTTTAGTTAGTATGTGTGCTTTCAATTTTGGTTAAATATGTCCTGCGGTGAGGTTAATTCGTGGCATTGATGTTAGCTAGCCCCACGCACACACATATTCCGGAATTATTTTTCATCAGTCATGCTTTGGATTAAAATGAACGTTAGAGCTATATTATGAACGTAAATGTAGTGCCAATTGGTTTATTTTTTAAACTTGACCGCAATATTCGTTTATTTCATACGCCACCGAAACTCGGCACCACACACCGAACATGATGTAGGTAGCTGTAGCTAGCATTAGTTAGAATAGCTAGCTAGTGTGTTAGCGTCTATTAACATTACTGTAGTGGCAGTTGAGGCTCAAAGTAGTATTACTCTGGCTGGGAGATGCACATCGGCTACCCGTGCTTTGCTTGCTCCATGTATTTTATATTGACTGTATCAAAATTAATTTATTAATGCTCTGTAGTGAATGTTGTCGTTAATTATTTCTGATAATTCAGAGCAAACCGCAGATGAGGGATGTATATTAACTTCAAGCGGACATTTTGCCTCGTCCCCATTTAAGCGGGACTATCAAAAACCGACACTATATTTGTCACGTTTTGATAAATGAATCTTTTAAGCATTTAGGAAATAAAAATATACATGATTTTTATTTTTATTGTAAGACATTGTACTAATAGCATTTTGTCTCTTTTTTTTTTAAATATTTGAGAAAGTAGCCAATATGTCTAGCTAGTTGATGACGTGGAAATGTAAGTTTTGTGCTTTTAACTCTAATGGCCAAGAAAGAATAATACAGCATTACAAAGAGCGTCATGGACATCATCGGAGGTGTTCAGGCCTCATCTGTATTTATGATGACTGTCTGAACACATTTCAAACCCAGACTGAACTTAAAAAACATTTAAAATTGCATTCAATAGAAGGACTTAAAATTGTGACTAAGTTATGCTGTGATTTGTGTACATTCTCAGAACCTAGTAATATTAACACATATTTTGCTCATCTAAAGACTCATTTGAGGAACAGGGAATCAGTTAAATGTCCATTTGCAGATTGCACTTTCAAGTCTAGTGTACTGTCAACATTTACTGCTCATAGAAGTCGCTATCATAAGTTTTCTACCCTAAATAATTTAAGACCAGAGCTTTGTTTACAACATACACCTACAAATGAAGTAATAGAAGATTCTGTTCCGGATACTGAGGTATCACATTCATATGACTCTGTACCTGAGGCTGCAGCTGCCCTTGATAATGGAGCGGCAATTAAACATCAGTTGGCATCTCTATTCCTCCGCATGCAAACAATTTTGCATGTTTCAAATTCAGCAATACAGCAAGTAGTTGATGAGTTATTTGACATTGGGGAAATTGCTCATCAAAATATCAAGAAAATCATAGAGAAAGTTTTGCAGGAAAATAACTGTGTAGCAGATGCCTCTGTTGTAAAATCACTGTCTGTTGAAATACAATCTTTGAACCCACTGCAATTTATTTCAAGGGAGGGGCCTTTGGGCACAGAGCGTAAAAGGCAGTCATTTTATAGAAAAAACTTTACAGTTATTGAACCGGTTGAGTATATGTTAAATGAAAAAGAAAAAAACCATTCATTTGTTTATGTTCCTATTTTACATTTGCTAAGTAAGTTGTTGGAAAGACATGAGATTCTTGAGACATTACAGAGATCCAAAGAACGGGAAGGTCAGTACTGTTCATATCAAGATGGTGAATACTTTAAGGAGAACAAACTTCTCACTGCAGAAGTAGGCATAGCTCTTGGCTTGTATATAGACTGAAATATGTAATCCGTTGGGGACTTCAAGTAAGAAACACAAAGTGTGCGGTATATATTGGGTGATAGCCAATTTACCCATAAGACTTAAGTCAACATTATCATCAATTTATCTAGCTGTATTGTGCAAACATGTACACGTAAAACAATATGGTTACAGCAAGGTTTTGGAGCCACTGATAAGAGATCTTCAGCATTTAGAGACTACAGGTGTATTTGTACAAACACTTGGGTCCTATATCAAGGGTACTGTTTTGTATGTGTCTGCAGACAACTTGGGTGCACACTCACTTGCTGGGTACCAAGAGTCTTTCAATGTTGAGAAATGTTGCAGATTTTGTTTGGCTAAGCGTGTTGATATTCAGCAGCATGATGTCAGAAGTGGGTCTTTTACTTTGAGAACACCCGAATTGTTTGATGAAGCCATTCATTTGCTTGAGACAACTGATGCCTTGTGTGTTGATGGTTTGAAGAAAGACTGTCCTTTACGAAAACTTGACCACTTTCATCCTGCAAAGGGGTTTCCACCTGATTTTCTGCACAATCTATTTGAAGGAATTGTACCTGTGGAACTCTGCCTATGTCTATCTGATCTGATTGCTAAAAAGTATTTCACATTGAATGACATTAATGATAGAATAGCATCGTTTCCCTTTCAGTTCTGTGACAAAACTAACAGACCTCAGACAATACAAACTTTTCAAAAAATGGAACCATAGGTGGCAATGGACACGAAAACTGGGCACTTCTGAGATTTCTTCCATTGTTGATTGGTCACTGTATTCCAGAGAGTGAAAAAACCTGGTTGTTTAGAAAATATTCTAAAGGAATGGTGCTCTCAGTTGGACAGACAAGTGGACTGCCAGGTTTTGGGAGAGTGCTGGAAATTTGTGTAGTGGATGGATGCATATCATTAATTATGGAAATATTCACAGTAGCCTTCCTGGAGCATCTCAGGTGTTACCAGCTTGCCAAACGGGACCCTACAGTAACTGTGCTTGTTGATCCTGACAGTCTGAATGACCACATTCCCCTTGCTGCATACCTTGTTGAAGGAAAGCTGCTCATCACTCCAAGGACGTTCATGTTACATTAAGGTAATGTTTGAGAAATGAAGGATGTTATCCATTTAAACACACTTTTAATCTCTGGACCACGCAACAGGATAGTGACTACTTGACCAATGCATACAGCATACACCTTTTTTATCATGAAATGTCATGCATTTAACCCCTTTTTAAAACTTTCTTCTGTAAATATTGTGTGTTTTCTTGTTTGTCTACTGTGTTTCAGCTGTTGCTGCCTCCTTGACGATGCTTCTCCGAGTAATTGTCTCACCTCAGGAAATAAGGCGCGTCACCCTACTGAATGTTCCACCCTCTGTCGATGAGCTATATATTTTACTGCGCAACTCTCTGGGCCTCCGAGGAAACTTCATTTTGCAGTTTGAAGATCCAGACTTTGGGAATGAGCTCTGCAATTTGACAGACATTAAGGAACTGCCAACAGAACGAGCCACACTGAAAGTTCTGTTAACGTTTCCTGAACCAGTTTCTGACTCCACAAACGATACTGCAAGCATGGGGTCCCCGAGTAGTTGTGATTCAGCAGAGTGGCCTGACCCCTTTGTTGTTCCAGCTTTCACCCATGATGTTGAGCTTCAGCTGAGGGCAGCAAATGATGCCTATGTCAAGGATGGAACTGTGATGGTCATCTCAAAAAGTGTGAAGAGTGACATACTGGACAGACTAGCTGATATCATATCCAAAATAACTGCTTATCCAAGTAAAGACCACTACGAAAAGGTAGCTCAAGCTCTTGTTGCAAAGCACCCGTGTCTCATGGAGCCAGGGTCAGGTAAAGGATGGTATTGCTGGGTATTCAGCTTGAGATTCAAGATGGGCAATTACCGTCAGAGGATGATGGCAGCTGGATGCCCTGAAGTTGTTGTAAATAAAAGAAAAGTGGGAGAGGGAAACAGCAAGACAGTCAAGAAGTCAAAAAAGGGAGAGATCCATTACTTGCCAGAGCGACCTGAGGGACAAACTGCTGTCAAATCAGAAAAGGATCGTGAGACTATGCTTCTCGAAGTGCAGAAGAGAGATCCAGATCTCCAGCTCCTGGATGAATTGATGTTTGCAACATTCTCACAGCGAAGACAAGAGATCATTGGTGATGAACCACTCATCTCTGCAGTCAAGGACAGATGGCCTGCATTGTTTAGTGAGAAACAGGTAGTCCTTCTCCAATTGAGTACAGTGTGGAAATCCTGTATTTTGTTACTTAAGCATTGATGTTGTCAGAAAGCATGTACTGTTGCAATCATATTTGAGATGTCTTTGCTTTTCTACTCCAACAGCTCTATGCCACTAATTTTCCCCCACTCGAGCCCTTTTCTCTGCTGTTTTGTTATCTGTCTGTCTCAGCTAAGTGCCGAGTTCAAAAGGATCGTCACCAAAGACCTGATGGAGCCTTTTCTGGATGGACTAGATGCCATGATGCCAAGGCTTTTGGAGCAGTACAAAGCAGCAGTTGCATCGAACAGACGGTTGACCTTGAGCGGTGTTCTGCAGTGTCTTCAGAAGGAGGTACATACTGTATTTAAAAAAACATTCCTATCAATGTCTAGTAAAAGTTGGGTTATAGCTTATTATAATACGCTATAATCCGCTGCGCGTCGGGCCTAACAACACCCTGGAACCCGTACATTATTGACGATAAAGTACTGCCCTCTCGTACCTTATTGCTTAAATATTACATCCAATTACTTTTGTGCAGGACACAAACCAAAACAGAAGAACAGCTGCCCTGCTTGGTCTTCCCTGCTTTCTTTCAGAGGATTCCTCCAACATAATCAGGATGTGTGATGTAAGTGACATTATGCATTTCACAGTATACAGTTAAATTAAATTACTTCAATTTTAAATGCGATTAATGTAAAAGCTACACACATTTTTACTGAAATTGTTAAAAATAGGGACTAATATGTGATCTTTGTATATATTCAGGCCCATGGAACCCTTGATGTGGTAATGAAAGGACTGCAGGTTGGACTGCTGATCGGACATGAAGGCTCGCTGGATGTGTCACATCCCGCCCTACTCCCTAGGTCATGTCTTTTGTTTTTTGTGTACTCACCTCTCCTCTCACTTGTCCCCTACCCTGCCTGTGATTTACCTCCCCCGCCCTGATTGACAGCACCTGTTTTTCAATCTAGCCCCAGTGTATTTAGCCCCTTTGTTTCTATCTCTCTTTGCTAGTTTGTCTTTGTACCTCATGTCAGTCTCTGCCTTCTGTATCCAGTAAAGAAACCCTTTTTGTGAATATTCTGAGTCGTGCTTTTGAGTCCACCACCTCTCGCCGTTACAGTACAAACTAGCCAAGAATGGACTCAGCCGACTCCGACCCTGTGCGCGCTGCGCTTCAAGTCCAAGCGAAACGGATAAATCAGCAGGAGGAGCAGCTCAGCTCGTTCTGCACCGGAGTAAGGGAGATGTCTTCACGCCATGAGATCTTCCAGGCCTCCATCAGCAGCCAGGTGGGCCACCTCTCTGACCGCCTTGAGCGTTTGCTGCAGCGGCTCGACCCACCTTTTCGTGAGCCAACTAACCCAGAGCCGGAGAGGGTTTCTCCAGTCCCTGCTCCAGTTGGAGTCACTGCAACGCAAACCCCGTTGACGCACATAGCTAACCCCGAACCTTTCTCCGGGGACTCGGGGAACTGCAAGCCGTTCCTGGTCCAATGTGAGCTTCACTTTGAACTGCGGGCGGACTCGTTTCCGACGGAGCGCTCCCAAGTAGCGTTTATCGTCTCCTTCCTCACCGGCAGAGCGAGGGACTGGGCCACGGCAGAGTGGGCAAGGGATTCCCCGCTCTGTCACTCACGCCAGCATTTCACCCAGTCGCTTTGTCAAATTTTTGATCACACACCCCCTGGTCGGGAGGCAGCGAGGGCGCTGATGAGTGTACGTCAGGGTAAGCGTCGAGTGTCAGACTATGCCATCGAATTCCGCACCTTGGCGGCTGATAGTAACTGGAATCCCGACTCGCTGTTCGATGCTTTTCTGCATGGATTATCCGAACCGCTAAAAGACCAGTTGGTCCCTCTGGACCTCCCCCCCGACTTGGACTCCCTCGTCGCTATGGCAATCAGGATCGACACTCGGCTCCAGGAGAGAGTGAAGGAGAGGTCCAAGGCCATGGTTGCATCACAGGCACAGAAAGGGCAGTCCGAGCAGTTCCCTTCCTGGCGTTTACCGGCCAGAGTGCTGCCTGTGGGGGGATCCCATCCACCCCCTACCACATCGGAGGAGCCGATGCAGCTGGGAAGGGCTAGGCTGTCCACCGACGAGCGTCAGCGCCGCATGCGGGAAGGGAGGTGCATGTATTGCGCTCAGTTGGGCCACTTTGTTTCTTCCTGCCCGTCAAAAGAGCAGGCTCACCAGTGAGAAGAGGAGCACTGGTGAGCCGAACGTTTTTTTCCAACTGATTCCCTCGTCTCCTCACACAGGCCCGGCTGGTAGCACCTTCAACAACCCTTTGTCATCCTGTGTTAGTGGACTCGGGGGCAGATGAAAGTTTCATGGACGTTGGGTTGGCCGAAAGACTGGCGCTCGATCTTGTCCCTTTGCAAGAGCCGTTAGAGGTGAATGCTTTGGATGGTCGTCTGCTTTGCATGATAACCCAGCGTACTGCCCCCCTTCAGCTCCTCATGACTGAGAATCACACAGAAGAGATTGTTTTTCATATCTTCAGTTCCCCGGTGCAGCCTCTCGTCCTAGGTTTACCCTGGCTTGTTAAGCATAACCCTAACATGAATTGGGCTACCGGCGAGGTAACCAGCTGGGGAGAGGGGTGTGCTCATGCCTGTATCCGTCAGGACCCCATTTCCGACTGCCTAGACTCCTCTGTCTCTCCGTTGCCTGCAACTCCTGAGTCCCCAGTCTCCTCTTCTCTCCTGCCATCTTTGGACTCCGACTTCCCGGACCTTTCCAAGGTTCCCTCCTGCTACTTGGACCTCAAGGAGGTATTCAATAAGTCTCGGGCCACTGCTCTGCCACCTCACCGACCCTATGACTGTTGCATTGACTTGCTGCCAGGTACCATGCCGCCCAGGGGACGCCTCTACTCCCTGTCTGCTCCTGAGACTGCGACCATGAAGGAGTACATTGAGTCCTCATTGGCGGCTGGGATCATTCGGCCCTCTTCCTCTCCTGCTGGGGCCGGCTTCTTTTTCGTGGGGAAGAAGGACAAGACGTTACGCCCCTGCATTGACTATCGTGGACTGAACGCCCTAACTGTCAAGAACAGGTACCCCCTCCCACTCCTTTCTTCTGCATTGGATTTACTGCAAGGTTCTAAGATCTTTACCAAACTGGACTTGCGCAATACCTACCATCTGGTGAGGATGAGAGAGGGAGACGAGTGGAAGACGGCGTTTAACACTCCCAGTGGGCACTACGAATATCTGGTGATGCCTTTCGGTCTCACCAACGCTCCTGCCGTGTTCCAGGCCCTGGTGAACGATGTTCTGAGAGACTTCCTTGACCGCTTTATTTTTGTTTACCTAGATGATATCCTCATCTTCTCTCCCAACACAGAGGTACACACTCAGCACGTCCGTCTGGTCCTACAGCGTCTTCTCCACAACAATCTCTTTGTGAAGGCAGAGAAGTGTGAATTTCATGCTCCTACGGTCACGTTCCTGGGCTATGTTGTTTCTGAGGACAGTGTCCACATGGATCCCTCCAAGGTCAGTGCAGTGGCTGAATGGCCCAAGCCCACGGATCGTAAACAGGTCCAACGTTTTCTGGGGTTTGCCAATTTTTATAGACGGTTTATCCGCAATTTCAGTACCATTGCAGCCCCATTGCATGCACTGACGTCTCCTCGTGTGAAGTTCCTGTGGTCTCCTCAAGCGGAGGACTCTTTTTGTAGGCTCAAGGAGTACTTCACGTCTGCACCTATCCTGACCATGCCCGATCCCCATCGGCAGTTTGTTGTGGAGGTTGACGCCTCGGAGGTGGGTGTTGGAGCTGTACTCTCCCAACGGGCGGAGGATCATAAGCTCCATCCCTGCGCTTTTCTCTCCCGGAAGCTCTCTTCTGCTGAGAAGAACTATTACGTGGGGAACCGAGAGCTGCTGGCTGTCAAGGTTGCTCTAGAGGAGTGGCGCCATTGGCTGGAGGGAGCAGAGCACCCTTTTCTCGTTTGGATGGACCACAAGAACTTGGCATACATCGGGACAGCCAAGCGCCTCAATTCTTGACAGGCCAGATGGGCACTGTTTTTCAATCGGTTTGATTTTTCTCTTTCTTACCGTCCTGGCTCAAAGAATGTTAAACCAGATGCTCTGTCTCGCCTGTTTGATCCCTGCTCTGATCCTGGCCCCCCCACTAACATTCTGGCCCCCTCTTGTGTAGTAGGAGCAGTCACGTGGGGCATAGAGGAGAGAGTCAGGCAAGGTAATGCAGGCAATCTCACTCCAGACGGCTGTCCCCCGAACAGGCTGTTTGTCTCTGCCCCTCTCCGTTCTCAGGTGATACATTGGGCTCATACCTCCCGTCTCTCGTGTCACCCCGGAGTTCGGCGGACTCTTTTTGTGGTCAGGCAACGTTTCTGGTGGCCGGCTATGGAGAAGGACATTGGGGAGTATGTTGCAGCCTGTCCCGTGTGCGCCCAGAACAAGACCTCCCGGTCTCCGCCATCTGGCCTTCTGAAACCCCTTCCGGTGCCCCATCGCCCCTGGTCGGAGATTTCCCTCGACTTTGTCACAGGTCTACCACCATCGGAGGGTAACACCACTGTTCTTACGGTAGTGGACAGATTTTCAAAGATGGTGCACTTCATCCCTCTGCCCAAGCTGCCCTCTGCCAAGGGAACGGCAGAGGCAGTTTTGTCTCATGTGTTTCGATTGCACGGGTTTCCCAGGGATGTGGTTTCTGATCGAGGACCTCAGTTCATCTCCCAATTCTGGAAGGCTTTTTGTTCATTGGTTGGGGCCACTGTCAGTCTCAGCTCCGGGTACCACCCCCAATACAACGGCCAGACTGAGTGGCTCAACCAGGAGCTGGAAACGGGGCTGCGCTGTCTCGTCTCCCGAAACCCTACTACATGGAGCAAGCACCTCATCTGGGTGGAGTATGCCCACAACACACTGCCTAGTTCTGCTACTGGTCTCTCCCCCTTTCAGTGCGCCTATGGCTATCAGCCACCCCTGTTCCCTGACCTGGAGCCTGAGGTGGCTGTTCCCTCTGCACAAGCGTTTGTCCGTTTATGTCGACGGACCTGGAACAATGCTCACCGGGTGCTTCTGAGAAACTCCAGCCGGTATAAGAGGCTGGCTGATCGACATCGCAACCCTGTCCCCGCCTACCGTCCCGGGCAAAGTGTGTGGTTGTCAACCCAAGATCTCCCCCTGAGGGTCGACTCTCGCAAGTTGGCTCCCCGGTTTGTGGGTCTTTTCCCCATCACCAGAGTCATCAATCCTGTGACTGTACGCCTCCGGCTACCCAGCTCCATGAGGGTTCACCCCACGTTTCACGTCTCCCGGATAAAGCCAGTTAAGGTCAGCCCCTTGGTTCCTGCTTCTAGACCCCCGCCGCCTCCCCGGCTTGTAGATGGTGGCCCAGTGTACTCTGTGAGGCGTCTCCTGGCTGTTCGTCGTAGGGGTCGTGGACGTCAGTACCTGGTGGACTGGGTGGGGTATGGTCCTGAGGAGAGGCGATGGGTTCCCACCAGTTTCATCATGGATCCTACTCTTATTGATGACTTCCACCGCCGCCACCCGGACCAGCCTGGGACGTCTGGTGCCGTCCTTAAGGGGAGGGGTACTGTCACATCCCGCCCTACTCCCTAGGTCATGTCTTTTGTTTTTTGTGTACTCACCTCTCCTCTCATTTCAGTGTCCCCTACCCTGCCTGTGATTTACCTCCCCAGACCTGATTGACAGCACCTGTTTTCAATCTAGCCCCAGTGTATTTAGCCCCTTTGTTTCTATCTCTCTTTGCTAGTTTGTCTTTGTACCTCATGTCAGTCTTTTTGTGAATATTCTGAGTCGTGCTTTTGAGTCCACCACCTCTCGCCGTTACAGGATGATGCATTTCCTTTGGAAGTCTTTAATGTGGCTGTGGTAGTAGAGGAGAAGATCATCCTTCATGATATTAGAGATGTGCCAACAGGCTTTTCCATGTTGATGGGCACAATATACTGCCTCAACTTGGAGTACCCCCGTAATATCAAGTACTCCTTTGAGTTCCTGCAGAGGGTCATCATGAACATTAAACCGGACCAGTGCTCAGCAAGAATCCATGGGCTCAGAAATAAACTGCTTAGATATCGCCTGTAAACAAATCCCTCATCAGAAACCCCTACTAGGAAGCTGTTATGTTGGACTGTTTAAATATCCCTGCTTTTTCTGTCTAATGGACAAACTTTTTCCTGTTCATATTGTTGGCATTATCTCATGTTTTGCTTACTACCGGCTGACAACATGTGGCGCAATGTGTAATAACACACCTGTTTTGATAAGGCATGTTTAAGATGTAGCAATTTGCAACACTGTTCTTATTCATTTCAAGACTTAACCTTAATGTCATTATCTCATATTTGTGCATTGTTATACAACCTCTACCCTTCTGTCTGCGTACCACCCAACCCACTGTCTCCCTGTCTGCGTACCACCCAACCCACTGTCTGCCTGTCTGCGTACCACCCAACCTACCGTCTGCCTGTCTGCGTGCCACCCAACCTACTGTCTGCTTACCACCCAACCCACTGTCTGCCTGTCTGCGTACCACCCAACCTACTGTCTGCCTGTCTGCGTACTACCCAACCCACTGTCTCTCTGTCTGCGTACCACCCAACCTACTGTCTGCCTGTCTGCGTACCACCCAACCCACTGTCTGCCTGTCTGCGTACCACCCAACCCACTGTCTCCCTGTCTGCGTACCACCCAACCTACTGTCTGCGTACCACCCAACCTACTGTCTGCCTGTCTGCGTACCACCCAACCCACTGTCTGCCTGTCTGCGTACCACCCAACCTACTGTCTGCCTGTCTGCGTACCACCCAACCCACTGTCTGCCTGTCTGCGTACCACCCAACCCACTGTCTGCCTGTCTGCGTACCACCCAACCTACTGTATGCCTGTCTGCGTACCACCGCCCAACCCACCTGTGTGTCTTCAATAAGATAAGTGAATTACACTAGTTAGTAGTTAAATTAAGTTAAATTCTCCAGCATGTGTCAGCCCCATCTGATATGGATTATGTATCATTGTGAGGTTGATTTGACATGTTGTACTTGTTCAACATGGTTATTTGGGTGTGAGATGTACCAAAACCCTAAGCTCATGTATGTTTTTCAAATAAATGTGTACAGTAAATGAATGAACTGCAGGAATTCAGTGTGGTGATAAAAACAAACTTTCAATTATCAGTCAAGATAGCTTATACATGTAAGTTGAAACACATTTGAAATTTAAATCATCTTAACTTGAAATGGAAAATAGTATAAATGTTTGTAAGTTGTTTAAACTTGAAACTTTAACTTGAAATAAATGCAAAATATATATGTCAGTTAAACTAGGTCAGGGAAGTTTTCTTGCATTGATGAAGTAAAATAATAATTTGTTTCAACTCAAAGTATGAAGTTGAAGCAAGTGATGAAAAGTTGAATTAACTAAAAAAGCATTGTTGAGAAAACTAGAACATAGTTGTTGTATCAACTTTATGAACTTTAATTTGAGAGTTGAAACAAAGGCAATTTTTAAATTGAGTGAACTGGCATTTTCAAGGCAGCAGGTGGACTTTCATTTGCAAGTTAAACTAACATGAAATGTTTTACAGTGTATGCATTTATTATGTATCCATGTTTTTTTATTATCTAGGCCTATGTATTTTTCTTCTACTTGCTGATGTCCTACTGGAAACTCCTATCACCATAGGCATATTGGCAAGTTGGATCATCAAAATGTGGCTGGCCCACCTCTGGGCCACATCCTTTCCTCCGGCCCAGATGCGGCCCACACCCTGTCTACCATAACTAGATATTTGCGGCAGACAGACATAATACACTATGTGGCCCGATGCTAGTGGAAATGACAGTTTGGAGCCAATTAATATTTGCGGCAGATGTCAATCCAGCCCTCGGCCCGATTCCGTAAAGCGACAATCGGCCCACTACCTCTGGAACGGATACAGTCCGACTGCCGTTACTGACCATCCCGCACTGCAGAGCGCGAAACTGCTCACTTTCGAATTCAGAACCGATAAGTGAAGCCTTGATTAACCCTTTAATTATTAACACATTTTAACTAGCTAGATAGTGTGTGAAATATAGCCTACATGATTTTGTCAGCAATGTAGAATAGCGGACAGATTACAAATATAATCTATTGTTTAAAAGGTATGACCATCCAGTGACTATAGGAGGTAAAGAACAGAATTTCCACAAATTAAAAAATAGCTAGCATTAGCTCTACAGTAGCTAGCGTTGGTAGGTAGCCTACAGTATCTTCTTTTCACAATCGACCACTGGCTAAACAAGATATTTAGCATAGCTTAAAAGGTATCCTATATAGTGTTGGTAAATAATGTTTATTTAGCAAGTTTTACAGAAATGTGGTCATGTATTTTTGTCTAGAAGTAATTTAGAGCTAAACGTTTTGATGTTGATAGGCTACTCACAACCCTTAAAAAACTTGTATTTAATCAGTAAATCCAATGCTATGGGTAATTTGCCATGTTCCTGAGGCATCTTGGTAATAATGGAGACCAACGATGTCAACGATACTATCAAACTCACTAAGACTTCTACTTCGATTTAGAGCGCATGCACTTGTTGGTTCAAAACGGCGGCAAGTGTTGCGCCATCTAGCGGCGTTTGTAAATTGTCTTTTTTTTTTTTTTTAAGCACTAGAAGTATATATATATCCCAGCTATACAAATCATAGTAATTTCGATTTATGTATGACTCTAAATTAGAATGAGGTCATTAAATAAAGTTGGAATTCAATGTATTGATCAATAGTTTTCTCTCTAAGACTACAGTAAGTTTGTGTAGTAGTTTGTGTCAGATTTCAGAATGCTACAGTAATTTGATGAACATAAAGCGCTAGAGTATGGAAAAGGCGGCATGGGAGAAGTTTTTCATAACAGAAATATGAATGGACGTAACGTAATGGCAACATTTCTACAAATAAGTCATCAGTAAATCATGTCATGTTTGTCGTTTAATAAATTGACATTTTGAATGAATATGCCATTCACTATGTTCTGCTTAGATTTTAAACAACTTTTATAAACCATTAACTCATTTGTTTTCAATATTTTTAGTGTTTTATATCTATCTATATTTAATTGATTACCACATGCTGTATTTTATAATATAAACAGAAAAATACATGTTTATACTGCAACACCATCATGTTGATTTCTCACTTGTTTGTTTCCTCAGGTTGGAGAAAGAAAACGAAAGTAGAAAGAAAGAAAAACAACTCAGGTAAAACATGGATAGGCGTAGTCTTAGAAAACGAGCAGTTAAAAGGGTGAGTTCTACATTTGCTTCCTTTCCTGGTGAGTCTGCAGCTGTGGATCTAGCCTCCACAGGTCCACAGGCCTGTGGACCTGCAGATAATGCTAGTAATTCAGAGGAATACCAGGATCAGGCTGATGAGGGACTAAAATATGACAGCGAAGATGATTCCCAGGATGATGATGACATGGAAAATGTTAGTCCATCCCTTACTGATTCTCTATGTGACTGGGCAGTTCATTTCAGGGTGTCTTTAGTAGCTTTGACTGCACTTCTGGCCATCTTGAGAGTGTATCATCCTTTTCTACCAAAAGATGCCAGAACTCTACTCAATACGGTTACCTCCTACACCATCCAAGTTGTTGCTGGTGGTACTTACCACTACATTGGCATTTTAAAAGCTTTTGCAAAAACTTTGAAAGAATCTGGTGTCACATTCCTAACAGACATGAATTCAAATTGCAGCTGAATGTTGATGGATTACCTTTGTTTAAGAGTTCCTCAGTCCAGTTCTGGCCAATCCTTGGCTTGATAAAGGGTGTTTTTAAAAAGCCAGTTGTCATTGCTCTGTTTTGTGGCAACTCAAAGCCAAGTTGTCTGGTTGAGTATCTAAAAGATCTTGTCAGTGAGTTACAAGGGCTGAGCAAAGGATTCATTATTAAGGGGAAACAATGCTTCCTTATGGTCACTTCTGTCATCTGTGATGCCCCAGCAAGAGCTTACATTAAAGGAACAAAATCTCACACTGGTTACTCAGGTTGTGACAAGTGTTTCCAAACAGGCGTTTATCTTAAACATAGGATGACATTTCCAGAAGTCAATAGCCCAGTCCGAACTGATCTGTCGTTTGAAATGATGTCTGATGATGAGCATCATATGAGGAAGTCACCATTAGTTGATATAGGCATGGTGTCTTCTTTTCTTCATGATTACATGCATCTCGTCTGTCTTGGGGTAGTACGTAGACTGTTGGATTTGTGGATTGCATCAGGGCCCTTACTCTGCCGCTTGTCTTCTCATCAGATGCAGCTTATCTCAAACGAACTTGTAGGCTTAAGAAGCTTCATTCCCATGGATTTTGCTCGTAAACCCAGACAGCTTTCAGAGAGGCTCAGGTGGAAAGCCACAGAGTTGCGACAGTTCTTGTTGTACACAGGTCCAGTGGTTCTCCGAAATGTGTTGTCAGCTTCAGTCTACAACAATTTCATGTTGTTATCGGTTGCCATTTTCATCCTTGCTAGTCCTTCATTGTCAGCAAATCTTCATGACTTTGCACACACATTACTTGTTTCATTTGTGACACATTTTGGTGAATTGTATGGTCCTGAATTTGTTACTTACAATGTTCATGAGCTAACCCATCTTTCCGAGGATGTTAGGATACACGGCAATCTGGACCTTATATCGGGATTTACGTTTGAGGATTATTTAGGTCAAATCAAAAAGATGGTAAGAACCCTGCATCATCCACTAGCCCAGGTTATTCGGCGGATCTCAGAAATGGCCCCTGTTACAGTGAATGATGAAGCTTCACATGGAAAGAGAAAGTTGCAGAAGGAGCATGACCGTGGCCCAGTTCCACCCTCTATAGTGGGCCTGCCAGTACTTCAGTTCCAGGAGCTTTTCATAGGTGGTACCAAAATTAATGTATCAAGTGAAGGAGACAGATGCGTTAAGATTGGTGGTTGCATTGTTTTGGTTGACAACATCCTTCAGTGTCAGGATAAGATACATATTGTTTTCAGGGAATATGAAGTAATCGAACCATTTTTTGAGTATCCTCTGAATTCTTGTAAGTTGGGTATCTTCCTGGTTGGCAACATTTCATCAACCCTGAAAATCACTGAGTTATTTGACCATGTTGAGAAATATGTGAGGTTACCAAAAAAGACACATTTGTTGCAGTGCCACTACTGCACTTGTGTCAGTGATTTAATTTAGCCCTTTCAGCAGGATAAAGACAGTCCTTTCCCCATTTGGTTCTCTGTAGAGTCAGTTGTTTATGTAGCACCAAAAAACACATAGATAGGAATGTTGTAGTCTGCAATCTCTTCACCATTCTACTGAGCGGGATATAAAAGCCAGTAGCATCTCCACTATCTTTTTACCTCTGCTGCATAATTACCTTTACAAGCTTGATGTCTTGAGCCTGGTTGTAAAATATAGAGGCTAGCCAAGAATTTGATTGGAGACTCCCTGGAATTGGGGAGGTTGTTTTGCCGTTGACTGGTTGATGCTAAAGTTAATATCATGTGGACTTCTGGTGCTTGGATTTTGGATAGCCTCGGTTTGTGGTTAACATTAGTTGTTAGCAATCCCTTGGTGGAAGCACGAGGGGGCAGAGGGTTCTCACTGATGTCTTAGCTATCGCCGTTCGACGTTGATTTCTTTGCATCAAGATACATCGTACACGTAGACACCGTAAAACTATACAAAAGAATGCACAAATACAACAATGTAAATACACACAGGTTATAGCACAAAGGAATTATGTCTCGAACGTGTGCTGCTAGCAATTACATACATAGCACGTGCGGAGGTAAAATATTACAAAGGAATGAGAATAAGACAAGTTTGACAAGTTCAACACATATACATATTACCTCGCTCCGCTTTCCAAAGGGAAACCAAATGTAGTATTATTCTGTTCACCAAACATGATTATTTAGAAACGAAATGCTGCTTTTTTCATAACGTCTGCATTGAACTTCTTTCCATTCAAGTCATTTAGCATTTTACAGCTGCACGCACCTACGTGATGACGTAAACAGCCCACAAACATCAAACAAGCCGGTCATTACACAAGTGCTACTTTGTTAAGGGGGCTGCATGTATGCTGAGATCTGTATACTCAAGCACAGCTATTTTGTTTACTTGAGATTGTAAATAGTTTCAGTTTTCACGTTGGTCAGATGTTGTCAGTTATTTGTGTTGGTACCATACCTACCTGCAATAACTAAGATTTGTTTCAAACAGAATGTTTAAAATAGTTGAGTTTTTGGAAACGCATGAGGTGGAGCTGGTCCCAGCAATTTGGGAGGAGAATGGCCAGTGTGGTTGGCCAAACTTGAGGGGCATGGCCCTCCACCAGGCAGTCAAGACCCTAATGGCTCCTAGCCTTGACTGGGACCGGTGGGAGGTCCGCGCGATGTATATAACAGGTACATTTGACATTTTAAAGCTAGGTTTCACTTATTCTGACATATTGTATGCATGACCATTAGCTAAGGTACATTGTTACACAACCCTCCAGAATACATGACTTTGATTGGTCAATTGCAGCATGCTGTGGTCCCTAGATTATATTTTTCCACTTGCCAGTATAACAGACCTGTTATAGACAGACCTGGCTCAACATTGTATTTCTTATGGTTTGTTTAATTCTTAGCCTGAGTCTAATAAGGTTAAATGTAACTGTGTTTTACAGACAGCTATGAAGAGGGCAGGAGGAAGGCCAAAGAGGCAGAGACATGGTCTGACCTCCAATCAGACGCTGATTGTGGGAGTGGGCCACGAAGGCGCAAAACGTATGGGTACCATTACTATATCTTGATGCTTTGAGGTCATATTTACAGTTTTTTTTTATTTTGATACATTTTTTTTTATAGGAAGAGTGTCCGGATTGGCACCCCTGAAGAGGATTCAGAAGACGAGCCGGCCCCTAGAATCACATGTCAACCTGCCCCCCCGATTGCCTACCCTGCAGTCCCCACCATCCCCAATTTGGCAGCAGCATCCCAGAACTGCTCTTTTTCAGAGCTCCTGTCAAATTGGGAGCCTATCAATTCAACATGTGAGTGTATTTTTTTGTTTTCTGATCCTTTGTAGGTATTCATTTTGTAGATGTTTCCTCACTTCCTTAATATATTGTTTTCTTGTAGTGGTGCCAGGCCCACCCCAGCAATCAGCAGAACCAGGTAGGGTCAATAGTGATTTCTACTCAGCCATATTACTGGCATTTGTGTTTTTTGTTCATCACCTGGAAAGAAATAGTTTTGAAAGTGATCCAAACTATATTGTTCCTTTAGTTATCGTTGTGGTGTGGACTATTGTTTTATATATAGAACGATTTCTAAAACTGTATCTTAGTTATTGTTATTGTCCTTGGTGTGAATGGGCCTTGAGGATGGAGTTGTATAGGTTTGTAGTGTATTTATCTAAAAACATTATTGTTAACTTCTATGTTATAGCCATACTGAGGGAGGTCCTGACCAAGTTAGAGATGGTGCTGGACCAACAAAGCCAAATTCTTCGGCTTCTCCAGCACCGAGAGGTGCAGGTCCAGCCAGGCAACATTGAGGAAGGTCTACTGCCTCTGAGAGACCTTCCTCAACTCCTCAGTCTGGAAGAAAAACTCCTGAGTCCTGAGTACAACCAAAGACTGGTGAGAATTTGTATTTATTTAATCCCGTAACAATTGCACTATTACAGTGCTTGTCCACTGCAGCGACGCGATGCGAGCGACGCAATGTTTTCCATTCATTTTCTATGGAGCCAGGCGAATCGCTTGCGTGGTGCATTGTGGGTAGCGACGCGACAGAGTTGAGATTTTCTCAACTTTATGCAAATGAGGAGCGATTTTCGCTAGCGATGGCCAATCGGAGTGTTTTCTTGTTTCTCGTAACGCAGCAACCATGGTAAACATTTCTAGCTTTCTAGGTTTCAAGGTGGAGGAGAAACTAATCGTTTGTGTGGCTGCTTACCCAGTCCTGTACGATACATAGCTGTATTTGTACAGAGATGTTAATAATAAAAAAACGATGCATGGCGCAAGGTTGCCAAAGTTGTTGGTGCTTGTACTTTCTAATTCAGTCTAGTGACATTACGTAACTTCGTTCTGTAGTAACTAGCTAGCTAGCTAGCCCGGCTGGAACTCACTATCGTATCGACAGATTAGCAGAGACTGAGGAATATAGTAAAACGTTTTTTACACATGTCAACGTGTATGTCTATTAAGCAGTTTTGTATTTTGTATACAAGTTGTATTTTGATCGATGTTGCAACTACGTAACCCCAAGTCTGCACACTTGGCCATGAGAACTACAACAGTGATTTTAGAGAACTACATTCTACATTCATCTGTTTGAAACGCCCTTGAGCGTGGTGAACTGTGGGAAGGCGAGCGATGGCAAGCGATTCGCGTCGCTGCAGTGGACACGCACTGTTACACAGCTACTGAAACACCACTTTGATATGAGGGAACAATTCTAATTTTTGGTAGAGGAGGAAAACATGGAAAACAGGTTAAATGCAGACACAGTTGATGTTTATTCATAATTTCTTTGAATATGACTACATAATTATAATATCGTTTTTTTTATCCGTTTCAGGTCAACTGGTTGGGACTGATTGGGGGGGCGGATGTGCGCGACTGCACATGGAGAACCTTGAAAAGGGTAATCTCCAACTCCAAAGTAAATGGGAAAACATCCCTGGCCAGTCTGCAGCTCAGGGCGGTTGTGATTGGTAAGTACATCTGTTTACCAACATAATTACCTGTCTCTTCCAAATGATATGTAAGGACTAATCCACGGCTAGGTGTGCATAATGCATAACTTGGAGGCAAGGAATGTCTGTATGCGTGAGTGTCTATTTACATGTGTTTATGTGCACGTTGGCTGCGCATTGATTTAGATTTAAGTGATCAAACTGATCAAACCTGTGCAAAAATGACCATAGTAGAAGCATAACCAATGCTTGAGATTTCACAGTGATCTTACAAAATGTATTGCTTTATTTCAAAGCTGCAGTTAGAAGAAATCCCCTCACAGCCAATGCTGCTGAGGCGGACATTGAGGCCACCATGAAGAGGTGGCTTCAGCTGGCGTTGGATCGGGAGAGAGGAAGAAAAAGGCGCTTGATGCTAAAGGAGGGTCTTTAAATGTATTTATATATATATAGTAAGTTTGTTGTTGTTATTTTTGGTTCTATTTTCAATTGTTTTTTAATCAGTTTGTTGGTTGGTTTTGCTGGTTCATGTTCTATTTTAAATTGTTTCTTAATCTGTTTTTTTTTCTCAATCTCTGTTTTGCTGTACATATGTTGAATAAATTATTTTTAATTGTGATTTGTCCATAGTGGTTTAAAATGGTTGTAACATGGGTGGGTGGGTGTGAGAGATAATGTAAGATATATTCTTTTTTTATTTTTTATATACATTTTCCTGATAGTGAACTATATTTTTTATAAAAGATTATATATTTTAAAATTTTTGAATTTATGTTTTCCTTCTAAAATGAATACATGTAGCCATTTTTGGGCCACATCTGGCCCGGGGACCAAGCCAACAGTCAGCCAGAACAGTTTTACAGTGTTTGGGCCAGAACTGGCCCGGGGACCAAGCCAACAGTCAGCCAGAACAGTTTTACAGTGTTTGGGCCAGAACTGGGCCGGGGACCAAGCCGACAGTCAGCCAGAACAGTTTTACAGTGTTTGGGCCAGAACTGGGCCGGGGACCAAGCCGACACTCAGCCAGACCTGGGCCACATAACACAATAGGTGCTTTACAGTGTTTGGGCCAGAACTGGGCCGGGCACCAAGCCGACACTCAGCCATATCTGTCTTACAGTGTCTGGGCCAGACCTGGGCCACATAACACAATAGGTGCTTTACAGTGTCTGGGCCAGAACTGGGCCGGGGACCAAGCCGACACTCAGCCATATCTGTCTTACAGTGTCTGGGCCAGACCTGGCCCACATAACACAATATTACAATTGTACAGGGTGGGGGCCTCATCTGGGCCAGAACACATCGTATGTGTCTGTTTTCAGTACGTGGACCAGTTTTGGGCCAGGGACCCAGCCAGAACTGGGCCAGAACTGGAGCAAGAATGTGGCCCAGAGATGGGCCAGACAAATTTTGCTACCTGGGTTATTCTGTGATGTGGCGAACTTAAAACTCGTTTCCAGGTCCACTTTACAGGATCTTTAACAACACATTCTTCTGTGTCTTAAGTTGTAGGATTTCTTATTCTAATTATTGTGGTGTGTAGGCAAATTAATGCATTTACAGTTTTTAGCCAATTTTGATGAGGTGTTTAAAGCCTTTCTGACAGTAATCATTGGACTATTCTCAACAGCAGCAAGTGAAAACCAAATATAAAACATTTTCCAGAGTGGTAAGTATAAGTAGCCTAGTAAATTCAAATTTTTGTGGTTTTTGCTGTTGTAAAAACTACTGACGTTAGAAAAACTACAACACCACACCGGATCTAGCTAAACCGGAAACAAAACAACAGGCACGCCGTGCACACTTGTTTGGGCTTGCGAGCCGGCTAAAGAGTAGTCGGCTAACGTTACGTTTTAAGTGTATGGTGAGCGCGACACGCCGAAATGGATGCCAATAAGATTCTGAATGGAAAGTTTACTTTTAAAAAGTTGCCAAATGGTTCCATTGACAAGACCAAAGTGATCTGTGTGTTTTGTCATTGTGAACTGAGCTATCATTAGCCTGGGTGCCAGCCGAACTTAGCCCCACCCACAAACATTTTTGGTCGGGAAGTTGGGTCTGGGATCACTCATTTGGGGAAAAAGTATGTCCGAACAAGAGCTGTTCGGATCAATCAAATTGTCAGGGCGGGCTTTATACGATGATGGACAGATGATCAACAGTAACGTAATCAACCACGTCACCAAAGAGCGCTTGGGTTGAATTTGTTCTCAACAAACAACATACTACGTTGCTCTGATTGGTTGTAGGTCTATCCAATTGAGCGAAGAGGCATTTTTTTTCCGGGTTTGGTTGAAACACGCCCCATACTCACACCTTAACGGAGCGGTATCAGACTCATATTCTGAATAGAATTATGAGTATGACAACGTCAGGATAAGCTATCATCGCAGCACGTCCAGTCTGAAATACCACTTGATGGCCAAGCACACAGCTGATGCGAATTCTCCGCCCCCTCGTCAAAGCCAGGCGATTGAAATGACAAAAAAAAAACACATTTGCACTAAGAAATCCGATCCACTTTTCCATGTTGATAAGAGCATTAAATTGAGAAAAAATTATGGGCCAAAAAGAAATCAAGGGACATTTAGAATAGATAAAATGTGCGATTAATTGATAATAATCGCGAGTTAACTATGACATTAATTGCGATTAAATATTTTAAGTTTGACAGCATTAAAAACGGATGCAGTTGTGTGTTGGTTGTGTGCACAACTTCACTTTGGCGAGGCGCTTCATTGTCAGTAAAGACATTAAAGGTGAAGCATTGCGTCTCGTGTGCTTACTTGTAAAAATAGTCTCTATACTATGAGTTTATGATGTGCAGGTTATATCATTCACAATGTGAATTGTTATACAATTGCATACAACTGATGGTATGTAATTGTTTATCTTTACTATAAAATTCTCAGTAAAGCCATGAAAAGTGAAACATTGTGTCTTGTGTGCTTATTGTCCCTTACAGGAGTACTACACAGATTTACCTTCACAAATGTCACTGGGCAACAGGGCTCAGTCTGGCCTGCTGGAGATGCAGAGCACACATCAGGAACTATTCGAAAATAAAAACATAATTTGCCAAATTAAATTCTTGTTCTTATGTATACCAAAAAATGCAATGGAAAGTCATGAGAACGTTTTATGACCAGGTATACTGAAAACATTAGAAGCTTACATTTAAGATGGCCAAGCACGCTCAACACGACAACGGCCAGAATTCTTACTGTAGCCTACTGGCTAGAATTGCCATAAATGCTGGATAACTTCAATATTTCAGTGTCGACATATTTAATTCAGTAAAAAAAAATATTCTATTAACTCCTGTACTGATAAACCAATTTAATCCAATAATTTGTAAGCAAATTACCAGAAGCACTGAGACCGCTAAGAACATTTCTTTGACATACACAATAATCTACTCCTTTAACCACTCAATATTTACAATATATATTTACAATAGAAATTCTGTGCAATCAATATTAGAATCTATGGCCAAAATAGTTAACTGTGATATGTTATTTCCCTTTAATATAATTTATATACATTATTTCATTGAAAATACTCTTATGAGAAAAGTCAGTTAGCAGTTTATTGCACATTTAAAAATGTCCGTTCTAGTCATGAAGAAATATTTCAAGCCAAACTATAAATGTAGCTATTGTTCTGGTATTTTAACTGTTCCTTTACTAGCTAAATGTTTAAGCTTCAGAAAAAAGCCCAACTAGCCTATACGAGTGGCTACAGGTTAACTGCTGGCTCTAGATATAAGCGAACAATGCAACCTGTCTGAGGCAAATTATCTAACTAGAAAAACGGCTCTGGTCTGGTTTCATTCGGTTTTGCACTTTTACCGATCACAATGCTAGCTAGCGTTACCCACTTACATTTTCCTGTCAGATTATTTTTTGACGCTAGAATACATATATATTTTAATGTGTAACCTCTGTGACTGACGATTGAAAGGCAAATAGTTGGAAAAATATGTCACTATATCAGTAGCACTGACGATCAGGAACGTGAAGATAAAAGCGTTGGGGAAATCTCAATTGACAAGCCGTTAGATTTCGTCAAGGTTTGCAATGCAGGTAGCCTAGCTCGAAAGCCAAGTGATCGGATTACGTGTAATACCTCAGTATATACCATGGTCAGGGCGAATACTCGATTCTTATTGGCTGCAGGGGTGTCGGTAATCAGGTGATAATGAACACCGACTAAGTAGTTCCAGTAAACTCTCCGTTCACTGTTCTAAATTATTGCGCTGGCTACATGGTATGAGCCTGTAGAAAGTGTCTGAAATAAGTAGATCTAGCTCTAACCATAACAACAGGGACACAGTCAAAGCCTCCGTTTACAATTTTGAAATACTTTAAAAAGCTAACATGTAATTACAACAGTGACTTCAATATTTATTTTAACCTATTTGAAAATGTTACTTTTCTGAATTTACTGTGTCAGTGTCACGTAACCGCTCAACTCACATCCCATTCGCTATTCACCTCGCTAATCAATGTACTTACTATAGGCTACTATGAGAAACAATTGGGTTAAGGTTGAGTCAGAGGTTGGCCTGTCTGTGGATGAGAGGAAGGTAGGATAAGAGAAATGTCTTCCCTAGCGGAAATGCAACAAACCACACAAGCATAGGATTGAGAAATCGATTTAATGTGACACATTACTTACATGCAAGTCTTAAATTGGCTAAATGTTATGGTGTACTTTTCCCAGACAAGTTGTCAATAAAAAATCCACCCATTAAGTTTCTCTTATACTGATATTTTTGTATCTAATCACAATATCTGATTGTCCATGTGCAACTCCTTAGATATACTTTTCCAGACTGCCCTCCTCAGCAAACCAGACATAGCAAAGGTCTCACACACAGGTAGACACAATGGGACATATTTCAAAAGCATTTAAGTGTATGACTGCAGTTCTAAGACCATTATGTTCCCTTGATAATAATTTTGTAAATATTACATCTATCACTCAGATGGAGGAGGGGTGTTACTGGTTGGTTGGAAGAGAAGGCCAAATGAAGCTCATGAAGATGCAGCTATCAGGAGGAAACTTAGAAAGTAAATTGTAATCAGATATAAACAACTTGTTGGTTGCCAAACAAGAGGAAGACACAGCATCTGCTTCTTCAACTCCTTAATTATCTCGAGGGCACCTGTTGCACCTGGTTATGAACACCCATCTTTGCTATATTTAATGGGTCAATTATAGGCTATGGGACATCTAATATTGCATTTGTCTAATTATGTGTAGGACCGTGTTTCTCAAGTGGTGGGTCCCGACCCAAAAGTGGATTACAAGCTGGTGTAGGACATATTGATTCATAAAAGCATCTAAATGTATCAACGTCAATATATAAATGTTTTCTGTTATTTAAAAGCAAGCTCAGAGACGTATGAATGGAAAAGGCATCTTTAAACCACTCTGGTCTGTTGTAATGTGTATGTAAACCGAACATTTCACTTACTTGACTGTAAAGAATCACATTGTATTCTAGCTAAACAGTGCAAAGACAACAAAGCTGACAAGACTAGATATTTTTTTATATAGTTAGCTGGACGGATTGTACAGTACCTCATCGAAGCGGTCTGGAACGGAAGACTAACAAGGTAGCAAAAAACTTGCCGTTATACCTGCCACTCGTATATTGTACAGTAGCCTACCTCCCCGAAGCGGTCTGGCTAACTCCTCTTTGAAATAGCATAGTTGTTTCCGAAAGTAGATCTATAGCTTAATAATATCAGCCTATATAATATTTAGCCTACATTTCACAATTGTGTTTGATGAGTAACTAGTTATCACCATGGCATCTTTTCTTGTGGCGTAACAAATCGTTTACTTGTAATCTAATGTCATAATAAATCCAAAAACAAACATTTATTTGTGAGGAATGTTTATTTTAACGATTGAAAATAGATGTACCACAGACCGCTGTCGCATGTGTCGCCCGGGCAACAGAGGCTAATGTCATGATGCTAATGCCTCAGCCGCAGACCGAAAATAGATGTACTAGATTAATAATATCAGCGTATATAATAGTGTAAATTACATTTCATATATTTTTTTTAATGACAATGTTAAATAGGTAAATAGTTATCACCCTGGCCTCTTTGCTTGTGGCGTTTCTAGTTAGCCTAGCTCTCTCCCAGAAGTTAACGAGCTGCTAAACTAATGTTCTGCTACAGGTAGTCACGCGTGTTTTCGTGACGTTAGTAACGTTAGTGACTGTGGCTAGCAAGTTACCCACCGTTAACTTCACTTTTCGCCACAAAAACTGAATATCAACTTAAACGTGCAACAGAACGTAAATAAAAATACAAGCAACGCAATCGCTACCAAGACAAACCTTTTGACACCAACGTTGTGTATGTAGTCCAAATATTGAGGGATCCTTAGGGGTGCGAAAATGAACAATAAAAATAATAATAAATATAAATGGAGAGAACAAAGGTTGTGCCCTTGCCGAAGGCAAAGCACACCCAATAATAAAGTCCCCCCAGTTCACAATAGGCCTACATATCACATATGTTGAGAATAAGAAAAAATCTGTGTAATCTAATTTAATTGATATAAAGACCGTATTGTATAAAGCCGTCCACCCGCATCAACAAGTAACAGCTTTTTCGGTGGTGTAGCTGGTTAAAGCGATGTTCGATGACGTATTGTTAACGCGAGTCTGGATATCTGAATTCGCGCCCCAGTGCAGGGCACCTCGGAAGATATTCTTTAACTTTTACTGTGAGAAAATGACACAATTCTAATGGCCTACAGATGTATCACATCATTTTAATGTGTGCGCACTAATATCAGATCAAAATAAACACATGTAGCCTTAATTAAAATATTAAATAACGTAGGGTAGTCTACCGTCGGAGACAACCACTAGCCAGTTTAAACGGCTGCTAGATGACGCTGTTAATTTTCAATGCGCCGATAGTTAGGCTCTTTGGGCCGGCACAATCCGGAAGAAACCACCAAAGCTTCACAAGGCATTGTTCGCCCATCCCTAATAACAATGGATTTTGCCACTAAATGAGTGACTTGGCTTTATTTCTGGACATACTATCCACAACCAAAGTGTGTTAGATAATGCTGTAAGATCGCCCATACTCGTGCATTGCTTGGTATTGTAGCGACAATGCTCTTAGTACCCATTATGCCCTGGGGCATGCTGAAAAGCTACGAAGTTCAGGGCATTAGGTTAGTTAGATAAGCATTGTTCGGAGTTCTATTGTGTTCGTTCTGTTTTGATATGTGTAATGCTATGGTCTGTAGTTTAGATAATTTGAGTGTTCACCCTGATTGTGAATGTTGTCTAGTTTGATAGCTATCCAAGCTGTCCAATGTGAAAGTGTTTCTGGATAAATAAACAGTCGGCCTATATTCCAGTGTGGCCTAGACTCCGATTTACAAACACAAAATTCCCATTCTGGTGGGATGCGGCATATAGAAAATGCGGCCTATTTTCCGTAAAATATGTCTGTGTTTACGGAGCCGTTTATAACTCCTCCCCGACTGCAAGCGGCAACTCTCGCTGGTCATTTCAATCTGGAGAAAACAGACTCCTCAGTAAGGAAAGTAGCTATTGGCTGCCCTAAAAGTTGCTAAATGACATCATCGTCTAATTTGCATAATTGTAACTGCTGCTGTGTTGGAGAGAGTAGCATTGTTGGAGAGACAAAAGTGTTTTTGAGATGCCAAGTGTTTTTTAAGGTCTGGCGTAGAACTCAGCCTTACTCAGACAGTATGCCCGTGTATCGTCACCAATAAACGGCTTCAACCAGCCTTTAAAGTCAGGGTTTTATTCCCACTATGCCAAACTGAGCTGACAAATTGTCTGCCAAAATAGCTAGAGCACACTTCAAGTGAAGTTTTCTCCATTCACCTTAATTAATAGTCCATCTGTGTATTATGTCTTTAGGTCATAAATGAGGGAAAGTAAAATGTCCCTGTACAAACACCTTTGAAGCAGTTGCTGTCTCACTAATATGCACAGATGTATGTGCCTCAGTTGTGATATGTAGTTTGATTCAAGATTGCCAATTGTGAAATTAAATGCTGTTAACTTGTGAATAGATCTTTTAGAGCCTAAAGGGTTTACCACTTCAAATTCATCTGTGTAGAGATGTAATCTCACAACATTGGAATCTCCCCAAAAAAAGGACTTTATTGAAAAATCTCCTCTTCAGTGAAATCATTCAAAAGTGAGCTTGGAGATTTTTCACAGGTTCATTGAAATGATTCGAAAATGTCCTGCTTCTCCAAATGAATCTTTAAAACCCCTTTTATTGGCACATACTGAAAGGTATCTTCATTGTTCTCTCTCATATATTTATTTATTATGATTGTTTCTTTCCCCACCCCTAACGGGGCGTTCACACTGCAGCGATGCGAGCAACATGTTTTCTATGCATTTTCAATGGAGCCAGGCGAATCGCTTGTGTGGTGCATTGTGGGCAGCGACACGATTCAAGCAATTCGAGTTGAGACTTTCTCAACTTAATGCAAATGAGGAGCGATTTTCGCAAGCGATGGCCAATCGTACTGTTCTTTTTTCTCATAACGTAGCAACCATGGTAAACATTTCTAGCTTTCAGTTTCAAGATGGAGGAGAAACTAATCACCTCTGTGGCTGCATATCCAGTCCTGTACATCTCTGTATTTGTACAGAGACATTAATAAAAAGAATGAGGCCTGGCGCCCGACATTGTCGGTGCTCCTGGTGGGTTTTTTGTACTTTCAAATTCAGTCTCATCACATTACGCAACTTTCTTTGTGGTAACTAGCTAGCTAGCCCGGCTGGGACTCCCCAGTCGTATCGACAGATTAGTAGACTTTGAGTAATATAATAAAACGTCTTTACACATGTCAACGTGTATGTCTATTAAACATTAAACATGTATTTTGTATAGGCTACAAGTTCTATTTTGATCGATATTGCGAGTACATAAACCCAAGTCTGCACACTTTGCCATGACGTTATACGAACTACAACTCTGCATTAATCTGTCTGACACCCCCCGAGCGTGGTGCACTGTGGGAAGGCGAGCAATGGAAAGCGATTTGCGTCGCTGCAGTGGACATGCACCGTTAGGACCGAATTGCAAGATGGACAGCAGATAGATGTTATGTGTCGTTCGTGAACGATTCATTCATTTTGAACGAATCCTTACAAGGACTCGGGAGTCCTCTCATTTTCCCGTGGCCGCGCATCGGGAGAGGTAACTGTTTCCTCTACTAAACCAATGCAGGTCACGTGAAAAAGGATCCAAAGACTCAAACCCAGCAGAGGAACGAAACATTGATCCGAGGACTCGGTTGGCAGAGGAACGAAACATTGATCCGAGGACTCGGTTGGCAGAGGAACTAAACATTGATCCGAAGACACGGTCGGGAGGTGAACGATTCGTTCATCTGCCAGGTACGAGTCTTTAGATCCTTTTTCACGTAACCTGCATAGGCTCAGTACTTGTAGCTAGATCAAACAGAAATGATTCGTTCATTTTGACTGGGTCTTCGGATATGGATCTTTGGATCATTTTTCACGTGACCTGCATAGGCTCAGAAGAGGAAACAGAAATTGATTTGTTTACCTCGTTCACTTTCGCGCGACTAGGTTTAGTAAGACGCGAATGATATTCGTAATAATTACAGGTTTTGTTATTTTAACTTTTTTGTTCCTTTTAATGAACGAGATTCAAAGAACCGAGTCTGTAAAATGATCCGAACTTCCCATCACTAATAGACATGCTGTGGGCTGTGATTTAACCTTTTATAATGTCCCAAAAAACCCTGAATGTCGTGAGAAATTGAATAAAACATGTAATTTAAATGGGTCATTGACTGATTTTATAGGGTATTTCACACTGTTCCTTAAGGTCTCCGAATAGGGTATGTAACATTGGTTGGGATGAAAATGGCCCGGGTGCTGTTCTATGCCCCCTGATACTTCCAGTGAATTTGTCCCGGGAAAAAACTCTAGGTTTTCTCCTTTTATGGTATGCTCATGAATATATAGATGAGCTGTGCGCTGATTGGTTGGTCTACAACAAGTGCAGCTGCGGAGAAAATACGCAACACGGCCAACACTCTGAAACATCGAAGGTGGAGACTTTAAATAAAAACTTACAAATAAATCTATTGTGTCTACACAACACTGTTTTCAACAGATTGACTAGATATCATTTGAAATGATTACGTTAGTTGTTTCCACTTCTGTTGTCGAAGCAAACAGGATCGACTTAGGTGTGTAACACGTTAGCACTACAGCTTAGCAAACAAACTATTGTGATTCAACTCAGCTTCAGTTAGCTCTAGCTATCTAGCTGAAAAATATATCTTGAATTGTAGATTTACATGACAACACAGGTTATTTATTTGAATGAAACACAGTCAGGAACATGACATAACGTTAAGCCCATTGCCAGTAAACTAAATCATCACACATTCTACCGATGCTAGATACGGGCAGGATACGTTAGCATTGCTAATAACTGTTAGCGACAACATCATACTACAGCTTGCGGCTGTGATGAAAATAAGGTCGGAACAGCACCTCTTTTCAGCAACAGCTTCATAGCAAATCCTGCTTTACATTTTCCCAGGTTTTCAAAACTGTCCTCTGTGAAATGGTTCAAGCAAATGTGTAATTGAGGGTCGAACTGCAATCATCGACAAACATCCCAGCCCGTCAAGTGTTTGGTTCCTTGGGAAGACTCTGAAAAGTGTCAGCATTCCCTGTACAGGCTTGAACACTGCATTTATGACCGTAGTCCATTTCCAATATCCTTGAAAAACGTTCTTCTTTGTAATTCCGTGGAAGTACACAGAGCAGCGCGCAGCAAATTTTGGGGCGTGACAAAGGTACAGACCAGAACCAAAAAAGGTGGAGCCTTTTTTTTCCAAAACCTACCGTTTTACAGCAATTTTTTTTAATTGTGATATTTGCATAGGAAAGAGGTGTCAATGGACTTTGAGGTTCACTGTATGTCCATTTTACCCACTGAACTGTCGTTATTCAACTGTGACAAGGTAAATTTGGTTCTGCAATCAATGACCCCTTTAATAATTGAGTGTCAAGCTTGCCTCTCTCTGTCTCCATCCAGCTCTCTCTCCATCCACATCTGTCTCTCTCTCTCTCCATCCCCTCACAACCCTCTCCCAGCTTCACTCCTCATCATAACCATCTCTCTCCCACTGTCCAGGTTATAAATGCAATTTGCCTCACCACCCCATACATCATCAGGACCTTGGGATGACCTACTCCCTACCTTGGAGAACCCCCCCCCCCCCCCCCTTGATTACATCAGACCTTTGGGTCTTGTCTGCCCCCCCCCCCCCCCCCCCTCCTTCCTGAACATCATCAGATCCTTGGATTGCCCACCCTGTACCACCACGAACGCCCCGGACACCTAATTGGATAACCACATCCCCTCCCCTTGGTCTGCTGACCAATCACCTAACAAACACCTCCCTCTCTTGGGGGTAAAAGACCTGTCTCCCAAGGACATGTAGACAGAATTTGGACTGGGCAGAACTCTGATTTCTGTCAAGACTACTTTCTCAACGAAGGCCTTCGTTTGATCTATTCTGAGACTGTACTGGACTGAGAACATCCTGGTGTGTTGTATTCATTGTTGATTGCATAATTTCTTATTAATATACTTCAAAGAACTTGGTCTGGCATTTAACTTGTATCCTTCTCCACCTAGTTTGACACACCTTAAAATGGAACTGAACTGTGATTAGACACAGTGATATTATAATAGTAGGGTGAATACTGGTAAAGTGGGACACTTTCTGATAATTTACCTTCTGCACAATTTTTTATTATGATCCAAATGTCTTAGCCCCTCATATGATACCATTTTAAATAGCTTAAGAGCTGTACTGTACTATACAGAATAAAAAAGAAAGAAACATTAAACACAGGATGGATGACTCTTCCTCAAACACACATTGACCCCAAACCACATTTTTCCAGGCGGTACTGTCAAACTGGGACACAACTCAAACACATTAAATTCTTATTCAAGTGTAGGCCTAATGACACTATAAAAATATAAACAACAATATAACAATATTAACATCACTTTTTTAAGGGAAAGCAGTTTCACCCCCTCCCCCTCGCCTGCTCACAATATTTAATTTAGTTTCATTTATTTCATATACATTTACATATAAAAAGAGAGGAACCTTCATAAACATATCATCTTATAGGCTAACTAATTTCACACAGGTAAAATTTCAGCTTTTTGTATAGTAGGTTAGTCTACGCGTCAAAACAGCCAGTACAAGTGAATGCCTCCCCATCTTCAATGATGCCATTCTCCTCGCCACACGTCTCATGGAACCAGTCCTCGCAAACAATGCACCTGATCCAATCCTCTGTCTTCTTGGGATCATTTTCATCAGCAAATTTGGCTTTACAAATGTTGCAAATGCCCTGGTCATCCAAGCTTGTACCCTCCATCTTTCTTTTTTGTTTGTTTTGTTTTTTGTTTTGTGACAAAACAAAAAACAAAACAATAAAACGGGAACTAAATTTCCCCCATTAGAATTATTTAAATGGCTGTCCCAGTTTGCCAGTAATACCGTGTCCCAGTTTAACAATACACTATTGGTTGACTGGGACAGTGTCAAAATCGCATTTTTATAGAAAGTCGATGATTAATATTAATGATATATATTTTTTTTAAGTATTCACCATTACATCCCATAACAAAATATGTAACAATTACAAACAATCCATAAGTTTTTTATTTTTTATAACCTTAACATTATTTACCTCAGAATGCTATGTCTTTTTACTTACCATCGCGATTCACTGCAAGGTTGTTGAATATGATAAGCCACACCCCCCAGAAGTGATGTCATATCTTTTTATCGCATACTTGCTTATGATGAGCTCAGTGTTGATTTTTATGAATGGAAACATTTACATGTAAATATAACAATTATAAAGCTTAACTGTCCCACTTTACCCATTGTCCCACTTTACCAGTATTCACCCTATATACATTTAATGACACAACAAAATATATAACATAAAATGTAATGCCATATTATATAACTAATAGATGTCTAGTGTGTAAATTATGTACTTAAAAGGAACTGAGCGCCGCCATCTTTAAATGACGTATACAGCTGACGTCACGAAACGGTTGCGCTCAATTTCAACCCGCCAAACTGCATTGAAAATGGATGAACATCGACCTATCAGACCTATCCCTGTTCATCCCATGGCCCATGCTTACGAACCAAGAAGTAATTATGTTCCCGCAGTTGTGGTTGTGTCGGAAGATACAAATATAGTTGACAGTTCTGACAGGTTGAACAACACCGAGTGGTGTACGTGTGATAACTGCACGACAATGCAAACAGAGACGGAATCCATCTGTTGCAAAGAGGCAGACCTGCATGACCTGGGTGTTGGCGGTTCAGCAAAATTATCGTGCATCATTGAGCACAGGCTCTTCCCCATGCTGTGTGAAGAGAAAGACCTTTTAGAGGTGGCCATGCTTTCCCGGAAAGTTTGGAGCGCCCTACAAATAGCTGGTAAGTTTCAGCTACTAGCTAGCTAGTACTGTGTTACCTTCAAGTTGGTCGAGTGGATAACTTGTTAGCTAGACTAGGTTAAACATAACAAACTACAGTGTAGGTAGAGCTAACGTTACGGAGCTAACTAGGTTTGCGAGTTAGGCTACAATCATATCTGAATTTACTATAAACTTTGTGAATGTGGGTTTTGCTTCTTCAGATTGCAGAAAGACTTAATTTAATCAGTGAACACATTTGTCATAATAGTTTTCTTTACTAAAGTAGAGGTTTATTATTATTGGTGAAAGTACTGCATAGGTGTAAACATGAATTGTTTAGCAAGAGATAGCACTTGTATAGCCTAAGAAAGTATCAGAAATGTACAGAAAGTAGTTTTGAATGCATTTTATAGAAAGGAAACAACAACAGTTTTGAACCTTTTTGGCAACATGGTGCTTATATACTGTACAATTAGGAATTCTGCAAAACTGCAAAATACTAGTCTTCAATTTTTCTAACCATTGCCACCACCCACAAGGTGTATGAACATAAACAATAAATACAAATAAAATAATAGATTCAAAACAATAACATGAAGAACATAAATCACTCAACTCTATTCAGCACATGTAGGACAGTATGCAAGTGTGTGCGCATGGACTTTGCAGATGTATTTCTCACATGTGCAGCACATAGTATTAGTTTTACAGTCTTTCTTTGAGGGACAGAATGGGCATCTCCTCCTCTTGCCTGGCCCAGCTGCAGCCGCAGGTGGATCAGGACAAGATTCAGCCCCCTGAGCAGCTTTCACAAGCGCTGCCGATGCTGCTGTGTGGGGGAGGCGTTCCCTTCTTTGAATGTGTGGGGTTACAAGAGCCTTTCCAAGCTGCTCCAGGAACACCCTCCTCTTGTTCCGCTTATCAGGCATTCAGGTAAGGTTGATATTGTTCCATATCACGAAGGAATTGTATGAGGACACATCGATGATGTTATGGAAGATGACCAGGGGCCAGCGGGCAGTCATCCTCCTGCAGCTGTAAGTTCCAATCACCTTGTCCAGGTTGTCCACGCCTCCTTTGTTGTGGTTGTAGTCCAGGATGATGGCTGGCTTCCTGTCCTCACGATCACTGATCTCAGGCGTTTTGTGCAGTGTGCTCAGGAGGACCACATTCTTGTTCCTCTTTGGAAGGTAAGAAACTAGAGTGGTGGGGTGAAGGCAAACTTGGATGAGAAGACCTCTCTCCCCCTTGTTGCAAGGAGTGCAGGGGGGAGCTCAGGCTTGTTATTTCTTACTGTGCCAACCATGGTGATCTTCTTCTTCAGGAGCTGCTGGCCGAGTTCATAGGAAGTGAAGAAATTGTCACACATGACATTATGCCCCTTCAGTCCATCTGTCACATCCAGCACAACTCGCATCCCCTGCTTCTTCTCCGGGCCTCCACTGGTTGGCTTCCCCGTATAAACTTGCATCTTCCAAGCGTAGCTGGATTGTGCATCACAGGCCATCCATATCTTGATGCCATACCTCGCTGGCTTGCTGGGCATATACTGCCGGAAAGGACAGCGACCTCTAAATGGAACCAGTTGCTCATGCACTGTTACTTCAGGCCCAGGGTTGTAGAGGTACGGCAGACGCTCCATCCACTTCTCCCAGACATCTCTTATGGCCGCCAATTTGTCTCTTACACGTCTTGCAGGTCTTGACTCACGGTTATCAAATCTTAGCATTCTTGAGAATGTGTGAAAGACTTTCAGTGGCATTGTGGCACGGAAAATTGCCCTTCCACTCTCTGCATCCCAGAGACTATATGTAGCCTCACCTCGGGACCTGTACACACCTGCTAAGATTAGCAGCCCTAATATTTTGTGCTGCCATCCTTCCCTGGTCGTCATATGGTGACGAGGACCATGTTATTTGGCTGTTCTTTGCCAAAAATGTCTCTCGTTCAGCTTGGGGGATTTCTTCTTCATCTGAAGATGATTTATCATGGTCTGGATTGTATTCTTCCCCATCTTCTTCTTCTGATATCTCCTCTAAATCATTTTCTTGTTCCTCCTGGACATCTGAATGAATCAGATCTATGACCTGTTGGGCACTGAAATGTGCACTCATGATTTCATGAACCTCCATCAACGGTCTTGACGTAAACAGTCCACACAACAATAATGGCAATTGCAACTTCATGTAATACTCACCACAAAAACTCAGGCCCACGGTTACAGAGCGGACTCCAGGTGACAATGTAGAGTGTGAGAAAATGTAAATCTGCAGCAACAGAAAAACACAAGTATCATGCAAGCAATTTGTCCCTTGTGTGAGTGTTTGAATGTTGGTTTGTTTGTGTGTGAACAGGATTAAGCAAAAACTACCAGCCCGATTTGTATGAAACTTGGTGAAGGGGTGTAGCATGGGCCAACATAATTCTGACCATGATTCGTCATTAGGCTCCTTAACAATCACTGCAAAAGAGCTGCAGTTCCTGTGCAGAGACAGGAGAACCTAGCAGAACAACCATCTCTCCAGCTCTCCATTATAGCCAAATCCCACCTGAGAGGTCACGACAGCTAGTCAGACTCGTTAGATCAGAGAGGTATATTAACATCGCATCGTTTGAGTATCGTAAAAGTCGAGACTTCAGGACCCCGGGTTCTGGACTGGATGGAGTGCTACAGAGATGGCGTTCTGTCAGAGTCTCCCATGTATGCACAGGAACACTGAAGCTATGTAAGAGGTGTACTGTGCAACACTAGTTCAATCCCATGTTAAAACTTTGCCAAAACTCATGATTACCAAGATCAGGTTGTTTTTCATCGCCGTAGGTTTTGTGTTTTGAAATACATGCGAGTGAATGTCTGTGACTGAAAGAACATCCATCAACGGTCTTGACGTAAACAGTCCACACAACAATAATGGCAATTGCAATTTCATGTAATACTCACCACAAAAACTTGGGCCCACGGTTACAGAGCTAACTCCAGGTGACAATGTAGAGTGTGAGAAAATGTAAATCTGCAGCAACAGAAAAACACACACATGAGGGCTTCACTTAACCAAACTTAAGTTAGCCTACACAGAATTCCCCTAACTCAACATTACTCAACAAAACACTCCTATTTAGACAGTTCTCGGCACTTTGCCAGCTCCACAATTAATTATCTAATGAGTTAACATGCTTTTATCAATTATGTACAACACTAACATTGAACAAGTGCCTTAGTTTTTCGTAAAATATTTCCTACTGACCTAGCTAGCTATCAGCTAACGTTATACTGAGGTAAGAGGAAAAAAAATTGAATCAACATAATGTTATAGTAGAGATGGTCTATAAAGTAACACATTAGAGTCATGCAGGTCATAACGTTAATCGAATTTTAGGATGAAAAATGGCAGATTTAATTAACTGACATTAGCTAGCTGAGCTCTAACCCCTGGGCTAGCTAATAGTCACTCTAAATAATGCTAACGTCAGCTAGCAATTTGCCTTCAGTTTGGTAAAAGTCCATTCCGTTTTGACAAAAAAAAGGTTGTAAAGAACATATCACGCACTATATCAGCTTAGCATTCACGTTAACTCTGAATCTCTTTGTCTCTTCTTTAGTCAGTATAATTCCTGAATCCTTTAACTTCTGGAGCAGCTCCTCAGTTGAAAACTCCATTCTTGTCCGGTTTTCGCGCCAGGTGCGGCAGTGACAGTTGGGAGAAGCTACAACCACTGCGCATGTGTGAACTCCCTCATTCAAGAATCAACATTCAATGTTGCCTCCGAGATAAATATTTTTACTGTCCAATTATTATATTGCTATTCATTATTGATTTCACAGAGTTCTCTATAGTTTACTAGCATTAATAACAATATACTTACTGTTTCTAATCTCCTAGGAAATGAATTTGAGAACTTCATAATTCCTTGACAGCCCTAGATAATTTTGTGGGAATGACCAGCAAATTTACATTAGGCCTACTTGTGTTACAAATCCTACCGGCCTTTTTTTAAACCTATGAGGCAGGCTTGGTGACAATGCATGCATTGAAGTCATTAAAGGAGCACTGGACCAAATAGATATTTCTGTCCTGCCAGGGGAAGCATGGGTGCATCCTTTTCTGCTGGTTATTCCCAGCACTGGGATTTACAATAAATTACTTTTGTGTCTATACAAACACTACTAATTAGCTACTTTTAAAAACATAAAATCACAATTTTAAAGAAAACTCAATCACTCAATGATTTCTGTAATTCCACATGCAAATCTGTAAAATATTACCTCCCATGTCATGTAAAATTACATTTGAATCTGTACAATTACAATGAATTGTTATTAAATAAACATAATATCTATGTTATCTTAAATAAAGGTAAAACACCTGTAATTTTAAGGGTGTAACATTTATTTTACTGCAAATATTGGTAAATCCGCACGCATATCATTGTTTTATGGCAAAAGAGGAAATATCTAAAAAATACAGTGCATTTCATGGTAAAAAAAACTTATTTTTTACAGTGTGTTAGTTAATTCATGTCAAGACTAATTTCACAACTGAACATATCACAAATGAACAAGTGTTCCACACTAATCAATATTCTTTTTCAGTCTTTACAGGTTGACTGCCTATAGGCAATTCACCTTGAGGGCCAGGAGGCACTTGGGAAAAAGGAACAGAGTGCCTATACCAGCTTGTGTGGTCCATGCGATCCGGTCCAAGTTTCCGTCTGAGACATACAACGGCTTTGAATATGTTTTTTTTGAGTGATGGTTGTTGTTGTTAAAATATGCTGTAAGTAATTATTTTTTTTCTAATGAAGTATAATTGATCAGGACACCAAATTGTAGCCATTTACTTGTGGAAGCGACTGAGATGCTTAGCAATAGATGAGCCCTTGTCTGGTTTCTCAATCCCTCTGTGTTGACCTTGTGTAATTCTCTGGCATTTTTCATTTTCCCTCCGGTTAGCTATTCCAACCATGACCTCCTGCCTGAAGTTGTATGCCTTCTCTTTCCTCTGTTGGACAGCAACGTACTACTTTGCTGCCTTGGAGAACTGATGCCTGAACTGCAGTTTCCCATCCCTTGTAACGGCATTATCCCGTGCCACATTGCTGTTGTGGTCTAAGACAGCCACACGTAGACGTGGCTCAAAACTTTCCTGGCTATATTTTTGTAATTTTTGTAGCGTATTTTGTGAAAAGAGAATGTACACTCTCTAGCTCTCCTGTGTGGATGCCTGCAGTGGTTTTCTCCAGCTTCTTTAGCAACAACTTGTCCAGAACAACCTTTTGCAGACCCTCAAATGCTGTTGACTTCTCCTGGATCCAGGGACGGCACCTTTCTTCTTCAGGTGTATATGGAGGGTGTTCACACCTTGAGAATGTTTCACTGGACAGCCACTCGTGCACATTGGTGATATGATGCAGTATAGAGGTCCACTTCTCCTTCAGTTTTGTCTTATCCCCATTGCATGTTGCCACAGAGAACCACAGGTGGTTGGATATGCACTTAACCCATTACATCAGATCTGGTGACTTGATCTTAAGTAGTCTTTTCATGTTCTTTACTATGTGCCACAGGCCATACTCATGCTGTACTGTGCTATGCTGTTCCTTAATTATCTTCTGAACTGATAGGTGGCAGTCTGTGGCCAGGATGGAAATTGAGACACCATGGTCTGCAAGCTTGGTGAGGCACCTCTCAAGGCCTGCTGTCTCAAGCCAGTAGCTGTTCTTTACTTCAGTCACCTTGACGGTTTCCTGGGCTACTACCAACTTTGATTTTGTATCAAGCAATGTGTATGTGCTAAAAGTAGCTTTGTGACCTGGGCTATCATACCTGGCATCTCCAGAGAGGATGAGCTGCTCATCCCTGACCGCTGCCATGATACTTTCATTGTGGAGGGTCCACTGGCGATTTACTTCAGGGATGACATGCTTTTTGTATTTTGTACCATTCCCTTTCTGATAAGATCTCCAACTCAAGACATTTACACATTTCCAAAAATGTGCACATTCATTGCCAGTAATGAAGACTGCTGAGGGAATCAATATGTTGCACTCCATAACCCCTCTGATTAGAGGCTGGGAATGCCAGACATAGCTGTGACCATCCAAGCACTCTGTCTTAATGGTAAGCCCTAATACTCTTTTCACAAGTTGTGCTGGTTCTAACATACAGTTACCACAATTATCATAATGACAAATTGTAAATAACTGGCAAAGTGCTTTTGCAGATAATATGTGCTTGGTTTCTTTTGTAGTCAGCTGTTATTACTTCTTCGTCCTCTTCAGGTGTCGTGTTGTGTTGCTCCTCATCACTTGATAGGAAATCTGAGTCACTTGTGTCTTCCGGCCCCTCAGATAAGTTTTCCTGCCCCTCAGATAAGAGGTGTTCTTCACTGCTGTCAACACCAGGAGGTTCCAGATCAAGTTTTGATGATGATGCAGTTGAGAATGTTGTCACTGGCGTGCTGTCTGACAGTTCTTTTCTCATTAATGCACTGTAGCAGTGGTCATTCCTAATTAAATTTCCAACAATAATGTCATCTATCAATGTGGATTTTGTGTCATGTTTAGCAAAGCTCTCTAGACATTGGCATTGTTCTACTAGGTCAGTCTGACTGCCAACAGACACCATACTACTCTTTGTGTTTGTCTGCTCTGACACTCCCTGCTCTTCCTCATGTAGCTGCGTGTCAAAGTTAGAGGCTTGTTCTGATGCTCTTTGGTCATGTCCCTCAGTCCTGCCTGTTTGGGTAACCTATAAGAACAAATATGGCTTGTTGTAATCTTATTTCTTAATTTGCTAATATAATGTAGTTGATTGGAATTCAGCCTACAGAAGCTTTTTAGCATAGTTTTTTTTGAACCAGAGGTAACTACACTCACCCCATGTAATGAATACCTATATAATGGTCCAAAATAATGATGTAAATACCTAAAATAGTAGGATATAGGAAACAAGTATGCCAACACTTCCCAAAAATATATTACTCAAACAAAATAAGTGATTTTAAATAACACTATGCAAATGAGCCCCAAAAGAAAGCTCTAAGTATTACAAGATCAAGTCACAAAGCTTAATTGGAAAGTTAAAAACCGTCTTTATTTTTAACAGAACTCTTCCCTCAGAACTGAGAGACCTGTCTTGGTTGCGGGTCTGTCGGTGTTTCCGACGCTGTATCCTGACAAATTGAAGACTGAAGGTACAGCATCTGTCATCAAACAATTGGTCTTAACTTTTGTTAGCACCCCAGAGTCATTAAAAACAGTTTTTATAAATATAATCCATTTCTGTAAATTGATCACTGCAAACTCTGAATCCGGGGGCAACTGGTGGGCTTTGGCGCTTAGTATCTATAAGCCATTTTCGTAGAAACAGTTGGGGCTGTACAATAACAACCCCCTTTGCACCTTTTTTTAGCTGGTTCGTTTGAATCCATTTCTACCTCTGTTGTCAATCTGTCACTGTCAATCTTGATGACTGCTAGCTGTCAGTCACAGAACCCAACCATTCTCACAGACATGATTCAAAGATGGCTGCGCCCAGTAGTTAAGTTTAAAACGTTTTTTTTTATTTTTTTTTTTAACAAATGGAACATTTAGCTATTTTAGTTGTGAGATAACGTTTTGTGATCTTATTTTAATACTGATATGAGCCGTACTTTATAAATCAGTTCAGTTCCACTTTAACAAAACTCGGTTTTGCAGTCAATGACAGCTAGCATTACCGTAATGTCTGGACTATTAAGCGCACCTGGATATAAGCCGCACCCACTGAATAAAAAATTAATAGGCTTTAACGAAACACGGCTTGTAACAAAAATACAAAAAATAGCATTAACCCTTGTGTTATCTTCGGGTCATTCTGACCCATCAGTCATTGTGACCCACCGTCGTATTGCGACAGATTTACCGCATACAAAGACAAAGTGAAGCATTTTCTTTTAACCGTTGGGCTGTCTCAGACCCCCCACATTGCAAAGGTTAAAAGAAAATTATTTTAATTTGTTTTTGTATTGGGTAAAATTGGGTAAACACAACGATGGTTCGTTATGAACCTTTGGGTCATGTGACCCGAAGGCAGCACGAGGGTTAAACAGTGGCCTACCAAGAAAGTCATTGGTCACTATCTTCCTCCTCCTGTGCACTGAAACCACTTAAGTCATCTCCTTCGGTGTCGTTTGAATAGCCTCAGAATTGCTTCATCCGATGTTGGATTGTTTTCATTGTCGCTCTCGTCACTTTCATCCGGAGGCAAATTCCCCGCTGAGCTCATGCTGCCCTCTTCAACACGCAGCAGTCCAGCCTTTCGAAACCCGTTGATGATAGTGGATTTTTTGACAATGCTCTATGCTGTCAGGACCCACTGGCAGACTTGACCATAAGTTGCTTTTCGCATGCGGCCCGTTTTAGTGAAGGATTTCTCCCCACTTGTCATCCAAGCTTCCCACTGAACACGGAGCGCCACCTTAAATGCACGATTTACACTGATGTCGAGTGGCTGCAAATACTTTGTTGTGCCCCCAGGAATCACAGCTGGAATTAAGTTTGTCCTCTTGATGGCTTCTTTCACAGACTCTGTTATGTAGGCCCTCATGCTGTCCAACACGAGCAATGCCTTGTTCTTGTGAAAGAATCCTCCCGGTCGCTTGCCTTAACAGTCCGTATGCCATTCATGCAGTAGGCCTTCCGTCATCCATACTTTCACAACAATTGCTCTCGGGAATTTTTCTTTTGGCATCGTCATGCGTTTAAAATCCTGATGCCGTGCAGCTCAGAACACAGATGAAGTGCGTTTTTTCATTCCCAGTTGTTTTCAGCGTGACGGATGATTCGCCTTTCCTGTTGACAGTCCGAGTGAGAGGCAGGTCAAACGTCAGAGGAACCTCATCCATATTTATGATGTTGTGCGGGCCAATGGAATGCTCTGCTATCTTTGCATCAGTGAATTTGCAGAAGTTTTAAACTTTTTCCTCGTAGTCGGGAGGGAGCTGCTGACACAGACTCGTCCGTACCCTGATGGACAGGCCTTTACGTCTCGTAAATCTTAGACACCACGATGGTCCACCTCTAAAATACTCAAACTTCATTGCGGTGGCGATTGTTTTGGCTTTCAGTCGGATCTACACAGTTGAAACTGATATGGAAAAATTCCAGTGGCACTGTGTAGATTTGAATAGTCAAGAGATGGCGGTTCCAATAAATTTATTTTGCTTATACAGATCATGATTTAACAAAGTACTTTGTGATCAGTCATAACGAAGGAGGTGCTAGCCACAGGTCGTTCGCCAGAGTGATGCAGAACAATCACAAACGCTACCTTATATACACGTTAGATCAAATGGCATTCTATAAGGTCAATCCATCAATGTAATCAAGTCTATGATTGGCTTACTCAATTCAGTGACAGTTTGAAACAATACATCTCTGTACCATTTGTCCCACAATCCTTTGTGCGGGCCACTTCAAACAAGTTTTTGATTAACCCCACTCAATGCAACAGGAAGGGTCAGAGCAGCAGATCACAATAACAATACAGTTGAATCCACATTGTCTCTAGACCAGCTGTCTCTTCCTCCCCAGGTGACAAGAACCCTCTCAGATCACCCAGACTTCCCGTCTCTTAGACTTCACGTCTCCTAGTTATAAAACTGCAAATGGAATCTCTACCAAATGGGTTGAATCGACTGTCACTGTATTAAGCTTCTTCAGACTTCCCTTAAAACACATTCCTCATATAAAACACACACATTAACTGTATTCCAAAATTTCCATGACAAAACACCTTGGCCGTCTGCTCTCTGTGTGTTGACCCAGTCTTCAAGCTCATTTTCTAATTCAGGCCATCTGCTTTTCTTCCCTCTGAAATCTTTTGTTGTCTTTTTGCACTGAGTCAGTTTCTCACGCTGCCGTTTCCAACGTTTTATCATCGACTCATGAAGGCCAAGCTCCCGTGCAGCAGCTTTATTTACTTTTCCAACAGCCAGATCGATCGCCTTCAACTTGAAAGCTGCATCATATGCATTTCTCTGTGTCTTTGCCATGATGAGGGGGACAAAATGACTACCGTAATCACAATGATGGGAAGTTTGAGCGTGCTCGATTTACGCCACATTATGTGACGGTGCTCAGTTTTTTGGCGGCATGAAGCTTGTGAAAGCGGAAAAAAAACATAAATTAGCCGCGTCATTGTTTAAGCCGCGAGGTTCAAAGCGTGGGAAAAAAGTAGCGGCTTATAGTCCGGAAATTACGGTAGCTATATTTACATACGAACGTTATATGGTTGAATTATGTTATGTTACTCCTTGTTGGAGTGGCATTAGTATGCTAAACTACTTTCATTTGGTGTCATCAGGACACCTGATGCGGACACATCACTCTGTGATTGCACTTACAAAACAATTTATCTTTTGATGGTGTTTCTGTACTCAGGCCTGGTATATGAAGAGACGCGACCAGCTTCTCAAGATCCAGCAGGAGATACTTAGAGAGACCGAGAAGGAGTGTCGTCTCTCTGGGCTGTTTGGCAGAAAGGTACGTGACAACAACTTGGTGTAGAGAAACAGTAGTTCCCATTCTGGAACAAAGGATTTCCTTTATTTCTCTGTCAACTTTCTCTTCACTCTCTCTCTCTCTCTTTCTGTCTCTCTCTGTGTGCCTCTCTGTCTTTCTTACTCTCTCTAACTCTCTTCTATTTTTCTCTCGTGAAGGTCACCATGGAGAGACTTCATAGGAGCATGAAGATGTTCAGACCGTCTGTAGAGACATCTGCTCTCTGGCCTTCCTCACAGCCTGATGCCCTTTCACTCCACCTCTGAGGTCCCCGGAGCTCCCAGTCTTTTGCAGGAAACTGTAAAGTTCACCCCCAGGCTGGTCACCATCACCTTCCGCCACCTGCTGGGTGGAGGTATACAGGGAGGAACCACCTGGACCTCCGTAGACGGGCCGAGGGCCAAGGCCACTTCAGGTGTCCTGATACATCAGAATCTGATGGCAGTTCAGTGATAAACGCTATTTGTGTAATGTTAATATCACTTGATCAAGAACATTTTCTTCATTTCCAGATGATACATTTTGGGATCATTAACCCATCCTGAGGGGAAGTAGTGTTCTGCGCAGCTGCCACCCACCACCTACCCCTTCTCCCCCATGTGTTCTGTCTGTTCTCCCCATGGGGGATTTCACTTGTTGCTCCCTGCCTCATGTCATGCATGCTGCAGTGAAGGCAGGGAGCGCTTCCACATGTACATCCATTCCGCCAATGTTAAACCATGTTTCATGTGTATGAATAAATGGTGAAATCAATCACGTGAGTGTCTTGACTGAACTACACTTTAGTGGCGTAAGCAGTTCACTTGACAGTAAATAAGGATCGAAACCGTACGTATTTATTTTCTTTAAATACTTTTGCTTTTCGTCCGTGGTAAGGTGTGCTACTTTCGTGTGTGACATCATTCATTCTCACTGAGGAGACCCGAGGAGAGGCTGCGAATCGGTCCTAAAGATGGCGGCCGCAACAAAAAAGTCACGTGACATGAATAGGACTTGTCGCCACAGTCTGCTGACCCCTCCACTTATGGACCCTGTCATCACTGCTGCTCCATCTGTTGCACAAGCAACCAGTTTCTCCTGCCAACTCTGCATCCTCACACACCCCTCTTATCATCCTTATGATTGGCTGATGTGATGTTCTCTGCATTTGGCTTTTTAACAGCCTGGATTCCAACAAAGTGCACCTCGACTTTCCCTGCTTGGCTCACTCTGGTGTACAGAACCTCTTCCTCCAACACTGTCAGTCAGTTGATCCATCTGACATACCGTAATTTTCGGACTATAAGCCGCGCCTTTTAAAAAAAAAAATCGACCCTGCGGCTTATATAACGGTGCGGCTAATTTATGGATTTTTAAAGATAACGGCCACTAAGTGGAACCGAGAGTGGTACGAGAGACAGAACGAGAGACAGAACGAGAGCAAGACAGACAGACATTACGAGAGCGAGACAGTTTGTGTAAAGGAAGTTCTCATGCACAAACCCACATTATGGAAAACAAACGTAGAAATGCATATGATGCAGCTTTGAAGTTTAAGGCAGTCAATCTGGCTGTTAAAGAAGGAAATAGAGCTGCTGCACGTAGCCTTGGCATCAATGAGTCAATGGTGAGACGTTGGAGACGCCAGCGGGAAGAACTGTCTCAATGCAAAAAGTCAAAAAAAGTTTCAGAGGTAATAAAAGCAAATGGCCCGAACTTGAAGACTTTCTTGAAGATTGGGTGAACACACAGAGCAGACGGCTGAGGTGTTTCCACCGTGCAGATCCGACTGAAAGCCAAAACAGTCGCCACCGAAATGAAAATTGAAACTTTTGTCCAGGGCGCGGACGACTGTGTGTCAGCAACTCCCTCCCGACTACCAGGAAAAAATAACAAACTTCGGCGAATTCACACAAAGATAGAGGAATATTCCATCGGACCAGACCAGATCATAAATATGGATGAAGTGCCTTTGACGTTTGACCTGTCTCTCACTAGGACTGTTAACAAGAAAGGTGAATCGTCCATCACGTTGAGAACCACTGTACTAGACTACGAACATCCTGGTGTGTTGTTTTCATTGTGTATCTTGTGATTGCATCATTACTTACATTAAACTACAAATAACTTGGTCCGATATTTAACCTATTATTCTCCACTACCCAGTTACACTATCCTTAACCCTTGTGCTGCCTTCGGGTCACATGACCCAAAGGTTCATAATGAACCATCATTGTGTTTACCCAATTTTACCCAATACAAAAACAAATAAAAATAATTTTCTTTTAACCTTTGCAATGTGGGGGGTCTGAGACAGCCCAACGGTTAAAAGAAAATGCTTCACTTTGTTTTTGTATGCGGTAAAGTTGTCGCAATACGACGGTGGGTCACAATGACTGATGGGTCAGAATGACCCGAAGATAACACAAGGGTTAACACTGCTAAAACTAGCTATCTAGCCATCACAACTTCAAGTTAGTTCCACTTACACATCCAAATGTAGTCCCGAAAAGGTCTGCCATTTTTGCTGATTGCATGGACGTTGCTGAATAGAATTATCATTAGGTCCAACTGCGCCGATTGCATAGAGCAGATAGCCTTTATGGCCACACTCTGCCTCTGGGGTCCCGTCTTCGCCAGCTGTATGGCAGTGCACTTGATATGAGACTTGGATGACTTGTGGTCTTTTATTGCTTCTAATTTAACCCTGTATTGCATAGTGTTGCTTCAGGGTAACATTCTCTTTTCCCCCCAGTATGACAAACTTACAAAAGACAGTCACCAATTAAAAATGCTCTTTGTAAAAGAAAGGAAGTAAAGGAAACCAATAGTGTGCTTACATTTGATCACATGACCTTTCCCTCCTTTTTTCGAAACCCTTTTCCTTAACATATAGCATTCACGGCAGCCATGTTTTTGGTGTCCCCAAAACTGTCAAAAAGGGGCATTTTCCTGAAGATTTTCATCAACTAAAAAATATTTTCACAATCTTGAGTAAGTTCTGTATTGATTTGTATAATGTTTTTATATTTCCATCAAATATTTATTGAGTAAATTGACAAAATAGCTATGTTGCCTCAAAGCAACAACATGCAATAGTGGACTGAGGATTCCATGTAGCCATGCATGTTTATAAAATGACACAGATGTCAGTAAATCAATAATTATTTTACTAACTACCACTACATAACTTGTTTTGGAGATTAACATGATAAATAACAATATTTTATACTTTGTTTATTGATTTAGCTATTGGTAGTGTCCCGATCATGTAAGAAACACCTCCATGTTAGCTGTTTAGGGCTGTAGCTTTCATTGGATGTGCTTGCGTGCATGCACCCACACATTCATGTACACAGGTGTATCTGTGTTCATTTCCATATACCCAATTTAATAAAATGTTCCTTTTTCTGTGTTTAGAGAATGAACACATCAATGTTCTATGGTAAAGGGAGAGTGAGAAGTCAAACAGTGGAGACTGTGGTGGCTTTACCACCTGACATCAGCGAGGATGAGATAGACAGTAGCGATGAGGAGAATGAGGTGGAGAGAGCGGTCATTGAGGGACACAGTGATACTGAGTCAGATGATCCAGCATTAGGTATAAGCTGCTTGAAGAATGTATGCAGTGTAGAACGTTCTATGATTTGTTTTTGTTATTCGTATTTTTACATTAGAAATCAAATCAGAATTTCATATGCATTTGAATAACTATTATAATTAATATATTGATATATCCAGATCAAGTTGCAACTGAGGATGAAAATGAAGATGATCCACCTGTCATTAACCAACCTGCATTTGCAAAAGCGAAGAACCTGACATGGCAAATTGGTAGAAAAAGCATACCCCCTGTACCCCAATGGAAAATGAGTCTCCCTGAAGCTACAGAGGTCAAACAGCCTGTTGAGTACTTCAGAAACCTCTTGAAACCAGATGCTATTGAAAACATAGTTACACAGAGCAACTTGTATGCAAGTCAGTGTGACATAAATAAGCCACTGAATGTTACGTACAGGGAGATTGAGCAATTCATAGGCATCTCACAATACATGTCAGTTTTTGGCCTACCAAAGACCCGTATGTACTGGAGCACTGCTGCAAGAGTGGATTGTATTGCAAATACAATGGGAGTGAATCGCTGGGAGACCATCAAGCGATACCTGCATATGAACAACAACGATGACCAGATTCCAGTAGGTCAACCTGGGAATGACAGGCTGTTCAAAATCCGGCCTCTTCTGACATCTCTTCAGGAAAGCTTCAATGCTGTCCCAATGGATGAGATGCTATGCATTGATGAGCAAATGGTCCCTTTCAAAGGCAAAAGCAAGCTGAAACAGTACAACCCACAAAAACCAAAACGCTGGGGATACAAGGTATTTGTACTCGCTGACTGCAAAGGGATCATATACAACTTTGATGTGTACACAGGCACCATCTCTCCAGTTGAAGGGAAGCCAGACATCGGTGCCAGTGGCAATATAGTACTGCAGCTGTCTTCCATCATTCCCAGTAACCAGTCCTTCAAAATGTTCTTTGATAACTGGTTCTGCAGCGTCGACCTGCAAGTCCAACTTGAGAAAATGAAAATTCATAGCGTTGGAACAGTAAGATCCAATCGGTTGCCAGGTTGTACCTTTACAGAGGATAAAATGATGAAGAAAAAAGGAAGAGGAACCTTTGAAGAGAGAGATACTAAACATGATGGTGTGTATCTGAGAGCAGTGAAATGGCATGACAATCGTTCAGTGACCTTGTTAAGCACATATGCAGCTGCCAACCCAACCAACATGGTCCAAAGGTGGGACAAGAAGGCCAAAGAAATGGTGGAAGTTGTGCGTCCCAATGTTGTATCCATTTACAACAAAAACATGGGTGGAGTAGACCTCCTCGACTCGCTAATAGCACTGTATCGCACAAAAGTACGATCAAAGAAGTGGTACCACCGACTGTTCTTTCATATGATGGATGTCACAATGGTGGAATCTTGGCTGCTCTACAGAAGGGATTGTACTGGGTGTGGTGTCCCAAAGAAGGAACAACTCAGCTTACTGGCCTTCACAACGGATGTGGCAAACTGCCTCTGCAATCAAGAGAAGGTATGCAGTAAGAGGGGAAGGCCATCTCTGAGTGTTGAGGCAAGTCTAGATGTAAAGCAAAAAAGAGGCCGTATTGCACCAGTACCACCAGCGCCTGTCCGGCTGGACTACACTGACCACTGGCCTGTCTACAATGACAGCAGAGGAAGGTGCAAATTCCCTGGATGCAAGGGCATAATCAAGGTCAAGTGCATGAAGTGTGACGTTTTCCTCTGTTTCACTCCTGAGAAAAACTGCTTTTTTGACTTCCACACACAGTGAAGCTGTTGACCTAATGATACAAAAATCATTACTGTTTATCTGTGTGAATTCCTAATGTAAAAAGTTTAATGAAAATTAATTTTGTAAACGTTTTTTCCTTTGTTGCGTGTTGTTGCTTGTAGGTAACAAACCTCCTCTAAAAGTATCATTGACAGCCACTGTCTTGTTTTTTCAGTACAGATGTTTCCATTTATTGTGTTTTTTAATAAGTACTTTAATGAAATGTGATAAAAACATTGAAATAAATATGAATCTTCAATAAAATGTATTTTTACCATTTACTACCGTTATTGCATGTTGTTGCCCCAAAGTAACATACTCAAATGTACCTCACCCCCACAAAATAAATTACATTTAGTGTTCAAAGGCTTATTGTGCACCATAATAAGTACAAAAGTCTGACCAAATAATTTTTTTATCCATTATTTCATAAGGCATGCAGTAGGGGGTTAAGGTTAATTGGTCCTCTAACAAACAAATTGTTAGCATTTTCTGATGACGCGTAGGTTCGACAGTAAGTACAGTGCAAGGACTGGTTGTCGGGAAGGTAGGGTAACCAACCTGTGTGAAGTTGGCCCCCCACCCAACGCAAAACATCGGCAAAATAGTCTCAATCGTTTGTACTACTTTCATTTGAGATAAATAATGTTTTATAGGTCATCCTGAGGTCACTCAGCCCCCCCACATACTCCGAATGAACCCCAAATAGTCTAAATGTTTTTGTGCTTCGTTTGTGGCCTAAAAAAATATGTTTGTGCTGCAGCGATATTTTTTATATTAGACATTTAATTATGGGCGATGATGTCACCATCCCACCACCCCACTTGCTCCAAACTGATTGTAAATAGTCGCAATCGTTTGTGATGCAATTATTTTCATTTGTGCTGCTGTCATTTTTTTATATTAAAGAATAGGTTAAGGCCAATCTGTATTATAGTCACTCTTCACCCATGTGCATTCACGTGATTGTTACCAGTGTTGCCAACTTAGCGACTTTTTCGCTATATCTGGCGACTTTCTAAACCCTCCTGGCAACTGTTGTCAAATGCAACTAGCGACAAATCTAATTACTTTTTCCGGTGTTGTTGGAGACTTGCTGGTGTTTGAGACTCTGACGTGAAACTACAGATTGTTTTGCAGTACTGTCCTCAACAATCAGTGGGTGGTGCCGTGAGTTCCTCCGTGTCCCAAAGCACTCACAGGCGGTCAGCCTCACACCCTTGCGCAGCAGACCCACACAATCCACATCCAGACTGCAAATGAATCACGCATTCGCTAAGCCACCGTTGTTCCCGCTAAAGAATATATTGTGCTTATTAAAGTTATGTCTTATGAAACTTAGAAGTGTGCTCAGGCTTAAACATGGTGTCTCACACAGGGTGTCTCACACGTTTTCCATTCATTTTCTATGGAGCCAGGCGAATCGCTTGCGTGGTGCATTGTGGGTAGCGACGCGACCGAGTTGAGATTTTCTCAACTTAATGTAAATGATGAGCGATTTAGGAGGGATATTTTTTAATTTGTGTTTGTTGTCACACCCTAAAAGGGTGTGAAAGGAGGGATTTATTTGAACTTTAAAAATATCCACTTTAAATCCTCAAATGGGTTCTTGATTTCAATATCTGTGATTAATCATTGGTGTTCGACTGTTCGCATCTCATTTGACTCAGTTACTGCTTGATCATGGGAGATAAGGTGATGATGGGACTGTAACTCTTTTCTGCTTCAGGACGAGTCAGATTGGCGGGTCTGACTACCTAACCCCTGTTCTAAGGCCCCATTCCCCTGGAGACCATGCCCCCCCCCCTTTCTCTCTGGATGATCTACCCCTTCCCCTTGGAGACCCTGCCCCTATGCCTCATCAGACCTAGGAGTGGTCTGCCCCCCTTCCCCTTGAAGACCCTGCCCCAATACATCATCAGATATTCGGGGAAGCCTGTTGTACATTTATGGACAGGACCATTCAAGGTCATCGAGAGAACCTCGCACGCCCTAAGGGTGCTGGGGAAAGGAAGTACGTGGTACCACTGGAGCATGTGTTGTGCTGCTCCAGAATCCAGTCGTACGTTGCAGGAGTTGGTGGAGAAGGGCCAGTGAACCTTTTGCTATTGCTACGAATGTGAGTCCGGAAAAGAGGGTTACGACTAGGTCAAGAGTGATACTGCTTGACCACACTAGAATAGTACTGGACTAAGAAGGTTTATATTGAGAAGAATATATTGTGCTTATTAAATTTCTGTCTTATGATCTGAGAAGTGTGCTTAGGCTTAAACATGGTGTCTCACACAGGGTGTGGGAAGCAGGCTGTTCTTTGTGTCTCTATCTCTTAATTTTCAGAAACAACCTTGAACCGGGTGGAGACGGCACCCGAGCAGGGGGGACGCGTAGGCAAGAACAACTCCCTGATGCACGAGAGAACAAGCTCAACCCTCTTTGATTTGATGATAAACATTTCTTCACTGTCACACAAACAAATCACTGCATTTTACCTCACACAGCCTCAGGCCATGTTTACACATAGCCGGGTATTTACAGAAACAAATATTTCTGCCCCTCCGTTTAAAAAAATAACGTTGTACACACTAGATCGTTTAAAAAAATGTTTCTGTTTACATTCACCCGCATAAATACGCACCCGAGCGCTATCATAACCATGCCAAACCTGTAGGCGGCAGTGTAACGAGAAGGATAAAGCCATGCAAACCAATCAGAATTCTCAAAATCAACAACAACTACGAATAACACGATCGACTTCCTTTTCCTTTCAATAGTAAATATGGCACGAGGTTCATTTGTTTGGATGATTCACAAATAAATGTAATGCGATGCACAAATGTATTTCGTGATTCACAAATGTAACGCGATTCACAAATAAATTACCCGGGTCAGGGAGCTCACATAACGTGATTCATTTTTAGTCGCATATTGTGACGTTTGAGAACCTAAAACTCTGTTTAACCCTTGTGTTATCTTCGGGTCATTCTGACCCATCAGTCATTGTGACCCACCGTCGTATTGCGACAACTTTACTGCATACAAAAACAAAGTGAAGCATTTTCTTTTAACCATCGGGCTGTCTCAGACCCCCCACATTGTGAAGGTTAAAAGAAAAAAAAAAGATTTGTTTTTGTATTGGATAAAATTGGGTAAACACAACGGTGGTTCGTTATGAACCTTTGGGTCATGTGACCCGAAGGCAGCACAAGGGTTAACCTAGTGCACACGCCAACACAAAAACTGAGTTTTCAGAAATCTCCACTTTGGCCGGAGTTTTTAGAAATGATCGTTTTCCGTGATAAAACCTCAGTTTTCGTGTAAATGAAAGGCCAAACCGCATGAAAATATATGCGTTTTTCCTCTGTGTAAACAGGGCCTCAGTCACTTACCTCCTCAACTGTGTGTGTGCCTGTTACATATTGTAATAAATGTGGGTTCGCTTGTGAAGCAGGAAATTACTGCTAGGCATGTCACCCTTAAAGAACACAGGTACAAGGATTTAACAATATAAAAGTATTTATTGTATCTGGACAATGGGTTCTCCAAACTTCATGACCATGGGTGGAATACTCCAGGGCACCAAACAGGCTACATAGGCACTAAGGTAGTTCAGCTCTAGTGATGTGTCGTTCGTGAACGATTCGTTCATTTTGAACGAATCCTTACAAGGACTAGGGAGTAACGAGTCCTCTCAAAGAGTGATTCGTTCATTTTCTCGTGGCCACGCATCGGGACTGTTGCATAGGCTCGTCCAAGTAAACAGAAATGATTCGTTCATTTCCTGACTTGGTCTTCGGGTACGAGTCTTTGGATCATTTTTCACATGACCTGCATAGGCTCTGTAGTGGTAGCTAAAGGAAACGAACAATTCGTTCATTTCCCGACTCAGTCTTTCTACGAGTCTTTGGATCATTTTTCACGTGACCTGCATAGGCTCTGTACTGGTAGCTAGAGGAAACGAACGATCATTTTCATGTGACCCGCATTGTATTTTTTAGTAGAGGAAACAGTTTCCTCATTCCCTTTCGCGTGGCCGCTATTTTAGTAAGACGTGAATGATATTCGCTCAAGTCATAATACTGACTGGTTTTGTTATTTTCACTTTACAATTACACTTACAGTTTAGTGCAGTGTAATTGTTTGCCGTGATAATTAAATTCTAGTGTGATAATAAATGACCAAATCATACAAACTGTCATGATACATTATTTTAATGCAAGAATTTCTCTTAAAATAGTATCTCCTGGTGCACATGTCATGCACTAACCTACATGAGAATATGATACGTGTTTGCAGTGGACGGATAGCCCCCCCCCCCCCCCCCCCGTTGAAATGAACGAATGACTCGAAAAAAGATTCGTTCATTTTACTGAACGAGATTCAAAGAACCGAATCAGTAAAATCATCCGAACTTCCCATTACTATTCAGCTCTCCATTGACCACACTCCACCTTCCCTAACTCGGTGTAAGCACAGCACCCTCAAAGCTGGGCCAAAAACCCAGTTGACACCCCAAAGTCACTGCAATTCAAGCACTCACTTAAACACGCACCTATAGACCTCCGGACGTCACTTGACTTTACTGTTTACTTTGCCATTTTGGCAGGAAAGTAGTGGCAAAAATTAACGGCGCCAGCACGGATTTCAACCTGTCTGAGTTCACTGCGCACTTATATTCAAAAGACATAGGCAGCTATAAAGCAAAACTTGATCGATTAAACATTAGTGATCCATATAATGTTCCCGTAGTTATTTTTTACGAAATTTGTGAGTGAAACGGAAGGCTTCCCTGACCTTCTGTATCCAGATATTTACAACTCTCTATCAACTTTCATTCGTCCTACTCTGGAGTCTTTGAAAGCCTACAAAAGCCTGGAGGGATAAAAATGGACGCAATCAGCTGGATTAATGATGAATATTCACCTTTGAAGTCTACCGGCTACAAATTGCTATTTGTAACGTTAATGCAGTCAGTTTTATAACTTGTATAGCTAGCTAGCGTTAGCTAGTCTGTAAAGTTCGTCAACGGTTACCAACTAACGTTGGCTAACGTACATTATATCAGTGCACTTTTCATCACAAAAATGCCATTACATATTTATAACAGATAAATCATTCCAAGAGACTGAATGATCCTCAGTTGAAGCCATGGGTGGTTGTCAGGAATTATGGGGTTCTTGTCTCTGGATCTTAGCTAGGAGTCCTATAAAATGCTATCCCTTTATCTTTTCCCCGATGGTTCAGGCATCCCGGCGCACAGCAGCTATCCACCATGTTGAATCAACGTTTATTGAAATAGGCAGCAAATTAAACTATATATAATATGTATGTAAGTATGTATGTACACTCTGGCGCTCCACTTGGCTCTCCACTTTCCTGAGCAAGTAGCGAAGCTCTGCCTACCGTTGAATCATGGGCTTTAAAAATTGTGACAGGAGAGGAATTTGCATAGCAATTAGCTAGGTGGAGCCATATCTCCGTAAGGTAAACTGCTCTCTAAGCCTTGTTTTATCAACTTACAAATGTCTAAGAAGAACTAGTGGAGCTCAGACAGCAATGCAGAGTCCTGGACGATGTCTGTACCATCCTTGAAAATGATGCCAACAAGTTGGCTGAGGAAGCGGAGGGGAAGGCTGGGTCAAAAATGGCCCAGCTAATCACTAAATCCAATACACTCAGAAGGAGATACAAAGAGAAACAAGAGGAACTGGTTAAAATGGACACAATTATTGAGGAAAAGGCCATTCAATTAAGACAGTAATATGTTCATATGAGGCCTAGGCACAGGTTTATGTTCAAATCAAATTATAGCAGTTCACCAGTTCACGTAGTGGATGCCAGTTTGTGAAATGTCAATCTGCGTAAAGAAAATCTGCGTAAACCTTAAAAATTTTGCCGATTAACACTTGCAACTCAGTGTCGTGATGGTTTTTTAAAAAAATTCAGAAGGTAGTTAAAAAAAAGGTATTAACCCTTTGACGCGTACGAACACACCGGTGTGTTGAGAACTGGCTGGTCCCTGGAGCGTACCAACACACCGGTGTGTTGGAACGCGTCCTTTAGAATGTCCAGTTTGGCTTATTACGTAACAATAAACTCTTCAGCATTAGCCTACGTGTATGTTATAAACATGAATCTCAATTTACTGTATATTTTTTGAAAGTTTACCTTTATTATCCACAAGAAAACGTTCAAACAATTTAGTTTAGCTAATGTTAGCTAACAGCTAACCAAAAATAACACGCTTTACTCACGCCACCTAGTAAACCATAATATTATCCGTTTTCCTTGACTTGGCTATCACTTTCAACAGATTTTACTATTGTACAACCAACCAGAGATCGAAATAATAGATATACGTTCACAAATATGCATCTAAAACATCTGACATTCGTCTGTCTTTTGTTTCGTTTACTTGCGGCCATCTTTGATTTGTTGTGTTCCGGCAACAAAGATAATCCTCGATGATGTACCACTTGACCCCATGCACCTTACTTTCTCGTGAGAAGAGTAGACCCTTTGACACCCACAATGCATTGAGCAGTGATCAAAACAAACAAAAAACATGGCAGCCTACATTATCGGTAATAGCAATTAGCTTATCATCCTATACACTACCATTACCACTAAAATCATATACCACAACCACAATATGTTAATATTTGAAAATCGGAATAGCAACTACACCCCTAACTTGCAACAACATGTTGCAAAAAGGAATACACGTTTAATTTTACCACAGTACAGTAACTTTTTACTAATTTTGGTCGTCAGACACGTCACTCACATGATTCCCGCTCATATGATTTGCGCTCACATTCAGCAGTCAGAGAAAAATATAACTGATCCACAATGTTCAACTATCCCAGGAGAATGACTGATGATGACATTATAGCAACGTGTACTTGAGTACATATGTTATGCCAGGTTGCTTTGCGTTGTCATGTCCCAAGAATATCAGTGCCCACTCTGACCTTGTTCTGTGCATCTGACAATAAAATACTTAGGCTAAACAGTTTTGAATTGTGATGGTAATTTTGCCGAATAATACGTGTAGCACACACAAATAATATGGCACACCCAAATGAAAACAGATTACAAACAGACGAAACATTTTGGCAACGTTTTAATTCAAGGTATCGGTTCTAGTCGAGGCACGCGTCGATCTCGATTTGTTCAGTGTCATCCTCTATCTGAGCCTTGAGTCCTGCCGGTCGGTAGGCCTACACTCCCGCTCCAGACTCTTGCAACTGTGAACACAGAAACACTGACATGTAATGCCCACAACCTGCCGTTCCGCTGTCCTATCCGGCTGACCCTTACTACAAAAGTCAAGTAACTTTCTGCATCGAGTGCACGTTACTGTTTCGCGCTACGCATCATTTTAGTTTTATATCGGTGATTGACCACATTATGAAAATTGCACATTTTCTGGGTATTTGGGTGGCTCTGAAAAGAGCCTTTGTGTTATTTCGTAAGCTATACGCTTACAGGACGTTCCTCAGGCCGACCAGGACATTCTCGAGGAACAACTCGTTCCCCCTACGGTTCAGATGAACCCCGTCCCTCCTGAAAACGTCCTGGTCATGGCGGATGTTGAAGTTGGAGACTCCAATTCTGCCCATGAAGCCGGCCACTCCGGCATTCACGAAGCGCCTTGCCCGCTCGATGCCATAAGCACTATGGCCCCTCGCCTGGCTCCGGTACACTCTCCGCTGGATAATATCGGAGAACAGCACCATGGTGTCGGGGAACATCCAGTGGATGCAGTCGAGGTCTCGCCTAATGCTGCGCAAAAGGCTACACCCCGACTGCGACCCGAGATTGTTCCCCCCGAGATGGATGACCATCACGGCAGGTGCTGGCCCCGACGTCCGGCGAAGAAGTGGCACGAGCTGCTCCCACCTCATCCCGCGTCGGCCCATCCAGTGGACCTGGCAGTCCAGCCCAAGGGTTCGGGTGAACCGTGCAGGCCGGGTGGCGGTCAGGTGGCGCTCCAGCCAGTGGACTAGTGACGATCCAACGATCCAGATGTCCATTGTAATAGTTGGTAATGAAGTTAAATGATAGATATTGACAGCAAATAAAGAGATGGATATGTAAATAAGTTGGCACGCCTCCCAAAATTTCAAGGGGCATAGGCGGGAAGATGGTAAGCTACTGTACATTTGACCCCTCCCACCGGTCACTCGCTATGACGAGCTAACCAAAGTAAGAGAAAACATGGCAGCCTACCTGATCGCTATTAGCCATTAGCTCATATCTCTGTCCACACAACCAACGTGTACACATCATAAACACATGTTCAAATCACTGTGTGAATATTTGAAAATCGGAACAGTAATTATACCGTACGTAGCAATAACCTGTTGAAAAGAAAGACTACGTTTTATTTGACCACACTAACTTTTTACAAGTAATTTATTTTACGTACTGATCCACCCATACTGCATTGCAATGTAAACAAATATGGCTGCCCACATGACCGGCAAATCAATAGCTTTTTGAAGCTAACTTATTGTCATCTGTACAACTTCCATATAAAAGGCCATTTTAGCTTCATTTTAATATTTTTGATAATCGGAATATCTGATACGCCCATTATTTGTAAAAAATATGTGAAAACATAAGCAAATAAAATATTTATACCTCAGCACTTGAGATTTTTTCCGCATTCAATGACAAATGACGTAACGTTGCTGTCAGTGTCTCTCGTTACTCGCTACTCGCTACTCGACACGACAACACGAACAACCCGGACAGCGAACATACAGCAAACATAAACGACTGTATTAGTCCAGAAATGGCATCTTGTTCGGGCAAAAGTAGGAAACTTACCAACATTGACATCCACGAATTATTTTTTAATTCCGATGAAGAGGATGAGTACATCACTGACCAAAGTAGCAGTGATGAAAGTGATGAAGGTCTGCCCCCAAACCTAGAGGCTCTTGGAAACCCAGAGGCCGAAGGCCCCTCTAGTGATGGAGACATGGAAATGGGGGATGGAGTGGAAGAGGTGAATTCCACGAGCTGGTGGGCCGCCAGTGATTTCACTCCCCCTGGACCTAGAGTTGTGTTTGATGAAACACTGTCTGGGGTGCAGACCCCCCCCGAAGACCCCACCGAGGCTCAGTGTTTCAAACTGTTCATCACAGAAGAACTGGTCGAAGAGATAGTGGAGGAAACAAACCGCTATGCCTCAGTGCAGCAGGAGATGATGCCGTCCGGAGTGAAAGGAAAGATGGCTAAATGGGTGCGGACAACCGTGAATGAAATGTATTCATTCTTGGTCGCTGTCCTCCTGATGGGAATTGTGAGAAAGTCCTCCCTCCGCGACTACTGGAGCACAGATCCCATCCTCCTGACCCCTTTCTTCGCCACACTCTTCTCCCAGGACCGCTTCCTTCTTCTCCTCCGTTGCTTGCACTTCGTCGACAGTGCAAGCGCTAATGTAAATGATCCCCTGCACAAGATCCGAAATGTGTTTAGTGCTCTCACCACCTCATTCCGACGGGTCTTTGTACCACACAGAGACCTCTGTGTTGATGAATCCCTAATGAAGTGGAAGGGTAGGCTGGCATTTCGGCAGTACATACCATCAAAAAGGCATAGGTTTGGTGTCAAATTCTTTGTCCTTTGTGATGTATTGACCGGTTATGTGCAGGACATGATCATTTACACGGGATCCAGCACCGACATTACCCACTTTCCAGGACTTGGAATATCTGGCTCGGTCGTGATGACCTTACTTGCACCCCACCTAAGAAAGGGCCACATCCTGTACATGGACAACTGGTACAGCAGTCCGACACTGTTCCAGCACCTTCTCTACCGTGGAACAGGGGCCTGTGGGACCGTTCGGGCAAATCGGAAGGGGATGCCAGCCTTCACCCCTAAAATGAAAAAGGGCGAAGTGGAGTTTCAGCAAAATGGCAGTCAGTTGGCCGTTAAGTGGCATGACAAACGTGATGTTCACATGCTCACCACTGTTCATTCATCAACGATGTCAGCCACGGTGAGGATTGATCATGCCACCGGGGAGAGGAAACTCAAGCCAGCTTGTGTTCTTGATTACAACAAGAAGATGGGGGCTGTGGACAAGGCAGACATGGTGAACAGCTTTGTCGAATGTGCCAGGAAGACTACCAAGTGGTACAAGAAAGTATTCTTTCACTTGGTAGACACTGCTGTTCTAAATGGCCACATCGTCCACCGTCAACAGTCTGGTGAGAGACATGCACAATACATTTCAAATTATATAATTTACAAAGCTTTTAAAATAATTTTGTTGCTGTGATTACTCAAATGCCTACTCATTTACTCCATTCTGAATAGGGAGAGTCATCACTTACCAGGAGTACAGACTGAACTTGATGAGACAGCTGCTCGAGGTGCATCATACACCTCGACGTCCATCCACCGGTGGCCGTCCCACATCTGACAATCCTCTGCGGTTGACTGCCAGGCACTTTCCCTCGGAGGTCCCTCAAACTACTACACAAGGAAGCAGGACCAGGAGGCAGTGCAAGGTGTGCATGTCTACCTCGCGTCGGAGAAAGGAGAGGAAAGTGACCAGGTTTATGTGTGTGGCATGTAACGTTGCCTTGTGTGTTGCCCCATGTTTTGAGGAGTATCACACCCTCAAACATTATTAAACACATCATTCTACCTTGGCCGTTGAGCGGGATTTAAAAGCCAACGGTTCAAGCAGTGGGTTCATATTTTCTAATGACATCTTGGTGATATGAGACAGGAGGCCCTAATACAGGGTGACTCCTTGTTAAGCCAAGATGTCACGCTATAAAAACCCACCACCATCTTCAGTCGCAAACTCAGGATCTCATCAACTCAACAAAAACAAAAAAGTCATGCCACAACCACTGACCAAGCCAACGGATCTCACGTTCTACCTTGGCCGTTGAGCGGGATTTAAAAGCCAACGGTTCAAGCAGCAGGTTTGTATGTCACTTTCTGCCTTGGCGTTGAGCGGGATTTAAAAGCCAACGGTACAAGTAGCAGATTTCCAGGTCTCATTGAAATATACACATACATAACATACAACTGTCATACATCTAACTTTTCTGTTTCAGATATCCTGTTCCTGTTATAACCCCCCCCCCCCACACACACACAAAAAACTTTTCTGTTTCAGATATTCTTCGAGATATCCAGTTCCTGTTATAAAAAAAAATAAAAAAAACTTTGTTTCAGATATCCAGTTCCTGTTCAGTTCCTGTTATATAAATAAAAAAAAAATTAAAAAAAACACTAACCCCCTCTCCTAGAACCATCACCTTATCGTGGTGGAGAGGTTTGTGTGTCCTTATGAACCTGGGGGCTGTGTTGTCTGGAGCCTAGTGCTCCTGGTAGGGTCTCCCAAGACAAAGTGGTCTCAGGTGAGGGGCCAGACTAAGAATGGTTCAAGAAAACAGGACCGGAGCCCCCATCTGGAGCCAAAACAACTAACTTCATTCTGTTTCAGATAACTTTCAAGCTATCCAGTTGTTTCAATGTCTAGTAATTGTGCTTTCCATAAAATAAAACTATTGGTTATATATATATATATATATATATATATATATATATATATATATATATATATTTCAGATGGACTTCAAGTTATATCTTTTCTCTTTTTTTACTATTATGCACTAATTATTCTTTGTTTCAGATAAGACTACAAAAAGCTAAACACATTTCTACCTTGGCCGTTGAGTAGGCAACCTAGAACCTAGAATCTTAAGGTTTTCCAGGAGCTTGCTTGATAGCCTTTTTGCGAGTTGTTTCAGTGTAGTAATTGTGCTTTCCATAAAATACAACTATTGGTTATATATATTTCAGATGGACTTCAAGCTATTGCTTGTTTTATTACTATTATGCACTAATTATTCTTTCTGTTTCAGATAAGACTACAAAAAGGTAAACACATTTCTACCTTGGCCGTTGAGTAGGCAACCTAGAACCTAGAATCTTAAGGTTTTCCAGGAGCTTGCTTGATCGCCCTTTTGCGAGGGGTCAGGGAATAATTTTCCAGTCTTGCCTTTATTGGCTCAAATTGGCTGACTGGTTTTTCGATTCCCTCTGGAAAAGCTGTTTTTAAATTATATAAAATAAATATAATTGTTTGAAAATACTGAACTACTGTGTCTTTTGTACATTTCTCCTGTGGTTTAGCGTCCTGTACAATTTACTCAGGTACCATACAGCACGATATGGGTAAATAAAGTGTTCATAAAATAAGTTACTAGATGGAAGCCTGGCAGAGAACAATAATCGTTGCATTACAATCAATTGGACCGAAGACTTTTGTATTCACAAGATACGTAACATAGCCATGAGTTAGCAACAGCTAGCTAACGTTAGATAAATTACACTCAACTACGAGCTAGCTAGTAGTTGATAACATACGTACATATACTTACAATACCTAGCTACATATAGCTATAGCGTTAGGTGTTATAACTTGAGTTGAACAAACAATTCACTCACCAGAAAAACGTAGCCATAAAAAGTACGAAGGTCGCACATGGTCCATCGAAGAGGAGGAAATACATCCAAGTAGGGGGGGGGGCTAATATCCTAAAAAACAATCATGGGTTGTTGTGCCCTGGTCACAGATACGGGGTACAACAGGTTCAACTTAAAATGCGAACAAAGAAATGCTTAAATTGTACAGCAATTCAATATTAATGCGTCATAATCATTTTCTGGAACGTTAAGATTGATCCAAAATCACGCGCATAAAAAACTCACTCTGGGGGACCAGTCAAGAAATTTAGAACTTACGCGTCAAAGGGTTAAAAGGTATTAAATGTAACTTAAGGATTGCTGTATATACCCTGCCTTAGAATCGGCCTAACTTTTCCCCCCTATACAGCGCCCCTGTGCGTGACTCATGATAGTGAGAAGTGTTGAAAGGTGTATTAACAAAAGGTTGCCACAACTCAAAACAAAAGCGTGCTGCGGACAAAAGGAAGGGTCTCCTTCCGACGTCCTCTTAAAGGGAAAGAGACACACCGGCCCAGGTGTATCCACTTAATGGCTGAGGAGGATGTCACAGTTGGCAACACTGATTGTTACTAATCTATTGTGCATTTTCAACGAGCAAGTAGCAACGAACACATAGAGGCTCACAGGATGTATGGAAAGTAACTCAAACTCCAAGGTATATGTTTTTACTTGTAATGTTGTAATGTAATGTGTCACAGTACCTCAGAGTTTAGACACAAGACGAGAAAGACACAAAACATAGGAGAAGAAATGGCCACGTTTAACAACAAAAGAGTCGCAGATGAGGAAATACGGGACATCCTCTGAAATTCCGACCCCAAGTCTGAATTTGAGACTGATTCAGATCCTGAAAGTGATGACGACAACCTGCCCCTCAACCTAAGAGACGGTGAGCCTGATCAAATTGTCGACTTCGATGGCAGCAGGCCTCCTGAATCCCTCACCAGAGATGGTCCTTCAATTGCCCATCCAAGGGAGGAGAACGAAGGGGAAGGACATTGGAGATCCGGCCAGTTCACACCATCCAGGTTTCCTTTTGACACCACCCAGTCAAGAGTTAAAACTGCTCTGCCTGTCCCCTCAGAGGCAGAGTGTTTCAAGGTCTTCTTCACTGAGGAGCTTGTGACAGATGTAGTCCATGAGACGAATCGCTTCGCAGAGGATCTGAGGGAGAAGACAAGCCCTGGAATGAGAGGGAAGCTGTCCAAATGGTTCAATACATCAGTCAGTGGACCAGTACTCCTTCAAGTGCACCTTTTCTCACGAGCCCCATCAGCAGGATGGTCACCAGGAAGCAGTACATTTCACTGACTGATGTATTGAACCATTTGTGCACTTGAAGGAGTACTGGTCCACTGATCTCATGATGCTTCTACAAAACACTATTCTCTCAGGACCGCTTCCTTCTCCTGTTAAGAGCGCAACACTTTGTAAACAAGGCTACTGCAAATCTTGCTGATCCCCTCCACAAGATCCGTAATGTACTGACAAACTTGACCACAGCATTTGGAAGTGTTTGTACCTCATAAGGACTTGTGTATAGATGAGTCACTTCTGCAATGGAAAGGTAGGATAGGTTTCAGGCAGTACATACCCTCAAAGCGCCACAGGTTCGGCATTAAGTTGTCCTGTGTGATGTGCCGACAGGCTATATCCAGGACCTTATCATCTATACCGGGTCCACCACAGACATCAAATATATGGAGGGCCTTGGTGTCTCTGGCTCTGTGGTCACAACCCTGCTGCAGCCTCACCTTGGCAAAGGGCACACCATCTTCCTAGACCAGTGTTTCCCAACCTGTTTTGAGCCGCGGCACATTTTTTACATTTACAAAATCCTGGGGCACACCACCAACCAAAATGACACAAAATTACACTCTAACACAGTACATATTACATTAGATGACCTTTATTATAATACATACATATATAATACCCCCTCCTTGAGTCACCACCTTACCGCGGTGGAGGGGTTTGCGTGTCCTAATGATCCTGGAAGCTATGTTGTCGGGGGCTTTATGCCCCATGTAGAGTCACCCAAGGCAAACAGGTTCCAGGCGAAGGATCAGACAAAGCGTGGCTCAAAAAACTACCATGAAGAAAACTAACAATGGATCTCAGTTGCCCCTGCCCGGAAGCGGGTCACCGGGGCCCCCCCCCCTGGAGCCAGGCCCAGGGGTGGGGCTCGATGGCGAGCGCCTGGTGGCCGGGCCTTTTCCCATGGGGCCCGGTCGGGCACAGCCCGAAGAGACAGCGTGGGACCCCCTTCCAGTGGGCTCACCATCCGCAGGAGGGGTCATGGGGGTCGGGTGCAGTGCGAGACGGGCGGCGGCCGAAGGCGGGGGCCTTGGCGGTCCGATCCTCGGCTGCAGAAGCTAGCTCTAGGGACGTGGAACGTCACCTCGCTGGCGGGAAAGGAGCCAGAGCTGGTGCGCGAGGTAGAGAAGTTCCGGCTAGATATAGTCGGCCTCGCCTCGACGCACAGCATCGGCTCCGGAACCAGTCTCCTTGAGAGGGGCTGGACTCTCTTCCACTCTGGAGTTGCCCTCGGTGAGAGGCGTCGAGCTGGGAATACTTGTTTCCCCTCGGTTCGGCGCCTGTACGTTGGGGTTCACCCCGGTGGATGAGAGGGTAGCCTCCCTCCGCCTTCGGGTGGGGGGACGGGTCCTCACTGTTGTTTGTGGTTATGCACCAAATGGCAGTGCAGAGTACCCACCCTTTTTGGAGTCTCTGGGAGGGGTGCTGGAAAGCGCTCCTCCCGGAGATTCCCTCGTCCTCCTGGGGGACTTCAATGCTCATGTGGGCAATGACAGTGAGACCTGGAGGGGCGTGATTGGGAGGAACGGCCCCCCCAATCTGAACCCGAGTGGTGTTTTGTTGTTGGACTTCTGTGCTAGACACGGCTTGTCCATAACGAACACCATGTTCAAGCATAAGGGTGTCCATATGTGCACTTGGCACCAGGACTCCCGAGGTCTCAGTTCGATGATAGACTTTGTAGTCGTGTCGTCGGATCTGAGGCCGAATGTCTTGGACACTCGGGTGAGGAGAGGGGCGGAGCTGTCAACTGATCACCACCTGGTGGTGAGTTGGCTACGATGGTGGGGGAAGACGCCGGTCAGGCCTGGCAGGCCCAAACGTAATGTGAGGGTCTGCTGGGAACGGCTGGCAGAATCCCAGGTCAGAAGGAGCCTCAACTCCCACCTCCAGGAGAGCTTCGATCATGTCTCCGGGGAGGCCGGGGACATTGAGTCCGAATGGGCCATGTTCCGGGCCTCCATTGTTGAGGCGGCTGACTGGAGCTGCGGACGCAAGGCGGTCGGTGCATGTCGCGGCGGCAACCCTCGGACCCGGTGGTGGACGCCGGAGGTGAGGACAGCCGTCAAGCTGAAGAAGGCCTATCGGACTTTGTTGGCTGGTAGGACTCCAGAGGCAGCTGATGTGTACCGGCAGGCCAAGCGGAATGCGGCTTTGGCGGAGGCAAAAACCCGGGCGTGGGAGGAGTTCGGCGAGGCCATGGAGAATGACTTCCGAACGGCTTCAAAAAGGTTCTGGACCACCATCCGGCGACTCAGGAGGGGGAAGCAGTGCACTGTCAACGCTGTATATGGTAGGGATGGTGCGCTGCTGACCTCGATGGGGGACGTCCTGGATCGGTGAAAGGAATACTTTGAAGACCTCCTTAATCCCACCAACACGCGTTCCGACGTGGAGGCAGAGTCTGGGGACATTGGGGGGGGCCCTTCTATCTCTGGGGCTGAGGTCGCCGAGGTGGTTGAAAAGCTCTGCGGTGGCAAGGCCCCTGGGGTGGATGAGGTCTGCCCGGAGTTCCTTAATGCTCTGGATGTTTTAGGGCTGTCTTGGTTGACACGACTCTGCAACATTGCGTGGACATCGGGGACAGTGCCTTTGGACTGGCAGACCGGGGTGGTGTTTCCCCTCTTTAAAAAGGGGGACCGGAGGGTGTGCTCCAACTTCAGGGGGATCACACTCCTCAGCCTCCCTGGGAAAGTCTATTCAGGGGTGCTGGAGAGGAGGGTCCGTCGGATTGTCGAACCTCGGATTCAGGAGGGGCAATGTGGTTTTCGTCCTGGCCGTGGAACTGTGGACCAGCTCTATACCCTCGGCAGGGTTCTGGAGGGTGCATGGGAGTTCGCCCAACCAGTCTACACACGTTTTGTGGATTTGGAAAAGGCGTTCGACCGTGTCCCTCGGGGGCTCATGTGGGGGGTGCTCCGGGAGTACGGGGTACCCGACTCCCTGATCGGGGCTGTTCGGTCCCTGTACGACCGGTGCCAGAGTTTGGTCTGCATTGCCGGTAGTAAGTCGAACTTGTTCCCGGTGAGGGTTGGACTCCGCCAGGGCTGCCCTTTGTCACCGATTCTGTTCATAACTTATATGGACAGAATTTCTAGGCGCAGCCAGGGCGTTGAGGGGGTCCGGTTTGGTGACCTCAGGATCGGGTCGCTGCTTTTTGCGGATGATGTGGTCCTGTTGGCTTCATCGGGCCGTGACCTCCAGCTCTCACTGGAGCGGTTTGCAACCGAATGCAAAGCGGCTGGGATGGGAATCAGCACCTCCAAATCTGAGGCCATGGTTATCGACCGGAAAAAGGTGGAGTGCAATCTCCGGGTCGGGGAGGAGATCTTGTCCCAAGCGGAGGACTTCAAGTATCTCGGGGTCTTGTTCACGAGTGAGGGAAGGATGGAGCGCGAGATCGACAGGCGCATCGGTGCGGCGTCCGCAGTGATGCGGGCTCTGCATCGGTACGTCGTGGTGAAGGAGCTGAGTCGAAAGGCAAAGCTCTCTATTTACCAGTCCATCTACGTTCCTACCCTCACCTATGGTCACGAACTGTGGGTAGTGACCGAAAAAACAAGATCGCGAATACAAGTGGCCGAAATGAGTTTTCTCCACAGGGTGCCCGGGCTCTCCCTTAGAGATAGGGTGACAAGCTCAGTCATCCGGGAGGGGCTCAGAGTAGAACCGCTGCTCCTCCGCGTCGCGAGGGGCCAGTTGAGGTGGCTCGGGCATCTGATAAGGATGCCTCCTTGACGCCTCCCTGGTGAGGTGTTCTGGGCACGTCCCACTGGGAAGAGGCCCCGGGGAAGACCCAGGACACGCTGGATGGACTATGTCTCTCGGCTGGCCTGGGAACGCCTCGGGGTCCCCCAGGAAGAGCTGGTGGAAGTGGCCGGGGAGAGGAAAGTCTGGGCCTCCCTGCTTAGGTTGCTGCCCCTGCGACCCGACCCCCGGACAAGCGGAAGATGATGGATGGACATATATAATACTCTTCCTCAGCAGCTCTTAGTCTCTCTCTGTTTTTAGTTTTTATCGCAGTCAAGCTTGAGAAACTCAGCTTACACAGATATGTTCGGCATTTGCATTTTCTCTTCTCAAAAACCTCTCCATCACTGTCACTTGCTCGTCTTGCTGTGATCCCAAACTGCCACTGTCACGTGTCGCGACAAGGATGACCCTCCTTAACCCATTAAGGAGTAGCGTTGCACATATATGATCGTTCGAAAGCGGGCCCCACAGAGTAACGTCGCACATGTGTGATTCTGAACATTCCAACCGACTATTTTCCGATAAGACAAAAACTATATGACAAACGCTAAAGTATTGCTTCAAAATTTAAAATCAGGAGGCTAACTAGCAGGTAGTAGCATTGGTATGAGTATTATGCTAGCTTGCTAGGTAACGGAAGATAACTAAAGCTAGCTAGCTTCCGTTTTGGAAAAATAACTCACTCTGGTGGAAGCGTCGGTAATATTTAGAACTCACGCGAACCAAAGCACTCACAAAGTGTATAGTAGGCAAAAGCCAAAGCATGAAGAACTGTTTTTTGGGGAAATATTTTTATTTATTTTTTATCTGCCACACTTTATTACAGGTTAATTAGGTTAATTAGATAATTTCCCACGGCACACCTGACGATCTCTCACGGCACACTGGTTGGGAAACACCGTCCTAGACAACTGGTACAATAGCCCAGCATTATTCCAGTACCTTCTGCAGCAGAAGACTGGAGCCTGTGGGACTGTGAGGGCCAATCGAAAGGGAATGCCAAACTTCACTAAGAAGATGAAGGGGGATGTGGAGTTCCGTCACAAGGGGGACCTGTTGGCAGTTAAATGGCACGATAAAAGGGATGTGCACGTCTTGTCGACTGTACACAGTTCTCAAATGGTAGAGAGTGGGAAAATTGATTTTTCAACAGGATCAATGAAGGTGAAGCCTACCTGCGTCATGGAGTACAACAACAAAATGGGTTCAGTAGACAAGGTGGACATGCAAAACTGTTTAGTCCAGATTGCCAGGAAGACCATGAAATGGTATAAAAAGTTAACCCTTTTTCCACGTACTTGATGCCGCTGTACTGAATGGCTTCATAATCCACCACAGAGCCACAGGCCAGGTCATCACCTACAAGAGGTACAGGGAGAACCTCATGCGACAGCTCCAACACAACACAACCCGTCATCTTCCAACCGCAGGCCGTCCCTGTGTGGACAACCCCATGCGACTCACTGGAAGGCACTTCCCCAGTGAGATTCCTCAAACGGCACAGCAGGGGAAAAACACAAGGCGTCACTGCACAGTCTGTGCACACACAAATAGGCGTGAGAAGCAGCGCAAAATGACTCACTATGTCTGTGAAGCCTGCAACGTAGCTCTGTGTGCTGATCCTTGCTTCATGGAATACCACACACTGAAGCACTACTGAGTCAATGTATATAGTTAAATAAGATCTGGGGTGTGTTCGAATTCTTAGATAGCTGTCTAATCCTTGATCTCTAGTTGGACAGGTGTCTGACGAGAGAGGTCCTTTCGGGGGAAGGTATCTCAAAAACCGTTGATTTTGAACAGTCTATTAAGATAGGATGTACGTCATCGCGCTGCGTGTACTTATGTGCTCGCACTAGCGCGCTCTGTCAGACGGCAGTCAATTGCATCTTCCTTCAACGTGCTTTGCAACTTGCATTGGTTTTCGAGAGTTTATTGAGTTTATTGTCACACAAGTGTGTAAACAATCGTTCACTTTCTTAACTATCTTGCATTAAATACAGATAAATACCAGAGCTAACGTTAGCAAGCCTGTTAACAATCTTCAGCTACCGATAGCGATAGCGACCTGGCTAACGGATACCTTGCTAACTAATTCAGACGATTTTTTTGTTAATCAATCATGGCATAATTACATAGTACACCCATTATTTCTCGGTAACTTAACGGTAAAAAAAAAAATAAGCAAAAAAAGCAAAGAAACTTACACTTATGAATACTTTTGATCCCAGTTTGGACCTCCTGACTGACTTGTTCCGCCATCTTATTATTATTTTTTCTCTGGCTTGGGTTCTGGCGCACAGAGTTATGGGTAATACCTGCCGCCATTAAGACAGCAAGACAACTCAGATGCTCTCTTGAAAAATGACCGTTATGTGACGTATTTCAAGGTATCTTACTAAAGCGGAAGAGAAGGTTTAAGACATTTCGAACAGTCCTTGCTCTCTTAACCCTCGTGCTGCCTTCGGGTCACATGACCCAAAGGTTCATAACGAACCATCATTGTGTTTACCCAATTTTACCCAATACAAAAACAAATAAAAATACTTTTCTTTTAACCATCGCAATGTGGGGGGTCTGAGACAGCCCGACGGTTAAAAGAAAATGCTTCACTTTGTTTTTGTATGCGGTAAAGTTGTCGCAATACGACGGTGGGTCACAATGACTGATGGGTCAGAACGACCCGAGGAGAACACAAGGGTTAATAGGGAGGAAGGAAGGGAGCATTTTAAGGGTATTCGAACACACCCCGAGACAAAGATTTACTGTTATTCAATCAGTCTGATAATCCATTCCTCATGACCATTTCTGTAAATGTTTAAAAGGAGATGATTGACTAGCTTGTAATGACAAAAAAAAAGACTAAATGTAATGCATTGCCAGTCCTCCATTAACCCTCCTGTTGTTTTCGTTAAATGTTACATACATTTGATGATTTGAACTACATCATCTGATTTGTATACAATTATTATGACTGAACAGAATACAACTCAAAGGTACACAATATTTTGGTGTTTAGATATCGAGCTAACTAACAAAAGAAGCTAACTAGCCACGTGTTTCTCTTATAGTATTGCTAAGTAGGCCTATATTTCGATTATTATCTATTAACCTCTTCATCCCGACCTGGCTGCATACGTCACATACATCGGGTAATTACGGATCGGGTAATTATGTCATGTTATATACCACTGGAACGACAAGGATCTCATCTGTAAATCTATGTAAACAGTTTTTTTCCAAAAGCAAATAATATAAATGCATGGATTGCATGAAGTAGCAACAACCAAACAACTTCCGCATTTGCGGCACTGCTGATCCAATGTAAATGTGATCAATGAACAGATATTTCTCAACGTAGCCACGAAAGCAATACGCCAATTGAAAGCCACCATTTAGCCCTTCCCAAAAATGCCAACTAGGTTGTGCTAACACTAACACACATGAAACAATAGATAAATATATCACCAACAAATATTTCACATTTTGAATTCACAACAACTTTGGCCTAGCCTGGCTCTGCCCTCCTACGTACTTCCGCTCAATTTAATTTTTGCTTCTGTACATGGGTCTGGCCATGAAGTACGTAAGACAGATTTTTCAGGTCGATTTTCTACCGGCGAATCAGCGAACAGAGGGAGTGGCTGAGAACGATGACGTTGTGTGCTAGTTTGTGTTGTAGTTCCGTAATGGCGGCGGAGAAAGATGCGAGCAAAGCCATTCGGTCCGTTGTGTCAACGATCCAACAGCTAAAGCCGGAGCAAGAACAAGTTTTGCTGAGTTTTGTTGGTGGCCATGATGTTGTGGCCATCCTCCCCACGGGGTTCGGGAATAGTTTGATTTTCCAGCTACGGCAGCTAGCTCTGTTACAGTAGTGGTGAAGGAATTGGCTAAGGCGAACGCTAGCGATTGGTTATGGCAGATCAGAGTGGCTCTGGGCAGATCCAATAGTTTTAAACTTCAACAGAGCACCCGCCTACAAGGAAGTTGACGCTTGTCAATGGAGCGAGGCCAGACTCTCTGTACAAATGCAATGTACGAGAGTCTGGTTAGGACCAGGCTAACTTTGGCCTACCTTGTATGATTTTTGTTGTAAAAAGTAGTGTCTAGTCGACTAATTCCACTCAGTAAGATAGTTCCATGCCATGTTGACATTCTGAAGTAATTTAAAATCGCAAACACTGTTCCTAATAGCTAGAACCTTAGTGACTATATCGTTCTAAGCTAAACAGGATGTCTTTGTCCCCATCTACTGAACATATAATATATCACAGTTTCCGAAACTGTTTTTCCTAAGCGGTTCCCCCCTTTTTTTGTGTGAAAAGGGCGGTAATAAAGATCTTAGAAAGCTAGGCCTGTAATGATCCCTGTATAATTGTTTGTTACTGTACCACCCCAAAGTTCCTGGGTCTAGTTATACATTTAGTCAACATACTGTGAGTGTGCAATATATATTTTTGACTGTTTTAGTCATATTTGTCAATGAATGAATGTGGGTTTTAGTCCTGATTTTCTTTTGTCTTGTTTGCACAGAGAAGATGATTATAGGGGTGATGAGCCATCAGCCTCTGCTGCTCCACTTCCCCAACCACAGCACCACAACCTTGGGGCTGAGGACTAAGAAGAGTTTTTTTTTGGTTGTTTTATGGAGACGCAAGGTCTGGAGAACATTTGCCTGACACCTATGTGAAGGAGCTTTAACGACATCAGGAGATCCTGTTGTTGTGTTTCAATCAGGGTTGATGTCGTAAACACGCACACACGTAAACATGCACGCGCGCCAGGTCTATGCAAAATGTAAATGTAAAAAAAAATGTAAGAGCCATGGAACATTTGCATGCATTGTTTTAACCAATGCATGCAAATGAGCGGGGCTGTTTAAATAGCTAGGTAGCACAATATGCTAGCAGACAAACTTTGTAGCACAATGGCATGTGATGTTTTGTCTCCTTGCGGCAGCAAGCAATAAAGGTTTCTTAAACTTGCTCACCGACTGACTGTGCAATGCTTGATAGATAAATATTTCTGACAGGTAGGCCTGACACTCAAAGAGTCATCGAGGAAGAAATGCTGCCAAAAGACTGCAATCTGGGCTAAAATTCACATGGGTGCCACTTACCATGAAGACTTTTTACATTTTTCTGGCAATTGTGCTATATACAGGGCTGGTCACTGTACATGATAGGGGCACCTACTGGAGGAAGGACTACTCCTTTAATTTCCGCTTCCCTGGAGACAGCATGGCACAAGACCGTTTTGAGCAATCATGTGGTCACTGCACCTGAGTAACCCAGAAGAGGATGAAGACAACAACAACAAAAAAGGCACTGCAGGATATTATCGACTTTTCAAGATCAAGCCCCTCTACACAGAATTTACCAATCCCTGCAAATCCCATTTCCAGCCATATCAAAACATCGCAATAGATGAAAGAATGGTGGCATCAAAGGCAAGAATAAGTATGCATCAGTACATGAAGGCGAAGCCCACTAAGTGGGGGTATAAATTATTTGTACTGGCTGACATACTGCTTACACTTGGAACTTCTTTGTTTAAGAGGGCAAGAGTGTATTCACACCAGGCCAGGGACTGAGCTACACCTCCGTTATGGATTTGATGCCGTTCCCTCTACTTGGCAGGGGCTATAGACTGTTTCTGGATAATTTCTATTCCAGCCCTGCCGTTTTTGAAGAATTACACCGCAGAAACACAGGTGCCTTCCCAAACACTAAAAGGAACGACCTGCCAAAAAAATCAGAAAGGGGAGATTTACGATGGATGCGCCATTTAGTGGAAAAACTGTCAATAGGAAGGTCAAAGAGGGTGGTGTATGGCAGACTAAGACTGCCCATCCCAGATGCCGTAGCAGACTACAACCACAACATGGGTGGAGTGGATTTATTAGTGTGTAATTATTATTACTAACCCTAACAACATTGATTGGAAGCAGTGCTGTGGTATATGTAGCAACGGGGCCAGGGCAATAACAGGGCACCAAAGTGGACTGGTGAAACGAGTGCAAGACGTTGCTCCCGCTGCTGTTTGGAGTCACTGCATCATCCATTGACAGACCTTGGCGGCCAAGAAGATGCCCGAGGAGCTGCGTGCGGTCCTGGGAGAGGCAGTCAAAATTGTGAACCTGATTAAATCCCGTGCCCTGAATGCTTGTCTTCCATCCTCTGCGATGAGCGCACACTTTCACCAGCTACTCCTGCACTCTGAAGTCCGCTGGTTGTCCCGGGGCAAGGTCCGCACCAGCCTGTGTGACTTGTGAAACACATGGAGGGCATGAACTGGGTGGCAAGGTTGGCCTATTTGTCTTATATTTTCGAAAAGATAAATGTGCTCAACACTTCTCTGCAGGGAAAGGTGTACCATGTCTTTTTGGTATATGATAAAGTCTCTGCATTCAGGGAAAAGTTGGACCTGTGGTGTGTTAGCGTGGAACATGGCTCAGTGGAAATGTTTCCAAACTTGGAGTATGTTTTGGAGAAGGCAGGGCTGGCCGTTGCCTCTGAGCAGCAGGTTGCCACTGTGCATTTGAAGGGGTTGCGCGAGCAGTTTTGGGATTATTGAACCATGGCGAATCAATGGGTTAGAAATGTATAAAACTTCCCAGCAGAGCTCCGTGATAGATTATCCCGTTAAGAAGTAGCGTTGCACATCGTTGTTTGCATTGGATTTTTTTTTACAAGAAAATGCAGGCCATCAAATTAGTTGTTTTGCTGCTGCTCAACAACGACAACGGAGATTGTCAAGTCGCAGAAGTCGCCAGATTCGTTGCAAGTCGCTATGAGATTTTTTTGTTCTTGCTAAGTTAACTAGTAGGTAAAGTGAAACCTTCTTGAGTGCGGCAAAACAAAGGCAAAGGACCATTACTGATGTTACGGTGAAGACAACCCCCTATTTTTACCGAAAAACAACCACATTAATTCAAGATATTTGGCCACATGATAAAGTTGACCTTAAAAGTTCCAAAAATGACAAACTCATTTTCGCCAAAATTGAAGTTACAGTATTTTGCAGACCTGCAAACTCCTCAGAGTAAAAAAGGTGACAGTGTCGTGGGGGGTGCGTGCCCCCGGCTCAATTTTTTGTCATTTTAATATGCAAATGAAACATTTCTGAGCGTGACTTAAAGGCCATATTGCAGGTTAAACATCACTGATGATAAATGGGTACATTAAGCACTCAAGATATGTATATAATTTAAAAAATCTCCAAATGGTGTTAAAGACCAGTTTTTGTCGTTTTTGGTGTTAGCATTAGCATATTAGCGCAATTTGGTGATGACGTCACGTTGGGGAGACGAGGAGTTGACTAGGCATAGATATCCATAGACATAATATAGATATATATGGAGACTAGCCTCAGATTAGTACTAGAACTATGGCGAATGACTGCAACTCACCAAGGAGCTTCACCAACTCCACTCATTCTCCTCGGACCATCTAACTACATAAAACATTTACACAATTTCTCCAGAATGAAACACTTTCTGTTATGTACGCTATTGCAGCTTCGTCCCAAGATCTCTACAGACCATGCAGCTAATTTAATGCTCAACACTTGAACACATGGGCTTATTACTTGAAAGAGGAACTAGAGATGGTACAATTTCTGGGGGAAATTGTAGGGCGTGCGTCGGTTGCAGATGGGTCCGTTTGTTATGAAACAAGCCGAACCCCATTTGAAACTAGCTATTCTAACAACGTTGTCACCAGCAGTATTTTTCAGATGGAATCGAGATTCAAACAGTACCAATCTGCTAACTGAAAATATGCCCCCAAACACGTAAATAAGCTTGATATTTATTTAGGGGGAAATGGCTAATTCAAAAGAAGTTTGCTGGAAGCGATCATTGTCAGTAAAAAAAAGCAGACCATTTGGTCTCAGTCTAGAGCCCTGCATGGAGAAGCTGCATGAAGAAGCTACGAGCCAGCTAGCCTAGCTGATGTTGCTAGCCAAACTTCACTGAATGTGCCGGAAATGAAAAACGTTTCTTTTGACATAACCTAGTTTAGCCTGTGGCATTGAAGACAGCGACGCACCACACAAGCTTTAATGTGACATTACTTACTGCACATGCAAGTCTTAAATTGCTTAAATGTATGATGCTGCCAGTACACGGCACGATAGTAGTAGCTTAAGTACTATCTACTAGTAGTACTGTGCAACAGTCTATCCCATATAGTGCTAGTTCAATCCAGCCTCGTATGGCAAGCCTTTTTAACATTTAACAGCTAGACTGGATATGTGTTGCAGATATCTGTAATTCAGTTTTGCCTAGTCAAAAAGAACATTTCAGATATCCGCAATTACATTCTTCCTATCCATAATTGTCATTTCAGATATCCACAAAGACATTCTTCCTAGGACAAATGACGTCACTTTTGACATTCATTTGTATGGGGTTTATCATTACAGATATCTACAATTCAGTTGCGGATATCCACTATGTGAATTACGGATATCCGCAACTGAATTGTAGATATCTGTAATTCCAGTTTGAGATATCTACAATTTGATTCTGACTAGTCATAACTCCAGTTCAAGATATCTTTAATTCACCTCAATTCAAGATATCTACATGTTCATTTTGAGATATCTTAAATTAAGTTTTGACTAGGCGAAATTACGTTGTAGATATCTGTAACTGGAATTATGACTAGTCAAAATGACGTTGTAGATATCTTTAACTGCAGTTAGGGATAGTCATAATTTAATTGTAGATATCTATTATCAAGTTATAGATATCTTGAAATTAATTTTGATTAGAGATATCTGAAATTTGAGATATCTGTAACTTTCATTCTGCCTAGTCAAAATGTAATTACAGATATCTTGAATTAGAGTTTTGACTAGGCGAAATGACGTTGCAGATATCTGTATGTGTATGCAAATCATTGTTAGGCCCGCATCCCACTTTAGGCGGAGCACCTGTTAACTTTTAATTATCACTGATTAGCACCATGTCGGAGCAGCCAGAGGCCGAAGGAGTTTTTAATCGTCTTTTTAATGCTGCAACCCGTGCAAGACTGGAGCTGGCAGCGAGAAATAATGATTCAACGTTACTTTCCACAACAAGACGACTATTTCGCCGGCAAGTTCATCGAGTTCGGGGTAAGTTTTCTTTTTTAACATCAGAATTGCTAATGTGCTTGCAGAAGTTCGGGGTTAGGGTTAGGACAATAATTTGCACTAGTCATAATGACGTTTGAGATATCTTTAACTTTCATTCTGTCTAGTCAAAACTGAATTACAGATATCCGCAATTGTCATTTAAGATGTGTGACGAGTTGAATGTCGTTTCCAATGACGTCATTGCAGATATCTGTAATTCAGTTTTGCCTAGTCAAAACGGAATTACAGATATCTATAACTGTAGTTTCGACTAGTCACAATTACGTTACAGATATCTTGAATGACAATTCCAACTATCCAAAATGTAATTACGACTAGTCAGAAAGACGTTGTTGATATCTACAATGTTAATTCCGGATAGTCAAACTTAGCTTTTAAATGTTAAAAAGGCTTGCCATAGCCTCGCACATATTTGCACGTCGTATCTACTGCGTCATCTCAGTTAAACTATCAGGGTTTGGAAACACTGCGACTTGCTAAACACACAGCTGCCTGCAAGACCCAGTGAAATGTTATATACAGCTAGCAAACTAACGTTAGCTAGCATAGCTAACAACATTTTCTAACTCAACTTCGGTAGGCAAGCTGGCCAGTGCAAGTAACAGTTGACGCTGTGTGCTTAAAGATTCTGACGCAAGTGCTAAGATTCCGATTGATCAAGAGAAAAAGTGCTAAGATTCTGATTGGCCCAGAGAAATGTCAATTATAAGAATTATCCAATAATGTTTCGCAATTTTAAGCCAGCATGGCATGCAGAAGAAGGGCAGCCTACACCCCCCCCCCCCCCCCCCCCAAAAAAAAATATCCGGTTCTACACGATTTAAGTAAATGGTCCAATTGACCAAGAAAACGGCGATTGTCGCCGAAAAGCGACAAGTTTACAGGTCTGATTTTGCCTTAGCACGGCAGTATGGACCCTGAACATGATTGAACTACCTTGGTTTGGGTCTCTTGTGCCTGACATGTTGTTTCAACTTGACGCCTAAGTTGCTGTTGAAGGAGTTCAATGTCCAAGGCACTCTTTAAGGTCTTCTGCTTTATGAGCAGACATCCCAGTTCAGCTGATCTTCAGCTGGTCAGCCAGTTTCTGCAGAGTCTCGATTTCTGCACACTTACAAATAAGCTCCTTTCTGATTTTGCACAAGTCTTACTGAACCTCTTCCAGGGCCTTCTCCAAAACACTGCAATGCTTGTCCTTCTCTCACGTCAATCTGCAGTTTGGTCATGGAGCCTGTAATCTTCTTCAGGTTAATGCATCCAGTTTCTGCTCACCCCTTGTTGTGACATGGAGGGCCTCCTCTTTTTCATTGGAGAGGATGAGGATGTTGTCATCCCTTTCGGCAATCTCAGCACAAAGGTTTTTCTCCAGGTTTGCAAGATTTATACTGGTCATGTTGCATTTCATCTCAGCCCTCGGTCTGGCTGACTGGACCACAGAGAGTTCAGCTTTAACCCTTTCACACGTACGTTCAACATTTCTTGACTGGTCCCCCAGAGTGAGTTCTTTATTCGCGTGATTTTTGATCAATCTTAACGTTCCAGAAATTGATTATGATGCATTAATATTGAATTGCTGTACAATCTAAGGATTTCTTTGTTCTGTGACGGCATTTTTTGATATAGTTACTAAGAGTGTATTTTTTATAGACTGAGGTTGTGTTTAAACAAATGGATGTTGCAGTTGGTCTTAAGGTATTTATGGTGTTGGTTTATGATGCCTGATTGAGAAGCTAGGGGCACGGAGGTTGGGGGATGTTTGAGTTCTGTGGCCTAAAGGGAGAAGGGTAGATGGATCAGTTGATCTAGCAGCTCTGACCTTTTGGCCAAGGAGATTGTGTCCTGTTTGTGTTTCATTAAGGGTATCCTTACTGTCCCCATTTATGAATTGCATTGATGAATTGATCATTTATTAGGGCATCTGTTTTAAGTGTATAAAAGCACAAGCTTTATGATTGTTCTTCATCACTCTTGCGAACGACCTGTGGCTAGCACCTCCTTCGTAATGACTGATCAGCAAAGCTTTGTTTAATATTACGTAATTGTATAATCTAAATAAATTGTAATAAACCCACATCTCTTGACTACTCAGATCTACACAGTGCCGCTTGAATTTCCACCTTTACAGTTCACATTTTAAGTTGAACCTGTTGTATCCCGTAGCTGTGACCAGGGCACAACCCATTGGTTGTTTAGGAGATTACCCCCCCCCCCCCCCCTTCTTGATGTATTTATTCCTCTTCGATGGACCATGTGCAACCTTCGTACTTTTTATGGCTACGTTTTTCTGGTCAGTGAATTGTTTGTTCAACTCAAGTTACAACACCTATATATGTTGCATGATATTGAGATTAAAGTATTACCTGTTGTACTTTACGAAGTGATGTTTTTGCTAAACTAGCTAGCTTATAGTAGAGTGTAATAGGGGTTATGCGGAGCGCCCAGCGTTCGAACCAGAAAACAGATGTAATCGTTTCCGCTTCTCACTTCCGTGCGCTTGGTGATGCAAAGAACTTATATTGACAGAGAAGTTCAAGCATTTTATAAATTATATTACTCTCTACATTAGGCTAAGTGTGACAGGTAAGAATAAAGTGATGAGTTTATATAACGTTATAATAGCCTAACGTTAGACCGTTTCCCAGGAGGTAACGTTAACACTAGCTCTACAGTACACATTACAACGTTAGCCTACAGTATACACAAATAAGTTATCAATGAAATATATGAATTCAGCAAATTAATTTAAGAAGCTCATTTTAATTTACTGTCATATCCATATAAATCATTATTCTGGTTTCTATGGCTAGGACCTGCAGTTCCTAGAAGGAATTAAGTTCACTAGCCTACTACTAGACAAAAAAAACGTTCAAGTTAGCAGGTGCATAAGATTACGCTACCGACAAAATTTACCTGTCAGGGTCTTTGGGAAAGCAATGAAATGCATAAATACTGTCACATTGGTAATTGTTGCAGTTGATTGCCGAACACTGCGTTCTTTGAGTCCACTTGGACTTCGTTGTCATATTGTGTCTCTTTCTGTGTAACTGTTATAACTAGCTAGTATGTAACTTTGTTACTATTAGTCCAGGCAAAGTAGCGTTTTACTACAGACTAATTGTAAAACTTTTTTTTTTGCAGCTTAGATCATTTCTATGAAGTGTCCAGAACAACATACTAAAAGTCCTAAGAAATCGTAGTTGAGGAAATATGTTAAATTCTCATCAATCCGAGATGTGTGCCAATAAGGCCAGGCAACATTGCACCCCAATGGGGCTATTTTTTTCCTTTACTCCTATCAAAATGAAACTTTACACAATGAAACTACCCATGGCAAGTACAAAATTTTGTATTGCAAGTTTCTTTAAAAATGAATGTTAATATGCAAATGAGCTATACACTAATCGAATATGCCCAAAATACACCCAAATAGGCTTATTTTTTTCCTTTACTCCTACCACAATAAAACTTAACATAATAAAAGTATAAATGAAAAGTAACTTTTTATTACAAGTTTCTTTTGAAAGTAATTTGAATATGCACATGAGCTCCACACTTATTGAATATGCTCTAATTTGAATAGGCAGAAACACCATTCATATGACAAATACATCGGCCCAATCTTCATCCAATCATCCTTCTGCTAATGACCTGATGGTCATTATTGGCATAAATCTCCCATCCAAAACATGCCACCCCCAGTCTTTTGGTCCATACGTTCACTTCCCCCTTTCCACTCCATCATTTGGCAAAAGACCCAAAGACTATGGAACTTTGCAGCTGTTGACGTTGGAGGGATATTTACATTTATGCATTTAGCAGACTCTTTTATCCAAAGCGACTTCCAAGAGAGAGCTTTACAAAAGTGCATAGGTCACTGATCATAACAACGAGATAGCCCCAAACATTGCGGGTAGCCAAAACATGAAGCATACATTGTGAAAAACCAAATAAGTCCCAAAGGGAAGTACCATAAGAGCATGTTTAGACAAGTTACAATTAAACAACATGAACTTCAGAAGTGCAAGTGTGTACCTGTAGAAAAAACAAGCAACAATAATATAATTCACAGCGAGTACAATAACTTTAAGTCAGTTACAACTAACCAACAAGAGCAACAAGTCTCTCAATAAGAGTCATTGTGATCCTGGAGGAAACTAACATCAGGTCCAGCCAATCATTCCTAAGTACCGGAACAAGTGCGTCTTGAGCCTTTTCTTGAACGTGGGGAGACAGTCAGTGTCTCTGATGGAGGTGGGGAATTGATTCCACCATTGGGGGGCCAGACAGGAGAAGAGCTTGTGTTGGGACCGGGCGCTCTTGAGCGGTGGGACCACCAGACGGTTGTCAGAAGAAGACCATAGTTGGCGGGTGGGGGTGTAAGGCTGGAGGAGAGACTTGATGTAGTCGGGTGCAGTCCCATTTACCACTCGGAAAATAAACTGAGTCTCCACTATATTACGCTGCACCTCAAAATGCTTCTGACCTTAAATCACAATACTTTCTTTTAGCAATTTACAATTTTTATTGCTGCATACATAGCCTAACTCTTACATACATATACAGTACATTTGCCTCAACCCTGACTGCAGTTCTGGGCTTGTGCTATTGTTGTTCAGTTTCTGTGCAGGCATGAACAGGGGGGACAACCTGGATATTGAGCTCTGAGTAATGAGCTGTCTGAAAGAGCAGTGCAGCAGTGTCATTACACACTGCTGTGCCAGCTTTACGTTTACATTTTAGTCATTTATCAGACGCTCTTATCCAGAGCTTTGCACGAACACTGACTGGAGGTCATGACGACAGGTTCTGAATCACGTAGCACTATCTGTGTAAAATACATAAAGAGACAATAGGGGATTATCACGCTTCCGGGTTTCATGGGCGGGATTTGTCAACTTTGTGCATGTCCACTTCCGGCGCAGTTCAACAATGGCTGAAACGAAGGCTAGATGTCACTGCTCTGTTCCACTTTGTAAATCGAACAAACAACGCCAACCCTACTTAAGTTTCCATGGATTCCCGACTGAATTGAGTCTAAGGAAGAAGTGGATTAAAGCGGTTCGCCGGGATGAGGGGCCAAACTTTAAAATAAAACAAGGTAGCACGTTTGTTTGTAGCCGGCACTTTAGTGAATCAGACTACACTAACGCTACAGGTAGTGCTAGCAGGCTAGCGTTAGCTGACGTGGCTAACTTTACCAACCGAGGTCGCATCAAGCGTCTGCAAATCGGTTCTGTGCCCTCCCGTTTCCAGTGGAACAACTGGGGACTGCCAAGAAGGGAGTCTGCTTATAAAAGAGCATCAACTCGCTTAGGCCATGACGTTTGTCCAGCCCTTCCTCTGGAGCAGCCCCTACCATGTGAGGAAGAGGCGATGGAGGAGGTCGCAGCTTCGGTGGTGATGACAGAACATGATTACGGTTCTGCTCTTAAACCAGGTATGTCTGTGTTTGCCGGTGTTCTGAAATGTTGGACTACCTCCTCATGATGACCTACCAGCTTCATCACAAGTACAAACATTGCATTTTATATCTTACTTGATTAAACGTAAAGGTGAATATTGAGCTATAAAAAGCTATTTCATGTAGCTTTAGAGGTCCAAAAAACTTCCCATATGCAAGTCACAGACAAAATCTGGGTCAGATGTTTTAATTTTTTCTCTCCTCTCATACAGGTGCACTGGATGCTGCTGCTGCACACATACAGCAACTGGAAGACAAAATCAAGGAGCTGACAACAGAGCTGTCACAGCTGAAAGTGGGTGAAGTGCATTTTCACCGATTTTGTGTCTCAGACAAGGACATCCTTTTTTACACAAGATTCACGTCAAGATATGTTTTTTGTCACTTCTGGGAGGCAATTCAACCATCTGCCTCCATGGTGGTTTATTGGTCGAAAGCTCAGAAAAAGGGACAAACATTTGAACCCATTTCTCCCAGTCCAACGCGTAGGCTGCAACTGGTTGATGAGTTTTTTCTTTTCTGCTGCAGAGTTGCTGCAGGCCTGCAAGAGAAGGTGCTGGCTGACATGTTTCAGGTCAGTGTGTCCACTGTCTCCCGTGTTGTTATAACGTGGGCCAACTACCTTTACCTGCTCCTTGGCTCCCTTCCCATCTGGATGAGTAAACAGCAAGTCAAGAACACCATGCCAAGCAAATTTGTGCAGTACAGTCCAGATGTTCGGGTAATCATCGACTGCACCGAGGTGCGATGCCAGAATCCATCATCCCTCACTCTCCAGTCTGAGGTTTTCTCATCGTACAAAAACACGACAACCTTGAAGGGATTAATTGGGATTGCCCCATGTAGTGCTGTGACTTTTGTGTCAAGTCTCTTCACTGGCTCCATCTCTGACCGAGAGCTGACTGAACAAAGTGGACTGCTGGACTTACTGGAGCCAGGAGATGGCTGCATGGCAGACAAGGGTTTCACCATCGAGAAGCTGCTAGCTGACCGTGGGGCAATGCTGATTATACCACCCTTCAAGATGACAGGTAGGCATGAAAGGAATGAACATTTCAAATTAAAACTGTGACCAAAATGATAATCATTAAGGTGTGCAGACAAATGTTTAAAAAAGTACTGAGGCACTCACTGAAATAATAGAAATGAACTTATTTCATCTCTAACCACAGCGCAGTTCACCAAAGAGGATGCTCTAAAAACACAAGCAATCGCCCGACTTCGAATCCTCGTGGAAAGAGCAATACGCAGAGTCAAGGAATATCGCATCTGGGAACACACTCTCCCTCTAACCTTGTCTGGGACAGTCAACCAGCTGTGGACCGTCTGCTGTGTGATGACCAACTTCCAGGGACCACTTGATTTAAAAGGCTACATCCCTGTTGAATAGTGTTTCCCCCGATCACATGCATTCAACTGTATACTGAATACATTGTATATATTGAATGAGATGTATATAATGAATGAGAAGTCATTCATCTATAATCAATTGTAAAGGTCAGTCCATCCTGAAAGTATTCAAATAATGTAAATATGTAAATAATGTACTCAGAAAAAGGGAATTAATAAAATCTTTTATTCATTCATTTCCTTTATTCATTCAGTTCATTTCACTTTCTGCTGAAGATACACATTCATATATGTACCAAAGAAGTACAGGTCCACCTTCTTTTTCATCTCTTTTATCATTTCATCATCCCTCCAGACCCTTTCGACTGTTAAGTCTCCCTCAGTATCTGTTATAAAATCGCACCAACTCAATCCAGTTACTGCCAGTTGGCCTTGAACCTGCCAGTGGTATTTATGATTCTGCTTCAGTTTTGCCTGACCATTCACAATTTTTACATGTCCTGCCTCAGAAATGCTGGAGATGTCTGGGCACTTAACTTCAGCAAGCCCAAAACACGGAATGGCACTAGGGTCATATACCCTCGCATCGGGGCTAGCCCCGATGTGAGGAGCATCGGGATGGATAACAAATCCACAGCGTGAGACATTTACATTGAAATGTTTTGAATATTGTTCCAGCACCTGTGGCTCGCGTTCAAGGCCCCTTTTCATGGCGGGAGTCTGGTGTACTCCCTTAAGTATCCGCCCTGCCAGGGTCTGACCAGAAGACGGCCCTTTCACATGGCTAACCTCATAGAACCTACTAGCTGTCACTCTAGGCTTGCGTAAAGCTTGCCATAATGGGCACTCAGACTGCTCACGTGTCTGCTCCTCTCTCTCAGCTGCCATCTCGTGTGTCACAGTTAAGCTGTCCAAATGGAGAAACTGTTGGGAGTTTGGGTCAACGTTTGGAAAAGTAGTGGGAAATGTTGACCCCTCTAAAGGCAGTTTAGGGAATGTTGGTGCACCTGGGTGTTGGACATAATTTCCGCGTTTGACCACAGGAGGACACTGGTAGGACAGGGGTGAACCTCGCGGCACAGGTCCGAACCTGGAGTCGACCATGGAGAGTTGAGACAAGCCATGCAGCACTGAGGATATTAGTGGTTGCGGCCTGAGGTTTTTCAGTCCTTCCCCAAGAGACAAGACTTGCGGGTCTGGGAGGGATCCTGAAATGTAAAATTAAAAACAGTAAGTGTTAAATTATCCACACATCTCTTGTCTTTCTGGAGAATTGCTCACTGCTGTTACACTACTGTGTGTTATATTTGCTACATAATTATGTGTATAAAAGTGGCAAGATACAATTATGTATTATACGGCAGCCAACAGTATGATATTAGTTACAGTAACATTACCTGTGTATGCTTGATAGAGTGTTGATTTGCATACACTCCTGGCAGATGGCTTTGGTCTCCTAACAACCAAGTCCTGAACCGGCTCTGCATGGATCCCCTGGGAATGATATTAACAAGTAGCCATGATTGTAATAGTATCTTGCTTGTAATGGTGTAAACACTATGCTCGCGGTAGCCACACAGAGTGGCACCGCTTCCAATTCACTCCCATGTTAACCAATGTAGCCAGACGTACAGCTGCGCTGCACCGCTTTGAATAGACTTCCAGTCTATTTTTCAGCTGCCCCGTGTGCCACGCTTCGCTCCGCGATCAGTGTGTCCCAGGCGTAACGTTTGGGATACACTGCTCGTGGAGTTAAGGGTGGCACTTGGGGCAGCTCACGCCACGGCTGAAAAATAGACTGGAATTCTATTCAATGCGGTGCAGCTCCGCGCGGCTACAATGTTACCTTTGTCCTTGGTCGATGCCATGTTTGCAGAGAGCTTGTGCAGGCCACAGGTGGTGGTACAGCTCTCACCTGCAGAACAAGAGATAGAAAAGCAAACCGGGATGTGCTTGTTAACAATCAAAGGTAGACCTCTAGAACCAGTGTCACTCCAATCAACCTGCCCATGTTAACATCCCAGACCACAGCCCTCACCTGCAACATGCTGTAATGGGCACTCTGGAACAACAAGGCCACTAGATGGTTGCACAGAACCTTGCCTGCTGTACAGCTGCATGAGGTTTCTTGAAGTTCGGCTGCATCAGCTTGGAAAACAATCTACATTAAAGACAACACTAATAATGTTAGTTGCTAAAGTTAAACTAAAATGAAAATCTTGTTGCAAATGATACAGAAATGTAAGAAAGAGCATTACAATTAACCAAAAATCCTAGGAAATCTGCAACCGCAGTCTAGGAAATCTGCAACCGCAGTAGAGTAGTTAACCCCTTACACCATTAACTTGCTGGATTCAACAAAAAGGATATTAAAGAATTTAAATGCAAAGTTACATTATCATGATATATATTGATATTTGCATACCGTACGTATGTCACAAATCACATGGCTGTTGACTGACTTGATGTAAACAGGCAACAGTGGAAGGGGTTACATTTCTTGCCATTATGCCTTAGCTTCTTAAAATAACCTTCAAATAATGGGGCTGTTCTCGCTTCTTCATCGACCTGTAACACCTAGACCTGACAGCCACCGCCCTGTCAATGATGTTGGACACTGGTGGACAAAATAATTAATGCATATACTGTGGATTTTTCATTCTAGCAAAAGGGACACTCCTATGCTGACGTTAGCTAGCTGACACTGACAGAGGCTAACGTTCTTCCTATCAGAATACAAATTAAAAGGGTGAATTGACTCAGCCTCATTTAAAGGTGAATAATCTTACTTTACTTGGATTTAACGTAGGTTAAACACATTATAACCATACGAACATCTGAGCTGACGCCAAACTGACGTTAGCATAAGCTAACCTACCTAGCTAATGTTATGTTAGCTAGCTAGCTAGTAGCCACTCACCTTCGTAGTCGTAGATGAAGTTCTCGAAAAAGAAACTGTATCCCTTGTCCACTTTGGAGCGGGCTGTGATGGAGTGTTGTTCAGTTAGTCGATGTACGTCAGAAAAAGTTATTTTGGGTAAATTTACCAGGGATGCAGTATAAGTTAACTTATAATCGTCCATCATAGGTTCGCCAGAGTGATGAGTGATCCACCGGAAGTGGCAGTGCACAAAGATCACTGAATGCGGAAGTACTACGTATCAGCGTGATAATGGCCTATTAGACAAACATTGATACTGATGTATCCTTTTAATTGTTTTTTTAAGTGAATTTTGCTACTATTCAGATACCGCTGAATTAAGAATTGGCCTAGTAAAGTTGCTGGGGTAAGTTTGTTGACAAGGGGTTTCCTACAAGTCTATTACAATACGAGGTGAGGTATACCATACCAAATATGTTGCAATAGAAAGATTTACTGTCAATCAACTTTGCCCCAATTACCTTACTTCTCCACTAACAGGTAGACTATAGCCATTTATCAAGTGTCTCAGAAGAATGTTTACATAGTCGAGAACATGTTCATGGTCAAATGAAAGCAGTTGTAATGTAAATATTTTCGTTCTGAGAGGCTTGATGAACGCATGCTATGCTGCAGTCATTGAACTGGAACAGACTGCAAAATTGAACAGAATACCCAAACCCATCCCTAAACATTAGCCTACTCTCAAGCTGTGTGGTTTTTCATTCTTCTGCATGGACCTGTGACAAGCTGCTCTGACACTGATAGTACCGGTCAACCTGTCTTTGTTTGAAACTGGTGGACAAGAAGATACAGCATTCATCCATTCAGTACTTTTATAATTATTCTAACAATATTTTAGAAATCTGAAACACATGCCAGAACAGCAGTCTACATTAGACCTACAGTCGACACATTAGACCTACAGTCAGATGGATTACATAACGGTTGACCAGCATAAACACACAGGACATCGTAGTAATTATACTGTTGGTACTATAACCCCATTGCTACAATGCAGTCTTCGTTTGACTGTTTTAATCGTCTGCGAGCAAAAATAAAAGACTAAACTACTGATAGTTATCTAACACTATCGCTATATCCGATGCCATTAGCAAAAGCTACACATATTACATACCTTCATAATTATGAATCAGGAGGCGTAAAACTTAAATACCTTGTCTAACAGAGTACTCGGGGCTCTGGACGTCCGTTTGGCAATACGGTGTACATCGGAAATTGTAATTAAGGGTAACGTTAGCTCCTGTAAACACCGAAGGTGGCCATTACTACGCTGTGTTTACATCAGTAGTGGACGGACGGAAGTAGTTACATCTGTTTTGTAGAACCCGGAAGAATGTTGCGCATAACCCCTATTTAACTAGCTAACCGTGCTAAATCATGGTTATGTATCTTGTGTAGTCGGATTTTAACGAATACAAAGTAATGCAGAAGTCTTCGGCCCAAATTCATTGTAATGCAACGATTATTGTTCTCTGGCAGGCTGACATCTAGTAACTTATTTTATGAACACTTTGTTTACCCATATCGTACTTTATGCTACCTGAGTAAATTGTAGAGGACTCTAAATCTCAGGATAAATGTATAAAAGACACAGTAGTTCAGTATTTTCAAACAATTGTATTTGTTTTATATAATTAGAAACTGATTTTCCAGAGGGAATCGAAAAACCAGTCGGCCAATTTGAGCCAATAAAGGCTAGACTGTAAAATTATTCCCTGACCCCTCGCAAAAAAGCGATCAAGCAAGCTTCTGGAAAACCTTTAGGTTCTAGGTTGCCCACGCACGTTTTTTGTAGTCTTATCTGAAACAAAAAGAATAATTAGTGCATAATAGTAAAAAAAAAAAAGAGAAAAGGGGATATCTTGAAGTCCACCTTAAAGTCCACCTTAAATATATATATAACCAATTGTTTTATTTTAGGAAAGAACAATTAGTACACATTGAATCAACTGGATAGCTTGAAGGTTATCTGAAACAGAATGAAGTTAGTTGTTTTGGCTCCAGACGGGGGCTCCGGGCAGGGTAACTCCTCTGTTTGTTTACATGTAATTTTCTTGAACCATTCTCTATCTGGCCCCTCACCTGAGACCACTTTGTCTTGGGAGACCCTACCAGGAGCAACAGGCTCCAGACAACACAGCCCCCAGGTTCATTAGGACACACAAACCTCTCCACCGCGATAAGGTGATGGTTCAAGGAGAGGTGGTTAGTGTTTTTTTTATATATATCAGGAACTGGATATCTTAAACAAAGTTAGTCTTTATAACAGGAACTGAACTGGATATTTCGAATATCTGAAACAGAAAAGTTGGATTTTGTGTGTGTGTGTGTGGGGGGGGGTTATAATAGGAATAGGATATCGGAAACAAAGTTTATTTTGATTTTATAACAGGAACTGGATATCTCAAAGAGTATCTGAAACAGAAAAGTTAGATTTGTGTGTGTGTGTGTGTGTGTGTGGGGGGGGGGGTTATAACAGGAACAGGATATCTGAAACAATTTTTTATATATATATATATATATATATATATATAACAGGAACTACATATGTGTAACAGAATGGACAGTACAATAGTTGTATGTATATTTTTTGTGAGATGAGTTGCAGTGAGGCCTGAAAACCTGCTGCTTGTACCGTTGGCTCTTAAATCCCACTCAACGCCAAGGCAGAAAGTCACATACAAACCTGCTGCTTGAACCGTTGGCTTTTAAATCCCGTTCAATGGCCAAGGTAGAACATGAAATCTGTTGGCTTGGTCAGTTGTTGTGGTATGACTCTTTTTTTGTTGAGTTGATGAAATCCTGAGTTTTTGATGGCTGAAGATGCTGGTGGGTTTTTATAGCATCTTGGCTTAACAAGGAGTCACCCTGTATCAGGGCCCCCTGTCTCATATCACCAAGATGTCATTAGAAAACATGAACCCACTGCTTGAACCGTTGGCTTTTAAATCCCGCTCAACGGCCAAGATAGAAAGTGAAATCCTTTGAACCTACTGCTTGAACCGTTGGCTTTTAAATCCTGCTCAACGACTAAGGTAGAACGATGTGTGTTTAATAATGTTTGAGGGTATGATACTCCTCAAAACATGGGTCAACACAGGCAACGTTGCATGCCACACACATGAACCTGGGGCCTGTACTATCAAGAATCAAGATTTGGCGTTAGCGAGGTAACTTCAGGTTCAACCCAGGGTTTTCTGTACTACGACGGAGGAGCACTTGTTACCGGGGTAGATCGCCATGGTAACACATGCTGAACGGCTAACCTGGTCGGGAGCAGGTTAAGTTTGAGATTAGAGATCAACCGATATAAAAACCCCGCCCACTAACTCATTCTTGAGAGGATAATGGCGTCACCGTTCGTAGAAGACCCCGTGGAGCTTGGTGCGCGGATAGTGAGAGGTGCGCTCAGAAGAGCCAGAACTTTTAGAGACCGGCAAAACCCGTTGGCATTCCATGATGACCATCTTTATGAAAGATATACGTAGATTCTCAGCAGAGGGAATTATGTATCTTTGCCAGCTTCTTGAGCCATATGTTGCCAATGCGACACATCGAAGCTGTGCGCTCACAGTCCCACAGACTGTATGCGTAGCATTGCGTTACTTCGCTACGGGTACTTTTATGTACAGTGTGGGTGATGCGGAGAACCTGAGCAAGAACACCATCTGCCGCGCAATTCGGAAGGTGATGCTTGCTCTAGCACAGCTCTTGAACACATTTGTTGTGTTCCCAGGGCACCTTCCCATGCAGGCAATTAAAGAGGGATTTTATGACATAGCAGGGAAATATTCACTTAAATTGAACTTCATCTATAAATAATCTAGGCCCCATGATGTTCACTGTTGCATATGAAATTCATCATACTCCTTAGGCTTCTCGAGGGTGATTAGTGCCATTGATTGCACCCATATCCCCATTGCTGCATCGCTGGGGGAGAATGAAGTCGATTACATTAATCGCAGGTCATTCCACAGCATCAACGTTCAGGTAAAGCATAAAGGACAGGACATGTTTGGTCATACTGGTAAAGTAGGAGTCCTTCTAATGCACATTGATGTATCCCTCACGTTAATGCTGTTATGTGGATGGATTTTAACACAAGATTATTTTGCAGATGACTTGTGACCATCAATACTTGGTGACCAGCATTGAGGCAAAGTGGCCTGGGTCAGTCCATGACTCCTGGATCTTTAGGGAGTCTGCACTGTGCCACAGATTAGAGCAAGGTATGGCAATTGTAAGTAACATTTTGTATAGCATTTTGTTATACTGATTATGCTAATATTAATGTTCTTCTTCAGGGCTCTTCAGTGGATTGCTGGTAGGGGACCGAGGGTACGCCTGCCAGCCCTTTTTGATGACCCCCTATCCTGACCCGAACACACGGCCACAGACTGCTTTTAATGTGGCCTTGAACCGAACAAGGGTCAAGATAGAGATGACCTTTGGCATCATAAAGGCACGCTTTAACTGCCTGCGTGGCCTCCGAGTGGCCCCAGACCGGGCTTGTCAGATTGTAACAGCCTGTGTTGTGCTCCACAATGTGGCCTTGATACAAAAGGAGAGAGAACCACCTGTCAGCCAGCAACCCCCAGATGTGGTAGACCCCTTCACCCTTGACTACCCTACTGGCAGGGCCGTGAGAGACTATAACGCGGCAGTTTTTTGTTTAAGGGGAGACAGGCTAAGCCATTATTCTTTACATTTAGTCATTTAGCAGCATTCTTTCCTTTTTACTTTTCAGTTGGGCCATTTTGGTTCCATAGCATTTGAGCTATATAGATTTTATTTGTGTCCTTGGACAAGGCACTTCACCCTACTTGCCCTGGGGGAATGTCCCCGTACTTTAAGTCACTCTGGATAAGAGCATCTGCTAAATGACTAAATATAAATGTATTTAATGGCTGTTGCCACCATATTCTAATTATGGAGTGATGAAAGATATCCAAAGTGCCCTCTGTAGAAACTTTGGACTCTAACTATCTTGACAAAATGAAACAAGGATTTGCATTCTGTCTTCATCCAATGTTCTGATTTCCACAACAATGTGTACGGTACCGTGCAATGCGCTTCACAAGTTAAATAAATGATCATTTCACTACTTTAATTGAATTTGGATGTTTTCACATTTATTTCAATTTTCAAAAACAATAAATAGAACATTGAAAGAAAGAAATGTTGAAAACCCCCTCAAAAAACTAAGGCACAAAAGAAATCTTTGGGACAAGCCACAAAAAGGTATAAAAGACCAAAACATAGAAAAGAAAATACATCCTCCTCATGCGTGCTCCCTTTCCTAGGAACACAGAAAAAGAATGTCAGTGTAACTGTAAGTTTATTGTAATTCATTCATACATTCAGTCATGTTCTACCTTCTTCTCGTATTGAAGTTTCTCCAGCCTCGTCTTCTTTATTAAAAGCCTCTCATGCTCGATATCGAGCTCCAGGGTCCTTTTGTAGAGGGCCCTCACATTGTCTGCTCCAACCTGAAACAAATAAAGAACATTGTCCCTTAGCAAGGCACACTTTGAGAAAGTTGAAGGTGTCCATTTGACTACTGTGTTTCAAGGTTCATTGCTTACCCCATGTCTTTGTCTTGGCCTTGAGGTGGAGGCCATAGGCTCAGGGAGAGGAAGAAGTTCCTCTTCCTGCTGAGTTTAACACAATAGCAATTTAATCAATTGAGTCATATTTGAAATGAGCACTTTAAGGACTTGTTTTCTCATGTTCAGACCACCATGAGCATGAGTCATTACAGACACTTAAATCACAGCCACACGTTCACACACTCCATTTGTGTTGCAAGTGTTGAAAAGACTCAAGTGTACCCCCAAAGCGTTCTCTGAGCAGGCAGACAGAGTTTCTTCATCTAGGACCTCCACCTGAGAAAGTAAATGGCCTATTTGATCAATATTCAGCAACCACATATGGCATACATACTGGCGTATGACTTAGTTTCACTGTTACCTCTGTATGGTACAGTGGGTTGACAGTGGGTGGTGGTGGCAGCAACATCACTGTATTTCCTGTCACTGCAGAGAACAGTAATACATTTCACTCCTACAATATTCATAAATAATTTTTGAATGAACATGGTCACAAAGATTACTTGAAACATACCCTGTACATATGGCTGGGTGTCCGAGCTGCTGCCACCAGGGTCTGAAGACATGCCCCCTTGCACTCCTTCCATATTTGGGTGACCCTGATTGCTGGAGAGGGCCAGCTCCTCAGCAGGAGTGAAGTCCTGTGGAGGAGGGCCCCCTCCAGTTTTCTTCGCATCACTTTTCTTCCTGTTGGCTGCAAGCGATTTCATTGTTCTATAGGCCCTTTGTATACCAATATCCTACAAAAGGGACTGACTCAGGCAATTCAGCCTTATACTTGTTGGCCTTAACCCTTGTGTTATCTTCGGGTCATTCTGACCCATCAGTCATTGTGACCCACCGTCGTTTTGTGACAACTTTACCGCATACAAAAACAAAGTGAAGCATTTTCTTTTAACCGTTGGGCTGTCTCAGACCCCCCACACTGCAAAGGTTAAAAGAAAATTATTTGTATTTGTTTTTGTATTGGGTAAAATTGGGTAAACACAACGATGGTTCATTATGAACCTTTGGGTCATGTGACCCGAAGGCAGCACGAGGGTTAAAATATGTGCAAGTATTGCCTACTGCTACTTACCAGTTTGAATGATGTTCTTGTATTTATTAATTTTAATTTGCTCCCAGGACCGTTTGGCACTGGCAGTGTTGCAACTAAAATATTACAGCAACAAAAGTTTAACGTTATGGAACGCACAAGTGTAATTAGGTCACATCTTGTACCTGGGCCAGTGAAATCAATAAGTCATTTAACGTACGCATTAACGGCGTCGGCAATTTTCTGCCAGCTTTCTCTCCTTGACTTGGCAGCAGCGACGGTGTTACTTTTAGCCTGTATAATATGTTTATGCGTTTCATAAATTTGCATGATTATTGTCTGCTCCTCCTGCGTAAAATATGCAGCTCTTGTTTTGTCCATGTTTGCAATTGGACATACGGTGCAAACACCGGCCCTTTATGTGAACGCGCACGTCTCTAGAGTTGATAACCGCTGTCGTGATATCACTTATCGTGATTGCGATTGTTACGCTTCGCGTAGCCGGGTAACTGAAAGTGATCCAGAGCATGTTGATCTTGATTCGTAGTACAGGCCCCTGGTCACTTTTCTTTCCTTTCTCCGACGCGAGGTAGACATGCACACCTTGCACTGCCGCCTGGTTCTGCTTCCTTGGGTATCAGTCTGAGGGACCTCATAGGGAAAGTGCCTGGCAGTCAACCGCAGAGGATTGTCTGATGTGGGACGGCCACCGGTAGATGATGCACCTCGAGCAGCAGTCTCATCAAGTTTATCCTGTATTCCTGATGACTCCCCCTATTCAGAATGGAGTAAATTTGTAGGAATTTGAGTAATCACAGCAAAACTTTTTTTTGTTGTAAGGAAATTATGGTATTTGAAATGTATTCTGCATTTCTCTCACCAGACTGTTGACGATGTGGCCATTGAGAACAGCAGTGTCTACCAAGTGAAAGAATACATTCTTGGTAGTCTTCCTGGCACATTCGACAAAGCTGTTCACCATGTCTGCCTTGTCCACAGCCACCATCTTCTTATTGTAGTCGAGGACACAATCTGGCTTCAGTTTCCTCTCCCCGGTGGCATGATCAATCCTCGTCGTGGCTGACATTGTTGAAGAATGAACAGTGGTGAGCATGTGAACGTCATGTTTGTCATGCCACTTAATGGCCAACTGACTGCCATTTTGTTGGAACTCCACTTAGCCCTTTTTCATTTTAGGTGTGAAGGCTGGCATCCCCTTCCGATATGCCCGAAGGGTCCCACAGGCCCCTGTTCCACGGTAGAGGAGGTGCTGGAACAATGTCGGACTGCTGTACCAGTTGTCGATGTACAGGATGTGGCCCTTTTTTAAGTAAAGTGCCAGTAAGGTCACCACGGCCGACCCAGATATGCCGAGCCCTTGAAAGTGGAATTGAAAACGAGTTTTAAGTTCATCACACCACAGAATAATGCGTTGTTAACTACCCATCCAAATTCGAATGAAAAAAAAAAACACCGCCAAGTATGTTAAATTAGGCTTCGTGAGAATCAGCAGTCTTCTCTGTTTGAGACTGGAGGGGCGTGTCGCCTGAAGGAGCTGAATTTACGCCCCCTCGCTCGAAGGCGCCGCCTCTCTCAAGTAGCCTACCTACAAACCAGATAATGGACGCTACGACAAGCCAAACAATGAGCGCTTCGATCAATGAAATCGGACTCGTTCAGCCCTATATGTTTGAGCCACCAGAACCAAGTTCTGACCAGGACATCGACCAACCTGACAACGAACTACGTTCTTGTCAATCTGAATCAGAATGGTACGTTTTTTTTTTTTTTTTTTTACATGTTTCTGTTATTTTGTCATTCCAGGCGTGCTCGCTACCTGGCTTACAGATGTTTTGTATCGTGGTGCTGGGGATATCTGGGAAAACGCCATTGGGTTGTCATTCCCTCTTGTGTTGTGCTCCGCATTCACCAAGAGTACCCTGATGAAGATGGGGAGTATACTGATTAACAAAGATCTATAAAAATCTAAATTACTTACTGTGTAATAGTTGTGCAGGACAATTCTGAGATGCTGGGGAGAAAGGTGGAGTCGTCCGGATCACCTGGTTTGGAAGTGCTTTGTCTTTCTTCAAAAGATGGTAAATCCATGAGCGGACGTTTAATTGGTTGCCTATCAGTTTGACCTGCTTTCCGCTTAAGTGGAGTTGAGGAACAGAGTGGAAGAGGCTGGGATTTGGTGGTGCCTACACCAACAGTCTTTGTGGCTACTGTGGCTTGAGAACCTGGAAAACATAAGAATATTTATAGGAATAGTTCTTTATGTACAGTCTTTATACGGGGCGACTGGATGTAAACACAACACACATGTAACAATGTTTGCTGTTCCTAGACCATTAACATTGAAGAATTTCATACCCCAGGACATTCACTCTTGCTCTTTTAAAATATGTATTGGAAGTCTATAGACTTAACTTACAACTTTATTGTACCTACAATGTTTTATCTATCAACAGAGATATTTATAAGGAAAAACTAATAAAGTTACATGTCACATACCGGCTTTATTTGTGCTTATCAGTGTTCTGTATGACAGCTGTGTGCCTGCAGTTCTTCTCCCCACTAAGCGGCTCGTCTGACATTCAACTTCTCGGGTGACTTTATGAGTGACTTGCATCATGTCACACTGGCACTCTGTCTCTCTGGTGGATGGAGCAGCCTGCTTTGTGAAAACAGTATAGAATTAGAATGTATTTCTTCAATGAGTGAAACATACAGATGCATATTTGAAGCTTGTTCCCCTGAGCTGTAACACAGGAGTAACACAGTGAGCTCTCCTACTTCTAGCACATAAGCTACCATTTCACCAAAATGCCATCATTCTACACCGAGTAGCTAATATCAAGTTAGCGGTTTGCACTAACTCATAGCAGAGGCTACCTCTGGAAAAGTTATCTAGTATAATTAGTAACTAGTATAACAAGCACACAGAACTTACGCTGAGTGATAAACTGATGGCGGCGGTGGACGGTCCAGGTGCGACCGGAGGGTGAACGGCCGGGAGGGCGATGCTCGGTACGGATTTGCACTCCAAGAGAAGCCATGTGCCCGTGAACCCCGTCTGTCTTTGGTCCATGTTGAAACTATCCGCCGTGAAATGGTCAGTGCAGAGGCGGCTGTTTGAGTTTATACGAATCTTTCCATGAGCGTGGCGCTTCACAAAATCTATCCACCTATTTTTAATTTCCTTATTAAAAGGGAACTTAAATACCGTTGCAACGCAGCTGGAGTTCTTGCATCCAAGGAAGATGCAGTAGCGGATAGGCATCCTGAAGCTAGATAGCTGATGTAGGCTACAATAAGAGTACAGAGGTAGGAGCCATTCAGTGATCTGATGTAGATGGGGCGAAATTACATAGATGGGGCATTTTTTGGCTCCGCCCATTAAAACCTGATCTGAAAACGGAAGAGAAACTGTTCTTCGGTCTAACTCCACATTTCAGTGCGACAAAGTTTTAGCGCTTTGCACATGCTTTCAGGAACTCATTTCACACGTATATAATGTATTTTGAAGCAAAACATGGAATTTACATTACAGGATCTTTAATGTCAGTGGTGGATCCTATATAAATGATCATGTCCTGCACATAACCTGTCAACATATCACAAAGGACAAAGAATTTGACACCAAACCTATGCCTGTTTGATGGTATGTAATGGCGAAATGCCAGCCTACCCTTCCACTTCATCAGGGATTCATCGACACAGAGGTCTTTGTATAGTACAAAGACGTGTCGGAATGAGGTGGTGAGAGCACTAAACACGTGTCGTATCTTGTGAAGGAGATCATTCACATTAGCCCTTGCACTGTCCAAGCAACGGAGAAGTAGGAAGCGGTCCTGGGAGAATATAATGTGAAGAAGGGGGTCAGGAGGATGGGATCTGTGCTCCAGTATTCTCGGTGGGAGGACTTTCTCACAATTCCCATCAGGAGGACAGCGACCAAGAATGAATACATTTCATTCACGGTTGTCCGCACCCATTTAGCCAGCTTTCCTTTCACTCCGGACGGCATCATCTCCTGCTGCACTGAGGAGTAGCTGTTTGTTTCCTCCACTATGTTCTCGACCAGTTCCTCTGCGAGGAACTGTTTGAAACACTGAGCCTCGGTTGGATCTTCGGCGGGGGGGGGGGGGGGGGGGGGGGGGGGTACAGGGGGAGTGAAATCTCTGGCGGCCCACCAGCTCGTGGAACTCACCTCTTCTACTTCATCCCACATTTCCATTTCTCCATCACTAGAGGGACCTTCGGCCTCTGAGTTTCCAAGGGCCTCTAGGTTTGGGGGCAGACCTTCACCATCACTTTCATCACTGCTACTTGGGTCAGTGTTGTACTCCTCTTCATCGGAATAAAAAAATATTTCTCGGATGTCGATGTCAGTATGTTTCTTACTTTTGCCCGAACAAGATGCCATTTCTGGACTAATACAAGCGGAGTCAGATGGCTGAGCGGTGAGGGAATCGGGCTAGTAAGCCAGTTTGATTCCCGGTCATGCCAACTGACGTTGTGTCCTTGGGCAAGGCACTTCACCCTACTTGCCTTGGGGGAATGTCCCTGTACTTACTGTAAGTCGCTCTGATAAGAGTGTCTGCTAAATGACTAAATGTAATAGTTGTTTATGTTTGCTGTATGTTCCGGGTTGTCCGTGTCGAGTAGCGAGTTGCGAGAGACACTAACAGCAATGTTACGTCATTTGTCATTGAATGGGGAAAGAATCACTGCTGAGGTATAAATATTTTATTTGCTTATATTTTCACATATTTTTACAAATAAGGGGCGTATCAGATATTCAGATTATCAAATATATTCAAATGAACCTAAAATTGCCTTTTATATGGAAGTTGTACAGATGACAATAAGTTAGCTTCAAAAAGCTATTGATTTGCCGGCGATGTGGGCAGCCATATTTGTTTACATCGTAATGCAGTACGGGTGGATCAGTATGTGATCATTACTTGTAAAAAGTTAGTCTATTCAACAGGTTATACAGTATAATTACTGTTCCGATTTTCAAATATTCACACAGTGATTTTAACATGTGTTTATGATGTGTACACATTGGTTGTGTGGATAGAGATAGAGAAACTAATGGCTAATAGCGATCAGGTAGGCTGCCATGTTTTCTCTTACTTTGGTTAGCTTGTCATAGCGAGTAACCGGTGGGAGGGGTTAATTGTACAGTGGCTTACCATCTTCCCGCCTATGTCCCTTAAAATTTTGGGAGGTGTGCAAACTTATTTGCATATCCAGCCTTTTATTTGCTGTCAATAATCATTTACAGTTTTTATCAGTCGCTTTGGTACATTTCTCAGATCAGAATTGAAATTCTCAAAACAATAAGTGCATTTCTCAAAACAATTCGTACAAATAGCAAAACACCATGGATTACCTGCAAAAGCCAGTCTCTTGCTCAAAATCCTTAGTTCATCTCTCAAGTAAATATCTGTGTCAATGACCTTGGCTGTGTCTACTACCGCGCACTTGTGCACTTCGAGCACTGACTTTCAGTGCTTAGGGCGCTTACACTCACAAAACCAGCAGAAATCAGGGCACTGAAAGTACCCGGATGGCGCACTGCAAACGGTAAAAAAAAACAGTGTACAACGATGGACACTACTCGCCCTAAACGGGCGCCATCTTGGCTACGTAGCGGAAGAGGAGGAGCCCTTTGCTTTTCATTTCATTTTTAAAATAATGGTGGGCGAAATCGAAGTCGAGCCGGTGGCAGTAGCTCACGAAGCTACAGACCGTAAATGTAAGTATCAGCGGTAATTAAACACTGTACTGATATTAAATGTACTAGCTCTACTAGCCATTCTCAGATTAAAGCCAGCGACATAGTATTTGGTGGAGTTAACGATGTATATCGACAGTTAACATACCTAGCTAGGTAGCATTAGATGCCATTGGATCTACATTGGATCTACATGGCAGTTCTGCTAAGCTAGCTGGTTAATATTTACGTTTATACTAACTGTCGGTACAGTATAAATCGTTCATTCCACCAACACATAGCTATGTGTCAAACAACGGCTGTTCTGTTAAACAATCAAGTGCTAAGTTTAATAATGGATTAACAATCGATATGATCAGTTTATTAATGGGTTAACTTCATAACGCGAACGTTTGCCCGTAACACACGTCGTCCGATAATTAATACCGTTACGATAGCTATCTAAGCTAGGATCCGCCATTTGTCATTCTGGAAATAATTGTAGCTTTTCAATCGTCGGTTGTGTTTTTTTTAAATGTTGTGGTATTTCACATGTTTAGGGACAGACGAGGACACGAGGGCCCTAGCTAATCCCTTGGCGTTCCTCTAATAAAGCCCTCTTCACAGGGAAGAGGAACGCCTCAGTGATGGGATATGAGTAAGTAAAATTACTCATACGCTATTAGTCAAAGGGCTTTACTGTAAATGGTTGCCTTCGTTGCTAAACTTACAATGATCAGTGTGGTCCGATGTGGTCATTACTGTGTCAGGGGTGGGGTTGAGGCTAGATGTTAAAGCAGCATATGTTTTCACCAGGGTCTTCATAAAGGAAAAAGGGCTTGGGGGTTTGGAGGCCAGGGAGAGAGAGGCGAGGGAGGCAGCTGAGCAGGAGGAGAGGCGGTATCGAGAGGACCTGGAGAGGGAAGACAGTCGCCACAGGGAGACGGTGGAAAGAGAGGAGATTTAATCTTCTAAGAGAGAGTGAGGAGAGGATAGAGTGGGAGACAGTCGCCAGAGAGGAGCGGAGAGAGAGGGAGGCAGCCGCCCGAGGAGCGCCTCCTCACCCTTCTGGAGAAGTTTAGCGCTCACAAAAATGAATAAACCTTGGTTACTTCAGATTTATGTACATATCTGTTTACTAACACTTAACCCTTAGGGGACTGAGGCCTGTTTGACTTTTCGAGGACGTCAATAGTGATCACTGAATTACCATTCCCTTATCATATGAGTAGCTGTCATTTGCTAATGGGCGGGCTGTTAGGAGCTCAAACCTCAGTCAAAGACTGAAATGTGCAAGGGTTTAGTTATATTCTTCTTATAAAATGCTTATTTATATTTTAGTTTCAAACTGCATACATTTGAAAGGAAAAGGGTTCAAGGTTTCTGTGGTGGTCTCTAGGACAAAAAGTTGTGGCGTTTTAAAGGCATTTTGACCCCCAAAAATTGGTTAAGAATTATTATGAAATAATTACACTCATAGATTGTTTGCCAATTATAGGGGAATTCTGGGTGTTCAGATCCCCCTATAAACATTTAATGTTCATTTAAATGTAATCGTGGTCTGGAGCGTAGCACTGAATGGCTATCGTGTTTCGGTTCTCTGCCCCAGAGACGTTTCCTGGAGGTGCTGGTTCTTGTGCTGGCTGGTCAGCTGCTGCCCTCCCCACATCTGCATCTGGCTCCAGCAGGTCACCGTTGGTGAGGCAGATTTTGTGGAGCACAGTGCAGCACACAATGACCTTTGGCACAAACTTCACATCCACCTCCAGAGCCTTGAAGAAAATGGACCGCCATCGCGTCTTCAGTATCCCGAAGGACCTCTCCACAACACACCTCGCCTTTGACAGGCAGCAGTTGTAGCGTGCTTGGAGGTGGTTGCGGACAGGCTGCCTGAAGGGGGTCATGAGGCAGATGGGTTGGGACAGGCAGGGGTAGCCACCATCCCCAAGGATACAGTATCCTGGTGGAGGGTAGGACTGCTCACAGTAGATGGGGCTGTTTCTCAGGACCCTGGCGTCGTGCACTGACCCTGTGTAGCCCACAAACACATCAATGAATTTGCATCGGTCATCACAGATGGCCTGCAGCTGGATGGAGTGGAACAGCTTTCTGTTAAAATAACAGGCAGCATCCTCCGCTGGGGGCTTCACCCTGTAATAGCCCCCACCACTCTGCTGAAGGCTGCTGACCCAGTGAGACGGGCGAAGCACCTAGGCGTGGGAGTTCCTCTGCAGTTGGATGCCGGACAACTGTGGTCATGAGCGCGGCGATCTGCGCACTCACCCTGTGCACCACCCGGTGAACGGAGGCCCGGGGCATGTCGAAGGCCCTGGCGCTGGCAAGCCAGAAAAGAAAAACTAGGCAGGAGATCTCGGGGCCCCAACCGTGGTCAGTCAGTGCCCAGCACAGCCATGAGGGCATTGAAGGACTCCCTGGAGAGCCTGAAGTCCACCCTCAAGTCACTGTGGCCATCAAAATACAATGTCAGCAGTGGCATTGAAAGATTGATCTGGCAGCGCCGCCTGGGGCTGGGTGGCTGCTGTAGAGTGTGTGGGGAGGGGAAGATTACATAAATATATTAATATGCAAGTCATTTAATCAATAAAATGTTGTCATTGAGGTTTTGTAGTTTTTTATTGCCTTTTGTGATTTATAGTAGAATTGATGAATGTTTGTAACAATAATTAATATGCCTGTGTGTTCCATTGCTTATTGATTCCTGTATCAGGGTAAACTTAACTACAACAGAGATGTGTGTAAAAGTACAGTCAGTCAAGGTATGCCTATTACTGTGAATTCAAGCAGATGATGCCTATGATTTCAGTAGATAATTCTTAAAACTAATTGAAATCTGGGGACATAGGGAAATAAAGCATTACAAATCTGTCCAAATGGTGTGTATGTGGACTGCAAAGAAGTAGGCTACTTCTGACAAAGATAATTGAGAATGTCATTGCAACTACTAGCCTACATGAGGCTAGGCTGTAAAGGTAAGGCAAAATTACAAGGAAATTTACACAGCTGGTACAGTTGCTGCATGCTCATACATGTTTTACCTGTACATACTGGTAGTGCACCTCCTTCACTCTTTCACCATTTCTTTCAAATGGAACAGTGTACAGCTGCTTCATATTCATTTGGTGTCTTTTCAGCTGTTAAGGATTGTGTAACTGGGTAGTGGAGAATAATACAAGGTTAAATATCGAACCAAGTTATTTGTAGTTTAATGTACACTACCGTTCAAAAGTTTGGGGTCACTTAGAAATGTCCTTGTTTTCGAAAGAAAAGCCATTTTTTTGTCCATTAAAATAACATCAAATTGATCAGAAATACAGTGTAGACATTGTTAATGTTGTAAATGACTATTGTAGCTGGAAACGGCTGATTTGTAATGGAATATCTACATAGGCGTACAGAGGCCCATTATCGGCAACCATCAGTCCTGTGTTGCAATGACACATTGTGTTTGCTAATCCAAGTTTATCATTTTAAAAGGCTAATTGATCATTAGAAAACCCTTTTGCAATTATGTTAGCACAGCTGAAAACTGTTGTGCTGATTAAAGAAGCAATAAAACTGGCCTTCTTTACACTAGTTGAGTATCTGGAGCATCAGCAATTGTGGGTTTTATTACAGGCTCAAAATGGACAGAAACAAATAACTTTCTTCTGAAACTCGTCAGTCTATTCTTGTTCTGAGAAATTAAGGCTATTCCATGCGAGAAATTGCCAAGAAACTGAAGATCTTAGTAAAGTAGCTTGTAAAAAGGGATATTCAAAGGAGATGTAATAATTGTTTATAGTACTTCATACAAACATGTGTAGTGCTTCACATAATAAAGACAATATGATGGCATTACATGAGTGTTGTGTGTTTGTTTGATATAAAATACAAATGTATCATAGAAACCTCACAAAGTTTCCTGGACGCTGGTCACAAATAAATTCGACACCTTCAGTACTGTGTTGCGGGTAGAATATTACTACATATACAGGCTACTCCAAATACGTGATGAGTAGCCTACATTCGGGTAGTGTCTACGGTAACTAGTTGATTCAGAAGAACCAAAACAACGTGTTGCCTGAAGGCCAACGTAGTTAATAAATTCGTGACTGAAGTCCTTCCATACCCATGTGCTTCAGTAGCTCGCGATGTAATGCAAAGGATTGCAACGATGGATGTGTTTTTGCTCGTGGGATCGAATCCCACTCGAATCTTTTATTTTCTTAGCTTCCATTTATTATGGCGTGAATGGCTGTAATGGAGTAATCATTACATTTGTTCAGAATATAAAATTATGAAATGAATTGATTTCAAAAGATATAGCGAAGAAACACTCAGCCATAGGCTACACGAAATCGCATAGGAAACGAATGTTTCCATGTTGTGTTACGCATATTTTGATCGTATTGTCTGGGATGGCAGCGACGTTAGTATGAATTTTTAATATGTGGTGTCAGAAGGAGCTTTGATGTCGGGGTACATACGGCTATTGCCTCGGAACAAACCCCAAATACATGATTAGTAGCCTACATTCGGGTAGTGTCTATGGTAACCAGTTGTTCCAGAAGAAGCCAAATCAAGATGTTACCTGAAGGCCAGGGTGGTTACTAAGTACGTAACTGATTTGAGTAATTTCCATGAGCTAAAATAGGTCGTGGTGTAAAGCAATGGCCTCGGGTGTATTACGTGTTTTGCTCTAGTGCGATCGAATCCCACTTCATGCGAGCCTGCAAATGTTTTATTTTGTCTCCATTTATTTTGTCGTTAATGGTAATGTAGTGCGTACGCAGCTTATACTTTCATATTCGCCGCAGCAAATATGAGATCCGACTTGAAAATAGCCAGTAATATGTTTGTGAATTTGTGACGAATCTGGTGATAGAGGCAGACTGATAGGTGCACGCACCGCTGGGAAACCAGTTAGTTCGGAAACCAGTAGGGACACAACACCGGGGCTGGGGTAAGTGTTTGCTGCAGCTGGCGTTAATCCTACGTACAAACGCTTCGTAACTGTAAAGTTTTTACTTTTAATTGACGATATTGAACACAGATGTTAAGTAAATTGTCTTTACTCTAAATATCTTCTCCGTTTTCAATTTGAATCAGTAAATCTAACACAGTAGGAATTCTCCCACGACATCCGCTCGCTCTGCTTTGACTAACAAATGTGTTTTCTCAGTCCACCATACATTAGACGAGCTAATTTTCGAGCACTTTCGATACAAGATACAGGCCATGTTAAGAGTTGAGATATATATATATAAATTGTGTGGGCAATGTAGAACAGCAGACAGATTTGAAATATGATCTTTTGTTATGGCCATTCTAGTGACACTACGACTGTCATCATACGGCGAAACCAGGTCACATAGCTAGCTACGTTTTTCCAGACATAATATTCGTTACCTAGCTACAAACAAATGCTTCGTAACTGAAGAGTATTTACTTTTTATTGGCGATATTGACAACAGAGGTTAAGGAACTTGTCTTTAATCAAAAGATGGTCTCCGTTTTCAATTTGAAGCAGTAGATATGGCTTACTGTAGAAAGTCTCCCATTGCATCCTCTCTCTAGCTTAGCTTCGGCTACAGATGGACAACAATCACGATGCATGCATTATTCACGCCTACGGTGTTAATACAGTCTGTAAAAATACCACTTTGACACACTTGCAAGATGATCCGCTGGTTAGATGTAGCATGATCTTATTTACTACCCACAATAGTTAAACTTTTTTGCAGCAGCATTTTAATCAGTTAGCTCCAGGTCCTGTCTAAAATACATTTCAGACCTTTTGAAACCTGAGCAAATTACTTTCTACTAAATTTTCAAATTCTTCTGAATTATTTCTCTTTTTGCATTGTTCTTCTCTTTTCTGTAGTTTTATGCCTTCGTCCAGCTCCTGCCCCTTTCAAAAATACCTTTCGGGCGCTTTGAAGCTTCAGCTTATAACTTTCTACAAAGTTTTCACTATTTTCAGCTTTTTTAGCATGGTCAGCTACCCCCATTCAGGTTTTCAGCATTCTCACTGCTGTTTCGCAGGAACAGCTTTTTCTAGTTATTATTTATTTTTGCCTTTTGCCCCCCTAAATCTTCGTCAATATTTGGCCTACATAGACAACCTAGGTGTCAAAAGTTTCGTCTTGGTAGCGATTGAGTTGCTTGTATTTTTATTTACGTTCCGTTGCATGGTTTAGGCTCAAGTTAAGTTTTTGTGGCGAAAAGTGAAGCTAACGGTGGCTTATTTGCTAGCCACAGTCACTGACGTTACTAACGTCACGAAAACACGCGTGACTACCTGTAGCAGAACATTCGTTTCGCATCTGTTAACTTGGGGGATAGCTAGGCTAAATATAGCTTTACTGCAAGGCAGCTGCAGAAACGCCACAAGCAAAGAGGCCAGGGTGATAACTATTTACTCATTTTACTTTGTGATGTGAAACACAATTGTGAAATGTAATGTACAATATTAGCTGATATTATTAAGGAAGTAGGCACACATCTACTATTTCACTGAAGCATTAGCATCATGACATTAGCCTCTGTTGCCCGGGCAACACATACTACAGTGGTCTATGATGCATCTGTTTTCAATCGTTAAAATAAACATTCCTCACAAATATATTTTCGTTGTAGGATTTATTATGACATTACATTACAAGTAAACGGTTTGTTGGTGAAATTATCATTACCTGTGGTTTCAAACCAGTGTTGCTCACTGCAACGCTGTAGCCTAGGCGAGGCACACTACAAAAACATCTACACAGCTGTTTAGGAAGTCAAACGGCGACAGAACATGTCCGGCACTCTCCTTACTTAAATCAAAAGTCTTTCAATAGGTGAAACTATCTGACTACTAACCTGAACTTCATTGCCACAGCCTTAACTTTTGTCAATCTGTTCATGAAAATAATTAATTTCAGCCTAAACCGTACAACGGAACGTTGAATCGAATTCAACCAACGCAATCGCTACCAAGACGAACACAGCAGTAGTCTAGTAGCTACTGTACTGTAGTAGTAGAATTTACGGGGCAGCTTCTACACACAGGGCTATATCGCATTTTGCGTTGTTACTGACAATGATCGCTACCAGTGAGCTTTTTATGAATGAGCGATTTTCCACTACATAAATGTCAAGCTTATTTACGTTTTTGGGGGCATATTTTCAGTTAGCAGATGGTACTGTTTGAATCGCGATTCCATCTTCTACTGCCGGTAACGTCGTAGAATAATCTTCAGAGGGGGTTCTTTATTAATGAATGAATGCAATATGAGTAGGCTAAATGCCTGAAAATATCACGAGAAGGGAAAACTTAAAAGGACGTTTAAGTCATAGAGATTAGGTCAATTTTTACACCGGTCTGCCAAATTTATTCGTTTTGATTCAGCTATGAGGCTGCCTCTTGCAGGGGAAATAAGAAGACATCATATTTCATTCTACACTTAACTCGTATTTTGAGTTGTAAATGAGCAGCAAAAAAAAAGATGCTTTTAAATCTATGTAATCTTTATAAACCCTGAGGCGAGCGAGGAAGATTGTGGCCGACTCCTCCCACCCTGGACACTCCCTGTTTCAGTCACTCCCCTCCGGCAGAAGGCTGCGGTCCATCAGGACCAATACCTCACGCCACTAAAACAGTTTCTTCCCTTCCGCTGTTAGCCTCTTCAACAAGGCCAAGGGACCACACTGACTCTAATGACTTCTTGCTTAAAACACACTGCTTTTTGCACTGCATTACAAAATGGTATCTTGTACATTTGTATTTTTTGGAATATTTGTATTTTTGTATTTTTATATTGTAATTTACGGCAACTTATATTTTATTTTATTGTATATTTAATTCTATTCTAATCCCACTTAGTACTGCTAGTTTATGTACCCTTAGTATAGATAGTCCACATATTAAAATTTTAGGTATGTTTATTGTATGCACCTTCCTGCCAAAGCAAATTCCTTGTCTGTGCAAACTTTCATGGCGAATAAATCCCATTCTGATTCTGATTCTAAATAATAAGTATGCATTTTTATATAAAATATACAGAAATATCAGTTGTAAAAATGTCAATAAAAAACGGACCCCTGTGCAACCGACCCAAGCAAGCACACCCTACAATTTCTCCAGAAATTGTATCCTCTCTAGTTTACAATACAATGAGGTAATGTTACTGTACCTGTGGTGCTACTGTCTGACAGTAGAGATGTATCAGGCGTTATGGTGGCGATCTTTGGGGAGAGCTCCTCCTCCGAGTCCTCCTACAGTAGGCCTACGCCCTCAACTCCGCTCTCTTGGGCTCCAGAAATCCTCCAAAACATGGGTGACTCATTGCCATAAATCTCAATGATGAGCTCAGTAGTCTTTTTGAGGTTTCAGGGAGGTCCTCCTCCAGTTGCTGGATTTTTTCGTTTCCAAATGTCCTTTTTTGATTCTTGAACCATGTTCTTAAACCGTTTCTGAACATCTTTAACGGCTCTAATAACCGTTGGATTAATGCTATTTACTTTTCTGGGGTGCGTTTCCCGATAACGATGGATCGTAGCTGTTACGAGGGTTCTCTACGATAAAATAACGATCCATCGTTATTTCTTACGTGCGTTTCCCGAACATGCTCGTAAGGAGAACCATCGTACGTGTCTCTTAAGTTGCACTTAACAAGACGCTGTCCATTGTACTGAAATGTGATTCTTCTGACGCAACTTTAAGACTTTAAAATTAAAACGTTGAAGGCAAAGACAATAAAGTGAACGTGCAAACTATGCTGCATCTGAGTTTTACACCGGTGTCAGTTCCCTACAATCAGCGTGACAAGTATAAAAATGCTCAGGTAACGCCCAAACCTATCTATGAAAGACCAATGGCTTCTGACAAGAAAAGAAAGGCTGGCTTCAAGGCCGAAGAAATTAGCATTCTCATCGAAGAAATTGAGAGATATAAATCTATTCTATTTTCTAGATTCAAAGGTGCCCACACCAACAAAGAAAAAACCAAGCTGTGGGAGGAAATTGCTAAAAAACTGACGTCAGTCAGTGGGGTCAGGAGAGGGGGAACTGACGTCAGAAAAAAATGGCAAGACTTCGCCAGTCTTTCAAAAAGAAAGGCTGCAGCAGTGATGGCTTCTTTAAGCCAAACTGGTGGTGGCCCAAGCTCTGCCACATCTCTGACACCAGAGGAGGAGAGGGCAATACACATCATGGGAGTCACTTCCACTGACGGAATCACTGGGGGGGTGGATATCCGGGGGGGGTGTTTTGCCCACAGCCAGCACCTCAAGAGCACATGACCCTGGTCCCCCGGTCTCCCCTGGTCTCCGATGTGCTGCAGACGGTGGTCTCCAACGCACCCAGGTTCGAGACCACCTGTGCCTGCAGCCAGGATCTGATGGAGCTCGAAAGAGAAAAAATCAACATCCTGAAAGGAATTCAGCAAACCCTTCAGGACTCAGCGGCCAGGGATGCACGTTTTCAGGAGGAGGTCTTGGAAATCAAAAGGGCTCGCCTCCAAATTGAGGAAAAGAAGCTCTTACTGGAGCAAATGAAATTTGAGAGGCCCTCCATTTCTGTGCCAATTCTTCTGCCCAACAAACAAGGTAGTGTATAGGTGAGCTTACAGCCTAAGCATACAATGTTCATTTTAATCAAGTAAAAGCTAAATTGTGTATTGTAGTCTATCATATATTCAGTGTTCCCTGTCCCATCCTTACATGCTTTTGTTTTTTCATCTTATAGATCCAAGTGAGGAGCAGGAGCAGGGAGAACAAACTCTCCAATAAAACTAATATTTCTCTGATATCTTGTGCCTTGGTTTTTAACTCTTCTTGATAATCCACTTTCCATGGGCAAATCCATAGGATTCCTATATTTACTACTTGATTGAGCAACAAGGTAAAAAACCATGCGTATAAATGGTATCACACATGCCATGCAGCTAGCAGCCTAAATAATACAATGTACAAATACAAGCGTCTCAATCTCCAACATATTTACTGTCTTATTTTCTAGTGTTGACTATATCTACAATCTTGCAATAATAGGCCAACAGCTTTTCAAGACCATGTTTGCAATCTCATGATTCCCACATTGGCCACAAATGACAATGTGACAAACACATAAGTATTGAATACCCCATGTCTTCAACATGGAACCATTGTTTCCAACATGAATAATCAACTCTACTTTAATTGATGGTTGATCAATTATACTCATTATGAGTGTTAGATGTGTCAGATGACTAATCAGTTTAATTGACATACAGACCCGTCCATTACATTCTCACGGTATATAAAGGAGAGGTCTAGCCTACTTCTCAAGCGGAACATGGCTGCAATACAGTAGATAATACGATTGAGAGAGAGAGCGACGGCAGTGGCCCAGAAGTAGGCTGGTAAGGCTCAATGCCTTTGTGAGGACGACGATGAGTCCACTGGACATCCTCGAGGATTCTGCCATCCAACATAAATACCGGCTCAGGAGGACTGACATCATGATGCTCCTAAACCTGGTCGAGGCAGACCTGCAGAGGCCAACCAGGAGGTCCTACGCACTCACCCCTGCAACCCAGCTACTGGCAGCGCTGCGTTTTTATGTCACTGGCAGTTTTTTGGAGGTTCTTGGCGATGGATATGGGCTCTCCAAGGCCTCAGTATCGAGATCCGTGGAGGCTGTAACATCAGCACTACTTCGCCACATCCCAGACCACATCCAATTCCCCACAACAAGAGGGGACAAGTCTGCGGTGCAGGATTTTTTTTTTGTGAAGCATAACATCCCCCAAGTCATTGGGGTAATTGATGGCACCCTCATTCCCATCCTCGCCCCTTCCAATGAAGGCCATGTTTAATTTTGTAGGAAAGGCTATGCTGCCATCAACTGCCAGGTTATCTGTGACCATCAGGGGCTCATCACTGATCTTGTGGCAAGATGGCCCGGCAGCAGCCACGACTCTTTTGTTTTTTCAAACTCCTCTGTTGGCCAGGAGGCACAAGCTTCCAGGGATGGATGGCTGCTTCTCGGGGACAGTGGGTATCCATTGAGGCCATACCTTTTTACACCTGTTGCCAACCCCCACAATGAAGCTGAGGAGAAGTACAATGAAGCTCACCGTGTGGCCAGGAGTATCATTGAGAGGACTCTTGGCAGATGGAAGATGAGATTCCGATGTCTCCACAAGTCGGCTGGAGGTCTTCTTTTCCACCCATCAAAATGTTGTGCAGTTATTGCAGTAACTTCAATGCTGCACAACATAGCTGTAAGAGCTACAACCCCCTTGGGTCCTCAAGAAGACCAGTTGGAGGAAGATGGTGCGGAAGAAGATGGCCCTCCCCTGCAGGCCCATGATCCCCGGCATGTCCAGTATTTGGCTGGCTTTGAAGCACGGCAACGTGTCATTAATGAGTTTTTTTTCTGAATGGCTTATGATTTTTGTATGAGTTTTCACTCCCTCCCAGCCCCTTCACCCTGTGACTTCCCAGTCAACCCTGTGGAGTCCTTCCATTTCCTGGGCACTACCATCTCCCAGCACTTTTTGTAAATCTCTCTTAGAGGCGCTTTGGATAAAAGCGTCTGCTAAATGAATACATGTAAATGTAACATCAGCTCCCTCACCAAGAAGGCACAACAGGATGCACTTCCTGTGTCAACTGAAGAAGTTGATCTGTCAAAGACAATGATGGTGCAGTATTGGGTACTGATAATGATGGGTACCATATTTGAGTGCATCCTCACCTCCTTCATCACCATCTGGTACCCTGCCTTGGACACACTGTTCCAGCCACTCCCCTCCGGCAGGAGGCTGCGGTCTACCCGGACAAGAACCTCTCGCCCAAGGAACAGTTTCTTCCAACTCTCACTGACTCATGTCTAAATGGAATTAGGCATAACTTGAATCCAGGAAAAGAATACCACATTAGACCAAATGAAGTACGGGAGAATTGGACTGCACCTCCCTCTTCCCAGGTAGGCTATTGTTTCCACATATACACTCTATTCCTCCTGTCTGCATGCTCACATGTTTTGTTGCCCTCCCACCCTCTGCTTCTCTCAGGCACGCCAGGGGGATCTGCTCGTGCTTCTGCTCAGTCGTGACCCTCAAGGACTGTTCCACCACACCTCCAGCCCGGTAACTATCCCATCCTTACACACTTCATTCAGTCTTGATCATATTCTAGAGAATGACACTCTTGTCTTCACAGGACCCTAGGCTCTGCCTCGCTACCAGCCTCCCTAACGTCAGGCTCGGCTTTGCCACCAGCCTCTTCATCCACCGGGTTTGGCGTGCTACCAGCCCTATAATTCTAATAAACATCTTCAATGTTCAATTGTTGTTGTGTTATTGCACTCGTAAAAGCGTTACGTTAATGCATTTCTAGTTACTGTTGCACATTACAACAGCCATATTTCAATGTTATAGTATTTTGAATAAGACTGATATTTGTTTGTTAAATCTACCTTCGTTTATTGCAGCCACCAAATCAAATAATTTTGTGTAACCTAAATTTACTTGAGAATAAACCGGATTCTGATATTTTTTCGGCACTTAAACTTGTATGGTTCACTAAGAAATATCCCAGTTCCAGCGTAACTGCTGTAAAAAGAGAACCAAAATAATCTTATTTTCCATCGGAAGTAACTTTCAGCATTAGTCTAATGTAGTTTTCATGGTCGGCCTACGTGTGTCTCCACTGAGTCACTGTGCAACGATGCACTTAGCGATCTACGACTGGTCTGGAGCTCTCGTTAATCTACGAGCCGATTTATACGACTCCGTTTTCACGGACACAGGGAACGCCCTCTCCGACGTGGAACGCCCTCTCCAAGACCCTCGGAGAGCTCTACGTGCACCTCCTGATTTTGCTGACTATCCGTCTGTCCGTCCGTCATTTTACGGATACCCCTTGGCTGTGATTGGTCCGTATTAAGAACCGCTTGCGTCAGGGGCGGGGTTGACGTGACCAACAAGACGAACAGAATCCTTTGACCGCCATTGCTGTAAGATTTTACAATTCATATTTCAGCTAAACAGTACATGTAAATCAGCATCTGAATTAAAATGTGACGAGAAATGGGCAGTGTAGTTGCTGAAAATGTGCTTATTTTATTGATGAAACGGCTAATTTGTAAATTTGCTCCGACTTTTCGATAACCTAGCTAGCATCGCAGTGCAGTGCCACCTACTCTTCTGGCGGTGACTTGTTTTCAGCACCCACAGCCTTCGGAGTACTATAAATTCAACGAATCCGTCTGACTCCATCTGTCTGTCCGTAACGGAGTCGGAGAAGTACAATTCGGCCTTTAGAAGGATCTGCTGTGAGGTTGTTCACTTCAGAGGGTAACTTTAGTGTGGTGCTGTAAGTTTGTTTGGAGGTTAACTTTAGAAACATCTGCAGTTACAGTAGTCCCTGGGCCTGGTTACAAAGATAGAATGATGGCCTGAATTTGCTGGAGCAGAAATGGCCCAATTAGAGCAGTGCAGAACAGTAGTAATGTTCAGAGCTAAGGGGAAAGCTCTCTAATTTATGACATATTAGGAAAATGTATGATTTGTGCATTTGTATTTGGAAAGTTATTGAATCATATTTAGGAGATTAATATAATAAACTGTGTTGAATGTTTTGGTAAATATTAGTACCAACTGCACATTCCAGCACATTCGGTTTCAGAGGGTTGTCAAGATAGATGGATAAAGAGGCTGGCCTTTTAAGATTTTCCTCTGTACATTATTATGGTCCTAACAAGTTATACACTAGTTAACTTCCATGGTCAGTTCTGAAGCTTGGCTCTGGAGAGGGGAAGTAAACACAGCAGCTGTGACCTGGTTGTCCTCCATACAGATCAATAACAAGGAGACTGGTCCTGCAAATCGGACAACATGGATGCCTGACAGAACCAAGCATGCTGTTACAGTCCAGCAATGACATGATCTTCCCTGAAACATATTTAAGGCTCGGAGGACAAACACAAACTTCTTCTTTCATGTTGTCAAACACTAATGATCCCTTTCATGGGTCCTCTGGAAAACCACTCAGACAGACCGGGTCATTCCTGCACACATCTTTACTTCAGAGCACTTAAATCGCATTTTATTTGTTTAGCCTTTTTTACAAGCACTGTCACAAAGGGCTTCACAGTTGCCCTCAGACGTTAGATGACAAAACAGAACTTGTGAAGCATCACAAATGGGGTCTCTGCGCCACATCAAAGCATGGTCTGTGGTGAGGCACGTTCATCTACACATGCACAGGTTTCAGGTCACAGAAGATCGTTCTTACCAGAGCAGAGGCATAAACTATGTCTCCCCCCCAAGGCCCTGTGGGGGATTTTCAATAGTGTTTGATGGCAGTTTGGATGGCTGGGGAATACGGACACAGCATCTGGCCCAGCAGTGAGCTGATTCTGCAGGAATCCACTATAAACCCTCTTCTTTGAGATGCCCCTCTGCTTCCTTCCAACTCCACCCAGCCTGACATCTTTGTGCCAATGCTGTGTGTGTGTGTGTGTGTGTGTGTGTGTGTGTGTGTGTGTGTGTGTGTGTGTGTGAGTAGTCTGGGCATGCACCAGAACTTTTTGGAACCACACTTTGACTAGTTTCTGAAATGCACTTTCACACAAAGCCTCAATGAACTTTACCACACAGGGTGTGTTGCTTTAAAATGTACCCCTCCAGAGACAAATCGTCTGGAAGTTAAAGAGCTTGGGTCCAACAGACAGCATACCAAGAGCTCTCTCAAGAGACATACAAGCATACCAGAGAAGAGACTCTGACTCAGACTTTGTTGTTTTGGCCTGTTCCACACAATGACACTATAAATAAAGATTGTATTATATTAAAAGGCCTGGGGGCCCCAACCAGGAACCAGCTGTAACCAGAGAGAGATGTCTCTGTGGTAAAGATGATAGCCACATTGTTAATCTCCACTCTCTGGGAATAATTACCTCTATCTGTGTTAGATGATTTACTACTGTGATCAGTTGTGTCATTTTAATAGTTTTCTTATGATGACCCTGAGTTGGGAAAAGTTGACACCAAACCATTCTGGGATTTGATTTTCAGACAGCAAGAGTGTAGAAGTGCTTATTCTGTGACAATACTAACAGGATGGGATGTGTCACAAAGGACAAACCGTCAAACTGTTTGGTTTGGAGCTTAGACAATTTGTGGATGATAGAGTGGAAAATATATTTGGGTGTGCTCAAGCCTTTGGTGAGAGCACAACCTTTGTTCTCACACATATATATTATTATTATTATTTTTATTTCTTTTTGCCCCCCTAAAACTCAGTCAATATTTGGCCTACCTAGACAACATAGGTGTCAAAAGTTTCGTCTTGGTAGCGATTGAGTTGCTTCTATTGGGATTTACGTTCCGTTGCATGGTTTAGGCTGAAGTTCAGTTTTTGTGGCGAAAAGTGAAGCTAACGGTGGCTAATTTGCTAGCCACAGTCACTGACGTTACTAACGTCACGAAAACACGCGTGACTACCTTTGGCAGAACATTCGTTTCTATCTGTTAACTTGGGGGATAGCTAGGCTAACTATAGCTTTACTGCAAGGCAGCTGCAGAAACGCCACAAGCAAAGAGGCCAGGGTGATAACTATTTACTCATTTTACTTTGTGATATGACACACAATTGTGATGTGTAATGTAACTACAATATAAGCTGATATTATTAAGGAAGTACATCTACTTTCGGAAACAGTAGTCTACTATTTCACTGAAGTATTAGCATCATGACATTATAGCCTGTGTTGCCCGGGCAACACATACTACAGTGGTCTATGATGTATCTGTTTTCAATCGTTAAAATACACATTCCTCACATTTCGTTGTAGGATTTATTCTGACATTAGTAAACGATTTGTTGGTGAAATTACCATTACCTGTGGTTTCAAACCAGTGTAGCTAACTGCAACGCTGTAGCTTACGCGAGACACACTACAAAAACATCTACAGTACACAGCTGTTTAGGAAGTCAAACGGCGACAGAACATGTTCGGCACTCTCCTTACTGTACTTAAATCAAAAGTCTATCTAACTACTAACCTGAACTTCATTGCCACAGCCTAAACGTTGTCAATCTGTTCATGAAAATAATTAATTTCAGCCTAAACCATACAACGGAACGTTAAATCCAATTCAACCAACGCAATCGCTACCAAGACGAACACAGCAGTAGTCTACTAGTACTGTACCGTAGTAGTACAATTTACCGGGGCAGCTTCTCCACACAGGGCTATATCGCATTTTGCGTTGTTACTGACAATGGTCGCTACCAGTGAGCTTTTTATGAATGAGCGATTTTCCACTAAATAAATGTCAAGCTTATTTACGTTTTGGGGGGCATATTTTCAGTTAGCAGATGGTACTGTTTGAATCGCGATTCCATCTTCTACTGCCGGGTAACGTCGTAGAATAATCTTCAAAGGGGGTTCTTTATTAATGAATGAATGCAATGAGTAGGCTACATGCCTGAAAATATCACGAGAAGGGAAAAACTTAAAATGACGTTTAAGTCATAGAGATTAGGTCAATTTTTACACCGGTCTGCCAAATGTATTCGTTTTGATTCAATGATGAGGCTGCCTCTTGCAGGGGAAATGAGAAGACATCTATTTCATTCTACACTTCACTCGTATTTTCAGTTGTATATGAGCAGCATTTTTGTCTGTTTTTTTCCAATCTATTTAATCTTTATAAATAATAACTATGCATTTTCATATAAAATATACAGAAATCAGTTGTAAAAATGTCATTCACAAACGGACCCCTGTGCAACCGACGCAAGCAAGCACACCCTACAATTTCCCCAGAAATTGTACCCTCTCTAGTTTTTATTTTATTATCTAAATCTATATTTATGACAGAATTTTGAATGTGACACTATATGTGGTTTGTTATCGTTTTGGAAATTTGGTTTTTCAATTCAGCTCTCCTGGGGGGTATTCCAGGTGGCGGGTTTAGTGAAAACTTTGACTTGGTTAACCCTGAAAAGAGGCATACTCCGGGTTTTCCATTCCAGAAAGAGAGGTAACGAAAACTTGGTCAGTGTCCATTGTAACTTACTCTGTGAACCTAACCTGTTCGCTAGCAGGTTTTCCTGACAAACTCTGTGTTTCTACCTTCCCTCGCACTTTCTGAGCTTGATACAGTTGGCAGACATGGGATGTCCTTTCCTGGTTCAGCCGACCGATCTCTTAATTCACTTAAGGCCGATTTATACTACTCCGACTCCGTTACGGACAGACAGACGGACGTAGTTAGACGGATTCGTTGAATTTATAGTTCTCCGAAGGCTAGGTGCTGAAGAAAATTCACCACCAGAAGAGTATAGGTGGCGCTGCACTGCGATGCTAGCTAGGTTATCGAAAAGTCGGAGCAAATTTACAAATTAGCCGTTTCATCAATAACATAAGCACATTTTCAGCAAGTACACTGCCCATTTCTCGTCACATTTTAATTCAAATGCTGATTTACATGTACTGTTTAGCTGAAATATGAATTGTAAAATCTTACAGCAATGGCGGTCAAAGGATTCTGTTCGTCATGTTGGTCACCTCGCCCCTGACGCAAGCGGTTCTTAATACGGACCAATCACAGCCAAGGGGTATCCGTAAAATGGCGGACTAGCGGACGGATAGTCAGGAAATCAGGAGGGTGCACGTAGAGCTTTCCGAGGGGCTCGGAAAGGGCTCGGAGAGGGCGTTCCCTGTGTCCGTCTCCGTGAAAACGGAGTAGTATAATTTGGCCTTAAATTATACGCCAGGACAGGATTTTAAGACTGTGATTTGATGTGCTTTAATTCCCTGATGAATACGCAAGTTAACGTTACAGTTTCCCATCACATTCCGTAATTTATTTTAGCAACATTCTGAGCCCTTACATCGCTAATGTTACACGTCGTGGACGTGCACCCAGAACCGACCTTTTTGGCACTGAAATAAAGACAAATCATTGAAATTGTATTTGGTCTTCTTAATTGCCTACAAATAGAAATCCAACAATGAGTATTTTTATGTCTACTGTTCCTATAATTTACATGATTCGCCTGTGACCATGTACCGTCCTGTAACTGGTGTTCCAGCAAAAATATTTCAAGATTGTAGGGGGTCAATATTGGCCAGACAACCAAAACTAATTCCCCTATGGTTTGAAGGAAGATGGGAAACTGAACAGTGTATTCACATTAAACAAATAATGCCAATACCAATGGAATTACAGTTATTTGACTCTGGGTTAAATCAGAGCAAGAATCGTCAAAGTAAGGTTAAATAAAATAATAATTTTATCATATTGCAAATGAATGAAATCAATTACAAATGAAGGTTAACTCTTACCTACTCTACCATGATTATTGTATACCAGAGATAGAAAGCAAGAGGTGAGGAAGGAGGAGTAGGACAAGTCAGAGCTGAGGAGAAGGTCTCAGGACATCAAGAATTCACAGAACAATGCTTCACAATTCCTTTTATACCCAAGAACAACCAATCACACCACAATATTGAACCTTACTTATCAACATATGACTAGCAATGCTACAGTAAGTTACACAATGAGGTGTGAGAGCCATCAAGTTGAGACTCCATCCAGTAAGAGGTGGGGGCAGGTTGACACAAGGTCAGCCTTTATTCTTCTGCCCTAAGTAGGCTACACCATCTCTTGGTCAAAATAGAAATTTAGCAAATATAACTTCAGATATAGCTGCAAGCAGCAATGCGGGTTCCTCTGCAAAATAGCAAAATATTATAGAAATGTACATTGAAGGTCAAGAGTTGGACAACAAGAGAGCAAAACTACTTCATGCTTGGCCAACAACAATAGGCTGAATGGGGATTTGAACTCATGAGCATAAGGTTACAAGTCAGTCTCTGTATCCTCTCTGATACAACTGTTGAGATTTTATGAATAGAAAGGGCAGAGTATTAGCTTTGGTCAGCTTTGGGACAAAGGTTAAGAAACGGTTGACATTTCAAGGTATAATTGCATGAAATTGCGCATGGTACTTCAGAATGATTTCATCTTGAAGCCAATAAGGTTTGAAAAACCATCAGTCAAAATTGTATTTGATTTATTGACACAAAGATATTGAGGCAATGTGGACATGTACATAAATACACCCCTTTCAGCCATTTTGTATTGCATTTCTTATTCCATTTCACCCTACATAAAGACACATCTGCACGCACACTATCCCCATCCATGCTGTTTCTCTCTCTCCCAGCGCAGGTCAGGCCAAGGCAGAATTGCTGCTGCGGCCGCATGAGGTTTAGAAGTAGTCCAAAAACATGCCTCCCACAATTGACACATTTAAACCGCAACACTCATTTCAAACTTTCCAGAAGAAAACAACGGATATTTACTTGAGTTGATATCTTTCCAAAATCTCTGTCAAACCACAATTATGAGTAGTTCAGTCAAGACACACGTGATTGATTTCACCATTTATTCATACACATGACAAATGGTTTAACATTGGCGGAATGGATGTACATGGGGAAGCGCTCCCTGCCTTCACTGCAGTATGCATGACATGAGGCAGGGAGCAACAAGTTAAATCCCCCACGGGGAGAACAGACAGACCACATGGGGGAGAAGGGGATGGTGGTGGGTGGCAGCAGCGCAGAACACAAGGGTAATCGAGGACGCGTGTGCGTGCATGTGTGCGACATTATAGCGCCGCCTATCCAGCTAAGCCTATGTGCTGAGAACACGGCGATAGGTGATATGGCGCGCGCTGCCCGAGTTCCATGCCTGAACTAACTCCGCCCATTTCAGTCAAGACACTCACGTGATTGATTTCACCATTCATTCATACACATGACAAATGGTTTAACATTGGCGGAATGGATGTACATGGGGAAGCGCTGTAAAGAGCAACAAGTTAAATCCCCTAAACACAGACACTCCGCCAGTCTATACTATGTGTAGAGCGGAGCGTCGCTCCTCCTGAGCCTCAGGAGGACCACATGACATCCCACTGTTACTAGCAACAAAACTATGTGTGAGACAAATCAGCGGTGCATCCACTGTTCCCAGGGCATCTAGACGGACGTCCCCTTGTAGACAATGGATTCTGATGGCGACGTAGCGCATCAGAGGACGCCTGCGGATCACCACGGCTGCATGGAGATCCGAAGAGACATACTACCATTGCAATGTATGAAGCCACCCAACCACGGGATACATGCGGACCACATTGGTCACCGGAGGTCTCAGACCCGCTCAGCTTGAGCGCCTGCTCAGCTTGAGCGCCCTGCTCAGCTTAAGCGCCCTGCTCAGCTTGAGCGCCTTGCTCGGCTTCTTCTTGAGCTCCTGCTTGGCTTCTTCTTGAGCTGCTCGGCTTCTTCTTGAGCTCCTGCTCGGCTGCTTCTTGAGCTCCTGCTCGGCTTCTGCTTGGGCGCCTGTTCGAGCGCTTGCTCGGTTTCCTGAGCGCCTGCTCGGTTTCCTGAGCGCCTGCTCGGCTTGGAGGCCTGCTCAGCTTGAGCACCTTCTCGGTTTCCTGAGCGCCTGCTCAGCTTCCTGAGCGCCTGCTCAGCATCTGGAGCGCCTGCTCAGCATCTGGAGCGCCTGCTCAGCTTCCTGAGCGCCTGCTCAGCTTCTTGAGCGCCTGCTCAGCTTGGAGACCTGCTCAGCTTGAGCGCCTTCTCGAGCGCCTGCTCGGTTTCCTGAGCGCCTGCTCAGCTTGGAGGCCTGCTCAGCTTGAGCACCTTCTTGAGTGCATGCTCAGTTTCCTGAGCGCCTGCTCAGCTTCCTGAGCGCCTGCTCAGCTTGGAGGCCTGCTCGGCTTGAGCGCCTTCTCGAGGGCCTGCTCGGCTTCCTGAGCGCCTGCTCGGCTTCCTGAGCGCCTGCTCAGCTTTCTGAGCGCCTGCTCAGCTTGGAGGCCTGCTCAGCTTGAGCGCCTTCTCGGCTTCTTCTTGAGCGCCTGCTCGGCTTCTTCTTGAGCGCCTGCTCAGCTTTCTGAGCGCCTGCTCAGCTTGGAGGCCTGCTCAGCTTGAGCGCCTTCTCGGCTTCTTCTTGAGCGCCTGCTCGGCTTCTTCTTGAGCGCCTGCTCGGCTTCTTCTTGAGCGCCTGCTCGGCTTCTCCTTGAGCGCCTGCTCGGCTGCTCGGCCTAGAGTAGATAGTCGCAGAGCGTTATCCAATGCAAGTCTCCATTGTGTACCGGCTGCAAGCATCGCCCGACACAGTCCCGGTCTCTGTTCTCAAGCGCTCATGAGTTCTGCGCTTCCACGACGTCCAGCACGGACGTGGACACCAGAAGCAGCCGCCCTGATCCGGAAGGAATACGCCGTATACGGCTCCGGGGACAGGCCATAGCAGGTACCGGCGCATGAAGGAGAGGGGACTGTTGTTGAAAAATTCTAGTGGCACTGTGTAGATTTGAATAGTCAAGAGATGGCGGTTTCAATTTAATTTATTTAGCTTGTACATTAGCATAAGATTTAACAAAGTACTTTGTGATCAGTCTAACGAAGGAGGTGCTAGCCACAGATCGTTCGCAAGAGTGATGAAGAACAACCCTAAAACCCTGCCTTATATAAACTTTAGATCAAATGGTTCTTCTGATGGTCAATCCACCAATGTAGCTAACTCTGTGATTGGTCAGCACTGCTCAGTGACAGTTTGACTCCATACCAAGTGTCCCACAGTTCTTTGATGTGGCATCTCTCCCCAAACCAGTAGATAGTAAAGCCACAGGAGTTCACCAGTCAAATGGTCAACTGTCCTTTGTGTGGACATCTTCAAACAAGTATTTAATTAACACCACCCATGCAACAGGAAGGGTCAGAGCAGCTTGATCAGTTCATCTATCTTAAACTGCTCCCTCAGATCACAATAACAATACAATTGAATCCACATTGTCTCCAGACCAGCTGTCTCATCCTCCCCAGGTGTCATAAACTGCAAATGGCATCTCTACCAAATGGAGTTGATTCAACTTTCACTGTATCAAGCTTCTTAACCAACTTTAGACTTCCATTAAAACACATTCCTCATATATAAAACACACACATTATAACTGTATTCCAAATTTCCACCACAGGACAAAAGGTAGTTAGTGTGGACCATCACAGTGGGGGTACCTTTACACCGCAGAACCCGAGAAACACTATCGAGCAGGGTGTCGACTTAGCACGAAGCACCCCTGTCTCAGTGGACACAGTAGTCTGTGCAGTAAAGGTGGAGTGTTAGGAAGACGTTTGTCTGCTTTCAGCCCGCTGCTTCCGTGCACCGCTCATTACAAGACGAAGAGACGGGCTCCCCAGAAGGCTGCATGATGAAGGATCCTCACACCGAACGTACAACTGGACACCTGCCACCAATGCTTTGATGGACACGGTGCACCCTGCAAAGGGCACAGCACAGACATGTTTACAGGCAGGGCTCGCAGAGAACGCATCATGGTATGTATAAGAATATCGAAGCTAGGCAGGGGTTGCCGGTATTCACTTGCCCTTTGATGAGGGCACAGATCGGGGAAGCGTCCCTGCAGGCTACCTGCAGCATGCAGATACCTATTGCAATCAGTATAGCTGGCTTCATGCAGACCGTCTCGCAAGCTTCTCGGTTCATCATTATTGTTACTCATTTTCTGACACATTGATTACATCAGACACACGTTCAGCATTGTCAGTACACATTGGTATATCTACAGGTGTAACCGGGCCAGGGTATTCTTCTCTGCCTTGAGAAAACGAAGCTCAATGCTCCAATTGAATATGTTTCTCTTATTATTTCGTAAGACAACATGCGTGCAAATGACCGTAGACCAGATGGGCTACAATATTAGGGGACCGCTACGGCCTGTATAAAGCATCCAAAACAGCATGTCATGGGACCTTATATGCGTCTCTAATAAGTAAGAGACATAACTAGTAGTATATGGAATTGCAGCAGGATTAGCATCGTAGATTCATTCCTTTACAGGACGCATCCTAGTAAACCATTACTGCTATTAACCGACAACGTTTGCCGTCTCCATTGTTAGGCTACTTAAAATGTCACTAGGACGATGTACTCCGGTGCTTCCGCTGTATTCATAATACCGCTGCTCGGAATTGAAAGAACGTCATCAAACGTGAGCGAGTAGATTGGATCTGCTCCACGATTCTAACAACCAATTTAAACGGCGTGAATACAGCAAGCACTTCTGTTCGGCTCGGTCAAGCAGTGACAAACAGGGCATCTTAGTAACAGTAACACTACTAATGGCTAGCAGCTACCTAGCGAACTCTGGCTGCTTCTTCGAATGCGGGCTTGTGCAGCAAAGCATTAATGCTCCTATTATTGTAGACTGAGAAGCGTGCACATTGCATTGTCCTTGCACGATATGTCCAACCCTACACCCCGCACTCGATCAGACACCTGTCCAACAGGTCAGTGCACCGAGAAAACCTGAACGTGATTCACGATGGTACCTGCAAATGTCGCTCCTCGGATATGCCAGATATACCGCGAGTGCTCGTGGTCGGCTCCTGAACGCAAGCCCCCTTTTGGACAGCACAACAGCAGCACGGGAAACGGAGCCGCCCTTCGCCGGAGCCTTCCCCGGGCAGCATGCAGGGGAGCGGATGGAACGGCCTCGCCGCACTCGAGGAACAAACAGATCCTAGTGTCCGAACCCCATGTTGTACAACGGACAGTCCTTTGTTGGCCGACAAGGCCAACGGGAACTGCGCCTGACTCGGCGCCCCGAATTCCACCGACCCCATCGGTGCAGGGCTCCTCGGATGGAGAATCATCGGGAAGCAGCTCGAAACCTTCGTTCAGATCCCCAAAAAACACACACGCCGGCCGGGACTGAAGAGACGGACAGGGAAACGCGAACGACAGACAGGCCAGCACAACACAGAGAACGGGGAGCGACCAGCAATGGCAGCAGCGCAGAACACAAGGGTAATCGAGGACGCGTGTGCGTGCATGTATGCGACTTTATAGCACCGCCTAGCCAGCTAAGCCTATGGGCTGAGAACACGGCGATAGGTGATATGGCGCGCGCTGTCCGAGTTCCATTCCTGAACTAGCTCCGCCCATTCATGCTTGGGAGAACATCAGCCGACTCTCTGGTCCGATTAAACTACACAACATGCACAATCAGGGTGACCAACAAGATTATATTAACTAACAACAATAAAATTACAAACATCTAACTGAGCGAACACAAGAACTGAAGTCCCTGTTGTAACCAAACTATTTTCCACAAGTCTTTCCGTTTTTTGACATGCCGCACTGCATGCTGGGTACCCAAGGGCGCTGACACTGATTATCAAGCTGTGCTCTGACTGCGTGATATGACGAGATGCTAGTGACGCGCTACGGTCTCGGAGTCTCCCATGAACCAGTTCTGCCCCATTAGCAAGCTGTTTGGACAACAAACTCTGATGCTAGCAGTAATTGACTCATTGGTGAACATATGGTCTAATGCATGCCCTTTATGGGGCAAGTAACCATATTTAGTCACTTCCGCACACATTCAAAATGCCCTCCCCCTTCCTCCATTTGGGGTTGTACAGTCATGTGGTTTTCTCTCAGCGAATCAGGGGAGATCAAGCTATCTGACAGATATTGACATCATGGCATCTGACCAATCAGCAGTGGTCTGGAGCATCTCAAACATTGCCATCTTGCAGAAATCATAAATATTGCTTTTTTGAACATGGCTTCTACCACAGCTATGGTAATAGCATCATAACTAAACATGGTAAGTTGATGTAACTCACAAATTATTTAGTTGAATAAGTGTTAAAGATTGAGATTGTTGTTATTTGCATAGCATTTCTAGAAATTAGCTTAAATTTTGGCTGAAAGCAAAATGTACCCTATTTGATCATATGCCCCGTTCACCTAAGACTAGCATGAGTGGCACAAGTGTCCTTTTTTAGACATATGCCTTTGTTGAATAGTTGTGTTAGACATTGAGATTGTTGTTATTCGCATAGTATGTTTGGCTGAAAGCTAAATGCAGCCTATTTGATCATATGCCCCGTTCACCTAAAACGAGCATGAGTGGCCCAAATGTCCATTTTTAGACATATGCCTTATGAATGTATGGCTGGGTTGCACCAACAAGGATTAACTCTTAAACTAGGTTTAAACCAGGTTTGTCTTTTAATCCAGTTGCACCAAACTTTAAACCTAGTTTAACCTTAGTTTACAATTAATCCTGGGTAAATCTAACCCTTTGGCAATCTCTGTTTAATTTCCATTTAAATCTAGATTAAATTTAAATCTGTTGCACCAATCATTTTAAACCTAGTCTAAACCTGGATTAGCAGTTATATTTAAACCACCCCTGGAGGAGGTTTATCTCAGTTTTATTGACAACATGGCTGCATATCTTCGCTGGATGGGGTTAGAGGAAATAGTTCCTCGCAGGAAAATTAGAGATAGGTTAAACCCAATTGAATTCTATGACAACAGCGAGTTTTCACAGCGGTACAGATTTACAAAGGAGTCTGTCATATACCTGAATGGGAAGGTTGGACCAGCAATCAAGCATGGAAGTGAGAGGAATTTTGCTGTGCCACCGCTTCTCCAGCTCCTAGTAGCTTTGCGATTTTATGCTACAGGGTGTTTTCAGATGGTTGATGGGGATCTTTTCGGAGTTCATAAATCCACAGTCTGCAGAATTGTGAGCAGAGTGTCCAAGGCAATTGCAAGTTTAAAGGCTCAGTACATTCACTTTGAACCAAGGAGAGAGACAACAGCTGGATTTTATGGGAGAGCAGGTTTTCCAGGAGTAATTGGGGCTATCGACTGCACCCACATTCCCATTACCAACCCAGGTGGTGAGAATGGGGAACTGTTTCGGAATCGAAAGGGCTACTGCTAAATTAATGTCCAAGTTGTGTGTGATGACCAGGCCAAGATCACACACGTTGTTTCAAGATGGCCAGGATCCACACATGACAGCCGAATCTTTGACAACAGTCAACTTTGTGCACTGCTGGAGAGAGGGGAGATCCGTGGACACCTAGTGGGGGACAATGGCTATGCATGTCACCCATACCTGATGACTCCACTTGAACCCTCAGACCCAGGCAGAAAAAAACTACAACTACTCTCACATTCAAACAAGAGGGGTAATAGAGAGAGTGTTTGGGGTGTGGAAGCGGAGATTTCCATGTATACAGGAGGGACTCCGCACAAAATTGGACACTACCCTGACCATCATTGTTGCAGTAGCTGTTTTGTACAACTTTGGGAAGAGAGTAGGAGATGAGCTACCCGAGGAGGATGAGCACCCACTTGAGGATGATCTGGAAGATGCTCAAGTGCGGAATGCTGCAAACGCAAATGGCAATGCTGTCAGGAGAACACTGATTGAAAACCACTTTGCAGCGTAATTAAGGTCAGTATTGGCAGAATATTGTTATATTTTGATTGATATGTGCACTTATACAATAGATGACCTTAACCCATACTAATATGCTTCTTACTTTCTCATCCATACAGGGAGGAACTAATAAGAACAGCAAGACAAGGGGACTGCCAATTTGATTGAAAGAAACATTTTACTCCAATACATTACACAATTTCAGTTTCAGAATTCATTCAAAAATCTTTCTATTTCTTGTGACTGGCTTAGATCCAGTAGCCTCTTCTTCTGAAGAGTTAGGACCTCTTTCTGTAGCAACAGGACATCTTTTTTCATTCTTGCATTTTCAATGTCGAGCATGCATCTCTCCTTCTCTAATGTGAGAAGCTCCTGGTTAGAGCTAAGCTTAGGGTGCTTAGCAGGGGGCTTCACAGGTGATGCTGCTGCTTTGATGTTTCCATGAGGCTCCACTTGCTCCAGTACAATGATAGTGTCAGCTAGACAAAACAAAAAAACATATAAAACATTAGGAGGCTACCTACAACTGTATATGCACAATGCACTTTACTCTTGAGGTCCAATGACATAGGAAATAACTAATTTAATAAATTACTATAGGCTACTAAAGAGAACATGGAACTGTTATTTCTGTAGTATGATGTGCTATTCAATTTGAAAATGATTAACATCTGAGGGGTATGTACAGTAATACATAGGCTCTAACAAATGCTTTGTAGGCAAAATTATAGCCTATTTTCGTCATTTTTGTCACGTTATTGCTGCAACCAACGGCGTTGAAGTTTGTAGTTACTTACTTGCAGCTTCTGTGGCTGTACTGTCATCTAATGCGCCGTCATCGTCGTAGGGGTCATTTCCGGCGCTTTCAAACAATCCCCTCACTCAGTGAAGTTTGGCTAGCCACCGCAACGAGCTTGCTCGTAGCAAACTTTTTTTGAATTAGCCATTTCTCCCTAAATAGATGTAAAGCTTATTTACGTTGTTGGGGGCATATTTTCAGTTTGCAGATGGTACTGTTTGAATCGCGATTCCATCTGAAATACTGCCGGTGACAACGTTGTTACGTTAGCAACGACGCATGGATACAACGTGCATAGATGTGCTGTTGCACAGCGAGTATCGTATCGTGCCGTGGTGTACTAGCAGCATCATACATGTACATTTAAGCAAATCAAGACTTGCATGTACAGTAAGTAATGTCACATTAAAGAATGTATTTAAACTGAAGCTTGTGTGGTGCGTCGCTGGCTTCAGTGCCACAGCCTAAACTTTATGTCAAAAGAAACATTCTCATTTCCGGCGCTTAAAAACAATCCCCTCACTCTGAAGTTTGGCTAACCTTCTTTTGAATTAGCCATTTCTCCCTAAATAGATGTAAAGCTTATTTACGTTTTTGGGGGCATATTTTCAGTTAGCAGATGGTACTGTTTGAATTGCGATTCCATCTGATATACTGCTGGTGACAACGTTGTTACAGTAGCTTGTTTCAAAGGGGGTTCTTGAGTAGGCTAAATGCTTGAAAATATCACTAGATGGGAAAAAACTTAGGGGACGGACCCACCTGCAACCGACGCAAGCGAGCACACCCTACAATTTCACCAGAAATTGTACCCTCTCTAGTTCTGTTTGAATTGATTTTAACAAATAAATTAGAGTTGGCTTAATGTTGACTTAAAAGCATATTCCTTTTGCAGCTGTCTGTTCGGCTCTTTTATGGGAAGAGGGATACCGCTGTTGTTCCCGTAAACCCTGCCATCAGCGATGATGATAGCTCAGAGGAAGAAGACAACGATGTGGCAGATCCCGACTACCTTCCACCCACCCACAACCTGGATACCCCTACAAAAAAGAAGTATATTAAAGTATACTATAAGTGTACTATCCATATATACTATATGGATAGTACACTTTTAGTTCACTTTTGATGTACTTTTAAGTATGCTTTGAAAATAGTTCACTTTTGATATACTTTTAAGAAGTATGCTTCGAAAAAAATAGAATTGTATACATTTCTTCTGGAGTAGGATGTACGTTTTCTATTATTATACAGCAAAAACAGTCAAAATAATTTTTAAGTAGCCTACATTACAGGTTAAATTCTTTAGATCCATCTCATTCTAATTATTCATGTCTAGGAAAATCTATTATGCATTGCATATTGAATCTTTTTTCGTACTGAAGCTGTAACCTTAATTACTGCAAAAAAAAAAAAAAAATTATCTTATACTAATAATTATCAATTGGAGTATTAATGGAAAAAACGAAAAAGCTACTTGAGAAAGAAGCAGACAGAAGGGTTGCATTGTGCATTTGAAGGTTATACTGTCAAACTGACTGAAGAACGAAATAATGACGTGAAAAAATTAAGATAGCGTGGCTCATTGGCTGGTTAATTCCCATGATGCAAGGCGGTAAATAATGTAAAAAATTGCCGTTTGTTCGAAATACAAAAGTAACTTCATGAATTTCGTTTTTTTTATGTGTGCTTAGAATGAAGTGTTTTGTTGCGTGGTAATTGTCATTGTTGTGCCGGTTTACCATTGTAACCATGAGTTAAATGAGTGTTACGTTTCATAACAAGAGCTGGATTATTTCATGTTTTGTGTATACACAAAACTTAGCTTCTTTCAGCTAAGGATATGTGGTGTTACTTGGCGACGCAAGATCAGCGGCGTGTGAAGGGCCCCCAAACATTTAAATATATGACTAAATTAGAGTAAATTGACATTTATTAAGTTTACTTCTTGATTAGTGATGGGCATTCCTGCTCTTTTTCGTGAGCCGGCTCGTATGGCTCAGCTCACTAAAAAGAGACGGCTCTTTTGGCTCCCGAACGGCTCTTTAACCCTTGTGCTGCCTTCGGGTCACATGACCCAAAGGTTCATAACGAACCATCGTTGTGTTTACCCAATTTTACCCAATACAAAAACAAATAAAAATCATTTTCTTTTAACCTTCGCAATGTGGAGGGTCTGAGACAGCCCGACGGTTAAAAGAAAATGCTTCACTTTGTTTTTGTATGCGGTAAAGTTGTCACAATACGACGGTGGGTAACAATGACTGATGGGTCAGAATGACCCGAAGAGAACACAAGGGTTAAAAAATACATGTTTTAACTATAAATTTGACTATGATAGGTGCGAAAACAATTTGAATTAAATTATGAAATGAAATCATACTCGACCGTAACCACATATCTTTAAAAATGCATTGATTTGTCATGGCTCTCCTCCGAGTTTTGACTACTCTCTCACTGTGTGTGAGTTGGCTCGGCCCTCCCTCATGCAGGATTGACAGGAACAGAATGTGAGGATGATCGTGTGCGCCTTTAAGCCTACAAGTATTTTTTTGTTGTTCTTTGAATTAGTCAATTATTTTAAATACAATTAAAATTCATTATTTCATAATCATTTAGTTTTTATAGGCTGTATTAATCTATTAAAAATAGAGTCGGCTCTTCAGATATGCGAGCCAGCTCCCGACGTTCACCTTCAAGAGCCGGATCGTTTGCGAACGACCCATCACTATTCTTGATGTACTTACATTAATTAAAAGTGCACTTGAAAGTATTGCAAAGAATATTTTGAGGTACTTTAGGAAGTATACTTCATGAACTGAAAGTACACTACACAAGTTACTTTAGAGTATTCCAAAGTATACTTTGAAGTACGTTAGGAAATATACTTTATGAACTGAAAATGCACTACACAGGCTACTTGACAGTATTCAAAAGTAAACCTCAAATACACTATAAGTGTACTTTAAAGTGTACTAATTGACCTAAAAAGTGGGCCAATTCAGTTTACTTAGTACAAAAATAGTATATAAATAAGTACACTTTTAGTACACTGCTAGTATACTCCTAAGTACCATGATAATAGTATACTTTTTATACTAAGTATACTTACAAAATAAAATAAACTTGAAGTATACTTCTTTTTTGTAAGGGTATTGATGGCCCTTCTGCCAAAAGGAAGTGCGTGTGGCCTGCAGTGGAGGTGCTTGCAGATGAGGACCTGGATGAAAATTATGACAATTATCAAGAGCCGGCACCAACAGCACAGAGACCCACCAACAAAAGGAAGCCAGAACCCCGGCGAACCCTCTGGAAGAAGGTTGACCTGGACAACCCACACCTGCCTGAATACCAGCACATTCCCCCTGACTTCATCCAAAGTCCATTTGATTATTTCAGCAGGTACTTCAGTCGCGAAGTAATCTCGCACATAACATATCAAACCAACTTGTATGCAACCCAGATGAACATCAACACCACCTTTGCCACCACTGAGGATGAAATGATGAACTCGTGGCTATACTCATCTTCATGGGGATTGCTGAGCTGCCCTCCGTTGATGACTACTGGGCAATGGAGACCAGGGTCCCGCAAGTTGCAAACCTGATGTCATCCAAGCGGTTCAAGTTATTGACTACCACTAACCAACAAGAGCAACAAGTCTCTAAGCAAGAGTCATTGTGATCCTTGAGGAAACTAACATTGGGTCCAGCAAACCATTCCTAAGTACCGTTGTACTCCCGGAATAATTGCGTCTTGATCCTTTTCTTGAAGGTGGGGAGACAGTCAATGTCTCTGATGGAGGTGGGGAGTTGATTCCACCACTGGGGGGCCAGACAGGAGAAGAGCTTGTGTTGGGACCGGGCAGTCTTGAGCGGTGGGACCACCAGGCGGTTGTCTGAAGAAGACCGTATGTGGCGGGTGGGGGTGTAAGGCTACAGGAGAGACTTGATGTAGTCGGGTGCAGTCCTGTTCACTGCTCGGAAGGTCAGTACCAGGGTCTTGAATCTGATACGGGCCGTGATGGGTAGCCAGTGGAGGGAGATGAAGAGCGGGGTAACATGGGAGCGTCTGGGTAGATTGTAAACCAGGCGGGCCGCTGCGTTCTGAATCCTCTGAAGAGGGCGGGTTGCGCATGCTGGGAGCCCGGCGAGCAGCGAGTTGCAGTAGTCCAACTTGGAGAGGACAAGTGCTTGGACTAGCAGCTGGGTGGAGTGCTCAGACAGGTATCTCCTGATCTTCCGGATGTTGTAGAGGGTGAATCTACACGACTGGGAGACTGCAGCAATGTGGGAAACGGTTCCAAAACGGTTCCGAACTGAATGTTATGTGTATTTGTTGAATATGTGTTTTTCTTGTATCACAGTCAAGCCAGTATCAGTACCTCAAGACAGAGATGTCTCTAAATAAATGTTCCTTGCCGTTTGTGTGTGTTTTTGTCTTTTTTTTTGTATTCACTCTCGGTAATCTTTTTTACCCTAGACGGGCAAGTGCTCATATATGAGCTCTTTATTGACCTTGATTTGCAATGCAAAGATGAAAAATATTGATAAATTAAAAAATGCAAAAAATGTCCTGTACCATCCCCTATTAGCTTTCTGAGGTTAAAATTGAGAATTTCCAAAGATTTCAATGAGTGCCCTATAAAGGGTTAAAGTCAGTGCGTCAATAGTGGGCGCAAGTGCGCCGCCCCACTTAAAATTTTGAGATGAAAATATGTCAAAAAACATTAAATACAAAAAAATAAAAAGAAGAAATGTACTGTGTTTACGCGTTAAATGTGTGTGGTAGACCGTAAGCCCCTGACAACAACCACTTAAATGTGAGCAAACATAATATATTGCCATTCGTCATTACTGAGAAAAGCCCCTCCTTCAGGTGAAGGGCGCCGGTAACAGCAAAGTCTATGGAAGCTAGTTAACTTTGTGCTGTAATTTCAGCAGGAACAGCTTTTCATTGGCGGATTGAAAGTTCGATTCTGGGGCGCAAATCTTTGCGCCCTAACCAATGACATGGTTTCCTATCGTTCTTACTTCAACGCGATTGGACTGATTCGGTGACCATCAGCGACCTTTAAAATTCCCCTAGTTACCAGAACAAGCATCTACGAGAGCAGCATAGCTAGCAGAAACTTTGGTTTTGTGAATCAGTGGCGGTGCGTCAAAACAAATTTTGTCATTGATTTACAAAAAAACCCTTTCACAAGACGTTCGCTGGAAGAAAAAAGAGGATAAAGGATCTCGGACCAACACGATTTACAAATCCAGCAGCAGGCCAGTGACCGAGGACGAAGCAGAAGGCAAGTGACCGGGGACGAAGCTACTAGTACAACCAGGGCTTCTTCCCTGCTCTTTATGCGAAACGGAGTTGGCTGGCTGGATGTTCAAGTAGCTAGTTAACATGCTTTTTGGTAGTGGATGGGAGGATATAGTAAAAAAAACTGATATCCTCACTATCTTGTTATGTTTGTAACTTGAATTTTGTATCGTATTGTCTTGCTCTTCTTAACCCTTGTGTTATCTTCGGGTCATTCTGACCCATCAGTCATTGTGACCCACCGTCGTATTGCGACAAATTTACCTCCTACAAAAACAAAGTGAAGCATTTTCTTTTAACTGTTGGGCTGTCTCAGACCCCCCACATTGCAATGGTTAAAAGAAAATTATTTTTATTTGTTTTTGTATTGGGTAAAATTGGGTAAACACAACGGTGGTTCGTTATGAACCTTTGGGTCATGTGACCCGAAGGCAGCACAAGGGTTAAATACATAGTTGTTTAAATAAAGTAGTGGTGGTTGTTTCGAAGTGCTGCTTTCTGTTTATTGCCCCCCCCCCCCCCCCCCCCGCCCTCCCTAGATCACCAGCCGCTACTGGTTAAAGCACAACTCCGTTTGAGTGAAATTGGGTCATCACCGTGCTACTAAGAAGGTGTGCCCCGACTGCGTGATACGACGAGATGCTAGTGGCGTGCTAAGGTCTCCGAGTCTCCTGCATGAACCAGTACTGCCCGATTACAAGCTATTTTTACTAATGTTTTGTAAGCGATTGAATTGTAATGCAAACTAGAATAAAAAGTTAGTTAGCTTGGCTAAACTGGTTTTCATAGCAACAGAAATCAACAAATCAGATCAATTGAACTTTGTTCAGAAAGGGGGGGGTGGCGGGAACATTAAAAGTGTAGGGTACAGTAAAAGTGAAATGGAACATGTCTTTCTGCCTTGAAGCTGCGTGCACATCCTCATTGTTTGTAAACACAAGACCCCATCTATATGTAAAGACAACATCCAAGCTAACAATTTCGACCAAATCTGACAGCAGCTTTGTATACCATACGTAGGCTACTGTGTTATGGTTTTTTGAGTTAAACAACTTGCTAAACAAATTAAATGTCTGTTAAATGTCAAATCCAACTATAAATGTATAAAAGATAGAGTTGCAATAAAATCAGAATTGTTTTTAAACCTAGAGGTTTAAAAGGCTACCTTTGCCCAAACTGACATGCACCAACTCAGAGCACTGAGTTTCAACATCCATTTACACATTTAGTCTCTATTTTTTACTCTACTCTTAACGCATGTGTTGCACACTTGAAGAAAGTGATACTCTCAACAGTGTGCGGGGGGGGATTGTCTTCTTTTATTCAAACTTTAAGGTTTCACTTACACACAACGACTGCTTCTTTGTCTTTCCCTCGACAACTCGTCTAGCTTAGCTTTTTTCTTCTTCCTAACCGTCATGCAACTGCAGTATCATTTCTTACTAACAGCGCCATCTAAGGCCAAAACATGCAACAGCATAGTAAATTAAGAAAATAAAAGTCCACAAAATCATGAAACGGGACCAAAGAAAATACAAAATGGGGGGTATGCCACACTCTCCCCTGCTTAACTAAATGTCGTCCCGACATTTCCCGGCTCAGTTCCTTCTGTTTTAAACAGTTTGATCACTTACAGGTTCGAGTCCATTATTCAAGACACACATCTGATGACAGATTTCACATCACATCTATCTCAACTTAATGCCATGTGTTAAATAGAGGAAGTCATTGTGCACTACGACAACCATCCATTTACTCCGCTGTGTTCACGGGTAGCTTGTCTTGACTGGAATAGGCGTGACCTTTGACCTGTAGTGTAATCACATCACATAGAATCTCATACTTCAATGATACTAATAACACATCACTTTTCCTCATACCGTTTTGTTATAAGATTAAACACATTATCTTACAACCACCATTTCTTCTTCAATTATCCTTGTGTGATTCTAAGTGTACAAACTGACTTTGTGTGGGCCTATACAAACTAAAAGTAGCTTTTCTTAACCCTTGTGTTATCTTCGGGTCATTCTGACCCATCAGTCGTTGTGACCCACCGTCGTATTGCGACAGATTTACCGCATACAAAGACAAAGTGAAGCATTTTCTTTTAACCGTTGGGCTGTCTCAGACCCCCCACATTGCAAAGGTTAAAAGAAAATTATTTTAATTTGTTTTTGTATTGGGTAAAATTGGGTAAACACAACGATGGTTCGTTATGAACCTTTGGGTCATGTGACCCGAAGGCAGCACGAGGGTTAAACATTTTCTTCACAACACATTTCCATTTTCACTCCATCCTATGACTTTGACATGAACAGGAACTTACAAATTGCATCCATCCTAATACTGGATGGCAAGAACTGGCATCTCTAAAATGCATCATATGATCTCATAAACTTAAACTATATTATGTTTGCTCACATTTAAAACATAAACTCAGTTACGGTGGGCTGCCCCAACATATCATATGTGAATGTTTTGGCAGCATGTCTATTTCTGAAAGGATATTGTCTCGCAGGTGGTGAGGATGGTGGAGCCACTTCTCCCTCATTGCTTGCTGTCTTCAGCTCAGCATCTTCTATTTCCTCACTCGGACCTGCTGTCACCGTCACTTCATTTTCCAGTTCAGTCCCAATCTGTTCTTCCTGCTTTCTATCGGCATCTGATGTCCACAGGGTCTGTTCTCCTATCACATCATCTCCCTCAGGTGCTGGTGTTGCAGCCCGTGGCTGGAAGGCTGTAGCCTCTGGTCTGAGGTTGCTCCTGGTTTGTGCTGCGGAATCTCCTTTGGGCCATCCGGACATGCATCGCCAGTCATCCTCTTCAGAGTCAGATGAAGACTCGGGTTCTGCATTCTGTGTTGTTGATGTCTTTTTGTCTGCGTGTGTTCTCTCACCTCTTTTCTTTTCAGGCTTGTGTGACTCAACTGGCAGGAAGTCACAGGGGAGTAGCAGATTCCGATGAAGCACTCTGGTGCGACCCTGGCCATCCTCTGGTTGTACTTCGTAAACTGGACTCTCTGGGTGTTTTCTCTTGACTACTACATGGACTTTGTCTTCCCAGAATGACCTGAGTTTCCCGGGTCCACCTCTTTCGGTCAAGTTCCTTATGAGTACTCTGCAGCCAGGATACAGCTCGGCACCTTGAACCTTCCGGTCATACAGGTTTTTCCCCCTGTTTCCACTTGCCTTTGCAGCATTGGAGGCTAACTGGTACGCCTCTTCCATCCTGTTTCCATTTCTTTGCATAGTCATCATGAGATGCACTGCCATCACTGTGAGGGATACCGAACAAGATGTCAATAGGCAATCTGGGGTTCCGACCAAAGAGCAGGTAATATGGTGCGTATCCGGTGGACTCATTGCGCGTGCAATTGTAGGCGTGTACTACTTTGGCAAGAGAGTTTTTCCAATCTGCTTTAGCTTGATTATCCAGGTTACGCAGCATGGCTAGCAGGGTGCGGTTGAAGCGTTCCACTTGACCGTTCCCCTGTGGGTGGTATGGGGTGGTGCGAGAACCTTGGATGCCACAGTATTTTTGGAGCTCTGCAAATAACTTATTCTCAAACTCTCTATCCTGATCATGGTGTAATTTACTGGGGAAGCCGAATTTGAGAACAAAGTCACCAAATATCTTCTCAGCTGCAGTTCGAGCACTGTTATTTGTACACGCATACGCCTGAGCGAATCGTGTAAAATGGTCCATGACCACCAGAATGTACTCATATCCTCCTTTACACTTCTCTAGGTGCATGAAGTCAATTGAGACCATCTCAAAGGGGTATGTTGTCACAATACTGGTAAGTGGTGCTCTTACTGCTTTCTGTGGTCTTTTCCGTTTCACACAGTTGCACACCTTGTTTATGTGATGCTCAACGTCTCTCTGCATGTGAGGCCAGAAAAAGCGCTCACGGATTAGATGGAGTGTCCGTTCAACACTCAAGTGTCCCATCTTTTCATGCAGCTCTCTCAGGATGAGGGGACGGAATTTTGGAGGCACAACCAGTTGTGTTCGTGTTGCTGTTTGTCTCCGGAGAACATCCTCAGCATCAATCACCAACTTTGCTTTCTCCCTTGCAAACACCGCCAACTCACTGTGAGCGTCCTTCACCCTCGGCCACTGCTGTTGTGCGACCTGCTGTTTCACTTGCTTCAGCAGTGGATCCTCGTCTTGAGCTGTTCTCAGTGCTTGAGGGGCGATCTGCTTCGCTGCGCTCATCCCCGGCTCACTGCTCAGCTCTGCGATGGCTGTGGTGATGGTCACTGGACACAGCAACGGCTCTCTCTCCACCTGGTGGACTGACAACCCTTTGGAGACGCTGGACAAGATTTCAGGTTGTATCTGTTGTGAACAGGTTAGCATATACTTCTCTATGTCAAGGGGCATTCTGGATAGGCCGTCTGCGTCAGAGTTAGCCTTCCCTGGCCTGTACTTAACCCTTGTGTTATCTTCGGGTCATTCTGACCCATCAGTCATTGTGACCCACCGTCGTATTGCGACAGATTTACCGCATACAAAGACAAAGTGAAGCATTTTCTTTTAACCGTTGGGCTGTCTCAGACCCCCCACATTGCAAAGGTTAAAAGAAAATTATTTTAATTTGTTTTTGTATTGGGTAAAATTGGGTAAACACAACGATGGTTCGTTATGAACCTTTGGGTCATGTGACCCGAAGGCAGCACAAGGGTTAATTGAAAATCGGAAATCTGCCAATTCAGCCACCCATCTCAGCAGTGTGGCATTCAATTTAGCTGTTGTCAGCACATATGTGAGAGGGTTATTATCTGTATATACAACATACGATGGAGTATAATACAAATAATCCCTAAACCTCTCGCATATGGCCCATTTCATTGCCAAAAACTCTAGCTTGCCAGAGTGTAGATGGTAATTCTTCTCTGGAGCAGAGAGTGTGCGGGAGCCATACGCGATGACCTTTAACCTTCCCTCCTGTCTTTGATAGAGCACCGCTCCAATTCCCTCCTGGGACGCATCACAATGCATAATGAACGGTTCTTCAAAGTCTGGGTAGCCCATGACAGGAGGACTGGAGAGGTGATCTATCAGCTGACTGAGAACTGTACTGTGTTCTTCTGTCCACATGATACGCTGGTGTGAGGGTACCTGGCTTTGCTTTGTCTTTCTCACCACAGCCTTCTGCTTCTTCGTCTCTTTTGGGGTCTCACTGCTTGGCTTCTCAGCGCACAGCAGTGAATAGAGAGGCTTAGCTATGCGACAGAAGTTTGGAATATAGGCTCGGTAGTATGAGATGAATCCCAGCACTTTCCGCACCTCACCCACTGTAGCTGGCTTCCTCCACTTCATATCTTGCACTGGGGCTACCTCTGCAGGATCCATTGTGTAGCCTTCCTTTGATACGATTTTTCCCAGAAATTTGACTTGGTTCTTGAAGAGCTCACATTTCTTTGCAGTCAATTTCACCCCGTGCTGTTGGTAGCGCTGAAGCACCTTTCTCACATCTTCCAGGTGATTATCAAATGTTTGGCTATGCACCAGGTTATCGTCTAGATATGGCTCGCAAATTTCATCTCTGAGTCCGGATAAGCACTCTTCCATGCTGCGCTGGAATTCGGAGGGTGCGGCCGACAAGCCAAAAGGGATTCGGATCCACTCGTATAGGCCCCAGGGCGTTATAAAGGCTGTGAGTGGTCTACTACTCTCTTCCATGAACCCTTGATGGTAGGCCTTGCCTTGGTCTAACACTGAAAACCAGGCACTACCATGTAAACTATCAAGCATATCTTGAATGCGGGGAATAGGATGGCGATCTGGCAGAGACTTACGGTTGAGTTCTCTATAATCACAGCACAGACGGAGGTTCCCATCTTTTTTCCGCACACAGACAATGGGAGATGAGTAGTGTGACCTTGACTTTTGGATCCAGCCCCTGTTTAACAAGTCCTCTAAGTACTGTTTTACTTCTTTGTGAAGTGGCTTAGGCACAGACACATAGGTACGTCTTACAGGTGTTGTATCTGTGAGTCTGATTTTCAGTTGTAGGGAAGGGATGTATCCAACGTCATCATCGTCTCTGGCGAACGCTTTGGATTCCTCCCTTAACATCTGCTTCACTTGTCGCTGCTGAGCCAGGGGGAGGTGAGTCAGTGTGAGTGGTGGGTCCCACCTTTCCTCGTCCTCCGCTGTCCTTCTCTCAGGCTCAGGCTCGTCCTCTCTGCTGGCCTCTGGACATTCAACGGGAGAAGCTGGCCGGGAAGTGACTGGCTTGGTGTCCACTGGATAGACAGCTTTGACAAGTTCAACCTGTCCCAACACTGTGCGTGGGCTCAGGGTGACATCATGACAGGTGTTATTGGTGATAGGCAGTGCTATGCGAGAATATGTCCTTTTGCTAAGAGTCATCATGCTCTCTGACATACTCAGGCCATCTGGCCAGGAGGCATGTTCATCAGGCAGAAAAAGAGCTTCTTGACTGGACAGTAGCGGACCTGTTCTCACTGCGCATTTTACAGTTCTCACCTGACCAGCTGGGATCACTTCCTTCTGCCTGCCCACTCTCACTAGGCCGTCACTGCCCTGAGGGTCACTGTTTTTAATAATGTTCACTAACATTTCAGTCTTCTTACAGTTAAAAGAGAAAGCTGTGCTCACAGCCTGTGTTATTACTTCATGTGGACCCTCCACACCCTTCTTTAATAACAGTTCAATTACATTGTAACCAATGATTGGTTCTTCTGCTGCTCCTTTCTCACCTGTCATGAGCATGGGCACTTGAAGCGTGACCTCTGGAGCATGTGATGGGTCTAGCTGGAACGTGACCTCCACCCACCCTAGGAAAGGGATGTCGGTCTGGTTGACAGCTTTCCCCACAAGTGAACCAGGGCCAAGGATATCTTCAGTGCTCCGTACCTTCACCTTTGGGATGCACTTCTTCCTCCAGGTGTCATTGATGAGACACACTTGCGATCCAGTGTCCCATAAGGCTTGGGTCTTCACTCCATCTAGGTAACAACTCACCATGCATCTCTTTCCAATAAGACGCAGCAGCTGTGAATGATGTCGAGGGGAGATATGGCTAACATAAGCAGACCCTCCCAATCTTCCACCTGGGGAACACCTTTCTGCTCGCAGTCTCTCTTCTAATTGGAAAATGCTTTCTCTGAGAATAGTTGGGGTGTTGGGTGACCCGCTCTGTTGTTCTGGGGTGGCAGGGGAGGTATATTCTACGGTCTGTCCTTTGATATTAGCTGAATCAGTGCTACCTCTTGTGTTCCTTTGGCCTCTGCATCCTTTTGAGAAGTGTCCACTCAGGCCGCATTTGAAGCAGTGGTCACACTGTTCATCTTCTCCCCGGTCTTGACATCCTCTGCATGCCCTCTTCCCTCTGCTTTGGAACTGGCGAGCTGGTCTTGCTGAGTACTGAACATTCTTTCTCAGCTCAGCCACATCCTCTCTCAATTGTTTCACTGCATCCATCAGTTCAGTTTCTGCTGGACTTTTTGCAGCTTGTATCTTCTGGCTTTTAACACTGGCCTTGACTGAAGTGCTGTGTTCAGACGGCTGGCCAAAGTCTGTTTCCCTGTCACTATACAGCTGGTAAGTAGTTGTTTCTGTTTGTAGCTCATTTATTCTGGCTGGCTTATTCTGGATACTTTTCTTCAATTTCTGCTGTGTCTCCCAATCAACAGCAGCAGCATCATTCATTTTCTCTATTAGTATCTCGTCAGTCACTCCTAGATCATCCAGGTGAGATTTCAGCTGCATTTTAACATTATCACTCAGTAGTCCTGTACTGACTGACCTAAGAAACTTCTTCTGAATGAGGTCTGGGCTATACTGTACGTCTGAGCTGGCATCTTTTGCAGCTGCCAGTAGCCTCTCTTTGAGTTCAACTGCACGAAAAAGAAAGTTTTGAGGGGATTCTTTTGCATCTTGAGTTATGTTAATGAGTCTGTGGAACATATCTGTAGTACTGTTTTCTTTGAAATGGGCTTTGAGAATCGTCTTCAAGTGCACCAGTGTCAAATTACTTTTAGCTTCCAACATCTCACGTAAACTGAGCCCTGGTGTAGCCGCTTTTACTACCGCTTCAACAATTTCGAAATCACTGTGGCCCTTACGTTTTCCAGAGTCTATTTGGTGCATGAGGTTAGTGTACGATAACTTATCTTTCTGCCCCAGATCACCGATCTGGCCATTAATTCGAAACTCACGTCTGATAACCACTTCAGGAGCTCTGGGGAATGGAAGCTCTGGTGAGCTAGGCGTTCTGTTAATTTTCTCCCGAAGCCGACTTAGTTCTTCCTCGAGCATTTTGGTCGACGTCTGGAAATTAAACTGCATTTCAGCATACCGTTTTTGTAGCCTTTGTAGCTCCTCATCATTTTCTTCATCCCTCTTTGGTTTGGGCGCGGTTTCTCTCAAGCGCTCAGCTGTAGCTAACAACTCTTGCACAAATGTCTCTGCTACGTCATATTCCTCCTCGTCAAAAGCTTTATCCACTGTCTCATTAATTTCTCGGATCAACGTGTGCCTCTTCTCCTTATCTGGTGAAACTTTGGCTTGGATACACACCTCTCTTAGCTGTTCAATCGTTAGCCGACACAGCAGCTCCGTTAGCTGATCCTGTAGCTGCTCCAGCTCCATTTTGCGTATTCCAACGTTTCTTCTTTTTTTTCAGACGTCTTTTTGCATCACGTTGGGTCCCTGTTCGTGCGCCAATTTTGTTGCACACTTGAAGAAAGTGATACTCTCAACAGTGTGCGGGGGGAGATTGTCTTCTTTTATTCAAACTTTAAGGTTTCACTTACACACAACGACTGCTTCTTTGTCTTTCCCTCGACAACTCGTCTAGCTTAGCTTTTTTCTTCTTCCTAACCGTCATGCAACTGCAGTATCATTTCTTACTAACAGCGCCATCTAAGGCCAAAACATGCAACAGCATAGTAAATTAAGAAAATAAAAGGCCACAAAATCATGAAACGGGACCAAAGAAAAGACAAAATGGGGGTATGCCACACATGACTATGTTTAACTTAATGTCTGCACCTCTCTGTCACCAACTGTCTCTGGAGTGGGGGGTGGGGGCTTCATATCCAACAAATTACACCCCTGAACTTTTAAAACAGATCTAATGGCCTACTACAATTGTAAATATCCTATGGCTCCTTCTCCAATTGGGCCTCGATACAATGCCATCTAATACCTTCTGCCCATTCTGCACAGTTTTGGGGGAGTTTCCACACCAGCACCCTTTGCCCAGTTCCTCTGCCCTACTACATGTGTTTTCCAACACCAGTTACAATCAACCCTGGGCAGGGGCGGCGCCAGAGAATTTTTAATGCAGGTGCTGAGGGGGTGCTAGATCATTGACAGGGGGAGCTGCGCAATATATAAATACAATTAATAAGCAAGCAGCCGATGCAGGTTCCTCCGCAAAATGGCAAAATATTATAAAAATGTATAAGGTAGAAGAGAGAGAGAGTTGGACAATAAGAGAGCAAAACTACTTCATGTTTGCAAAAGGGGAACCGCCCGTTATTCTCCTTTTGGAAGAGGAGGGTGAGGAGGATGTTCAGGAGGAAGCTGTTAACACCAGGCCCCTGTGAAAAGAGGATTTAGTGACTCCTATCTGGCCAAATGGAAGTGCATCCACAGACCCAAAAGCTCATGAATCCCATGGAAACAAAGGCAAATGTGCGAGATGTACTGATGTGGAGCACAAATCATCCAAGAAGCAGTACTTCTCTTGAGTGGTTTTTATTTAGATGAATAATCATTGGATTCAGGTCAAAAGTCTATCACTTGAACTGGTTTCATCACTTAAGACACTAAAAGTCAGCAGCTTGGAATGTTGGGACCAGGCCCGTAAAGATTGCCCCCGCAACCCCCGCACCGCGGGGGGGCCCTCGCAGGGATGGGGGGCCTCGCGTGGCAGGCCCCCCGTTTTTATTTTATTTTTTATCCAATTTGAATTACATGGGATGTCTTATTGTCTTGTCTGTGTTTCCAGAGTTGATATAAAAATAAAGTAAAGTATATTTAATTGTGCTTTCTTTGTTAGCTAGGTAAGTGACATGACGAAGTAGGTCAGATGGTCACACAGACCGGCGAGCCCGCTGAAAATAGGTAGCTAACTGTAGCGTAGCGTAGGAAAAATGAAACGCACATTTAAAAGCGGTGCCCAAAAGCGGCATTCAAAACAGAACATTTCTGAATTAAATGCCAAACTTCCCAAAATTACAAATTTATTTTTCGACCAGCCGGTGAAGGATGCACTCATATGCCAGAAGAGACAGGTATTGTACTGTTTGCTATAGCTAACATTACTGTACCACGTAGCTAACGTTAGCCTATACTTTGACAGCTGTACTGCTCTGTCTGTGTTGTGCTTCCTAGCGTTAACAGAGCCTCCTTTCCAAGAGCCAGGAAAATTGGCCTTGCTCCTTTATTGACTTCCTATCAAGCTGACAACATTGAAATGGAGTGAAACTACAAAAAAAGAGAAAGTAGAAAAAGTGCTTAATTATAAAATATATTACATAACTGACATTATTAGCAAACATGATAACGTATGCAACAGTAGTATCGTGCAGTTGCAGCGATTGCGTTTGACTATTTAAACATACAAAAAACATAATCAAAGTTACAATAAGTCATTGTATTTCAGTTATATACATATTATGATCGTGTAAAACGTACAATCATTGCTTTCTACAAGATTCACACGACAAAAAATGGCTCAATTTATGATTTAGCGAACACGCTAATAATAAAACACAACTCCATACTATCAAGTGTGCCTGATGTAGCCACGGCCATCAAATTATTTCTGACAATTTCTGACAAAAATGAAAGGTCATTTTCCAAGCTGAAACTGATCAAAACATATCTCAGAAGCCCCATGTCACAAGAGAGGCTGTCAGGTCTGGCCATCCTTAGCATAGAAAATGAATGTGCGCGCAGTTTAGATGTAAAGAGTGTGGTAAAAGACTTTGCACACAGATTTGCTAAAAGACGCGCACATGTGTAGGCTATTCACCTGCAAACCGTCTGAGCGTTTTTTTCTTATTGAATACATTTCCCTCACAAGACAAGCTTGAGTTTTGATATCTTGCATTTATTACACGGCTCTTCAGAATGTTCCAAAAAGTTCAGTTGATCGCGTCGGGGTCCTGTTCGTCCCGTCGGTATTTGTATTACATTATCCGTTACATATGTGGTGGGGGGGGGGGGCTCTCAGGCTTATTCTGCGGGGGGGCCTCATGTGTTTCCGTTACGGGCCTGGTTGGGACATGGAAAGGATTAAACATTTAGACTTTAATCAAAGTAAAAAAAATTGGTTTGTCCTTTTTCATCAATGTCCTCAAAAAAGCAGTCTGCAGAGCTACTGTGTCTGTGGGGTGACTGTCTGTCTCTGGAGGAGGGGCAGGCAGGGCCTGCAGGCAGGGCAGGCCAGCTGGATGAAGCTGTCCTGGGGTCTGGGATGAAGAGAAGCTGTCCTAGAGAGGGGTAGTCCAGCAAGGGGTCTGTGTTGCTCTCAGCATCTTCTGTTGCATCCTATGTTACACTCAGCATCCAAAGTGATTGTAAAAAACTGTACTATGAAACATGAACAAATTGGACTAAACCAACATGTTTTCAGATTTGAAAACCAGCAGCACCTGTTGGTATGCGGGCCTTGAACTGTAATTGCTATGTCAATTGACAGCCTTGTACTTGACCCCATACTCTCCCTTCCTCAACCCTATTGAGGAATTGTTCTTCACACGGAGGTGTACGATAGGCACCCTCATTAACAAGTTACTCTTCTCCAGGCCATGGATGAGGGATACAATTACATCACGGCAGACCAGTGTCAGGCCTGGATTAGCCATGCCTGGAGATTCTAATTATGTTTGCTTTGATACAAAAATACAGACATTTTGTAATTTGATTGTACTTCATCAATACATTTCAGATTTTGCTCAATGATTCCACTGTCTGTAGTATTCTTTCTTAGTCCATTTATGGTGATGTAGTATCTTATGAAACATGTATCACATATTTTGTAGTACAATATTTAATGATTGTACAAACAACTACATGGTGAAACTGGGTATCTTGTGTGTGGATGATCTAAGTGAATGTTCCTATGGTATTTCATGATAAATTCGTTTTTTTAACTAATGATTCTGCATGCGCAAGGTGTCTTTAGAGATATGAACATACAATCCTCTGCTTTGAACATGTGACAGTGTGTGTTACAAGTAATGACTGTTTCATGTTTTGTATCTAGAGTTTTGAAAAAGGACATCAAAGTTCTGAAATTTGTGTCAGTGATTGTAAAAAACTGTAACACATTTCTTGTTGCTTTGACACAAAATGCATAGAGAAAACACAAATTTAAAATGCTTGAACTTCTTTTACACACAAGCTCAACCAAGACCAAAACAATCGATTTTTATTGCCCAATTTACCAATGCTTTCACACTGTATGTCAGAACAGATAACATCATGTTCAAAACCTAACTTATTGGCTAAAGTCAAAGTGAACAGCTGTTCCTATTGTGAATTGAAACACAAATATATCCCCTGTATTTATTCCATTGCTACTGAGAAACGGCTGTTTGAAGTTATGCAAATACTGTAAATCACAGCTGATTCCCAACTGGGAAACACTCATGTGTTGAGGTTCTTTCAATGGCATGACCATATGGTATATACAGTAAAGAGGACCTCTTTGGGCTGATCTTGTGTGGAAAAAGAACAATATAGAGCAACACAAAGAAAGTAAGAATACAGTAATGCCTGCACGAGGGAGAGGAAGACAAGTACCAGGACAAGGGAGAGGAGTGGGACAAGGGAGAGGGAGAGGAGTTAGAATGTGTGGTGGCGCTCAGAGAAGGGCCAGAGCTAGGGTAATACTATAAATGGCAGCTATATTGCATATTTCTTGCAGCAATGTCCTGCTGCAAATGAAGCCTTTACTGCAGAAATTATGTTTCTGTCTTCTTTTTTTCAATACATTCTATAAAGCTACTCTGAGATAGGTCATTCATTTTTTGTTCTGAATTTCTGCAGCAAAAGAAACTAAATGCATGCATTTACTAAACCCAACAAAACAAAATGTAGAGAGGCTTCAAAAGAAACTGCATTGCAAACACAATCTATAATCCATACACTGTGAGACCTGACACATATATAAAATAATGCAGTTTCTGTAATTCCATCTGATGTTAGTGTTTTTTATAACATTGTGCTATGATTGACTAAATGTTCCTGTGAAAAGAGAACGTGTGTTAGTGTTTTGGTAGACATGGTGTAATGTTTATTGTATTTTTGTGTTTTGACAATTAATGTTTTGAGCATGAAATAAACCGTTTTGCAAATTGTGTGTCGTAGGTGTGTTGGCTCGTTAAGAGTTTGGGAAACTTGTTAGAAGTATTGAAAAAATTGTCATAGCGATTGTAAAAAAACTGTAACTCAGAGCGGACGTACTCCAAGTTGACTTATCAAATTCAAATCAGCGTTTCTGGAACCGAAAAGTCGGAGTTTCCCATTTTAACCCTCGTGCTGCCTTCGGGTCACATGACCCAAAGGTTCATAACGAACCATCGTTGTGTTTACCCAATTTTACCCAATACAAAAACAAATAAAAATAATTTTCTTTTAACCTTCGCAATGTGGGGGGTCTGAGACAGCCCAACGGTTAAAAGAAAATGCTTCACTTTGTTTTTGTATGCGGTAAAGTTGTCGCAATACGACGGTGGGTCACAATGACTGATGGGTCAGAACGACTAACACAAGGGTTAAAGTACATCAACTCAGAGTTCAGGGTTAGACTCACAGTTTGTTAAACCCGCTACTGGAATACCCCCCTGACCTCACCGATTGATTCATCTTTATTATTTGTCTTTCACTTTCTTTGTCTGAACAGAAATGACAAAACAATAAACAAAACTAGACCTTATATTGCACCATCCAGTGTGTCATTATTGACATGTTGTCATGTGCTTTCCGTCTGCTCCTCATCTGTGTGTCCTCATCTTCTGGCCATGGGACTGCAGGAATGCTGCGGAACATTCCAGTGGTTTTGAAGATTACTATAGGGGTAACACTGCAGAAGGGTGATAGGTGCTTTGAATTAATCTTGTTTACACTATTATGACAATCTGAGTTCTAGTTTTCGACGAAGCAGTGAGATTTTTTACTCCAGTGCCAATGAGTGGAAAGTACAAATATCTCCTTTGGACTACCATGGAATACTTTTTTGGTTTAGCATTAGATGTTTCTAGAATTCTGTGCAGATGGTCTGTGGTTTCCAACCCCCATTTGGCACTTACTCTGCAAATTTGACGTTGAAGGAGTGAAAGGCGAACATTACTGTAATAAACGTTTAAATGCTGACAGGTCCTAAGTACAAGCAGAACATCTCCCAGGTCAACCACACGTCGAAGAGGAATGAAACATTCTTTGCTGCTTCTGTTCCCACAGTTCTCCCACAGTCCTCCACCAACCACTAGTCAGCCACTACTTTAGTCAATCACTGATGAGCCACTGGTCAACCACTAGTCAACCACTACTGTAGTCAACCTATGGTCAACCACTATTTCAGTCAACCACTGATGACCACCTCTCAACTATCCTGGTCAACACCCAAATTACTTCTTAACCCTTGTGCTGCCTTCGGGTCACATGACCCAAAGGTTCATAACGAACCATCGTTGTGTTTACCCAATTTTACCCAATACAAAAACAAATAAAAATAATTTTCTTTTAACCTTTGCAATGTGGGGGGTCTGAGACAGCCCACGGTTAAAAGAAAATGCTTCACTTTGTTTTTGTATGCGGTAAAGTTGTCGCAATACAACGGTGGGTCACAATGACTTATGGGTCAGAATGACCCGAAGATAACACAAGGGTTAAACCTTTCTCTTGACCAGTAGCGAGAATGCAAGCATTGTGGGAGTAGTGGTGCCTTTGTCAACAGACTGTAGGCTAAGCTTTTGTGAACATGGCTTGCACGTTGATGCAGGGAACTGAGGCAGGGAAGCAAGAAAACAGAAGGCCTGGCTGGAACAGTAGCAGTAAGAATGGGACCTGCTGAAAGAAAGAAATGAGGGAAATTGGCATTGTCAACTCTGCGTCAATTTCCATACAACTCTCGCACACTTCACATACGTCAAGCTGTTACCAGCACCATTATTGTTCAATGGAGCAAAGAAGCAAGAGAAGAAAGAAACACATCACAAAGATTCCATCAATTAAAAATTATTGTGATGAAAAAACAGCCCCACCAGCTAAACTGAATGAGCCTGGCACAGATGGTTAAGACCACAGCAGATAAACTGGGTTAATGAATGGTTGTCTGTGTTGTGTGTGAGATTTTCACACAGTCATCAGTTCCAAAAATGTCTTATTCCTGTATGTAGGCTGTTTTTCAGCTTCTGCTGTACCAAGCCTTTGTTGGTATAGGCTGAAAAGTCACATGGTCCCTCAAAATTGCAATGTTTAGAAAATCCAATGAGCGATTGGTAAGTCATCCTCTCTTTCTCTCCCTCTTTCTTTGTTTTGTTTTTTTTCGGTTTGGGTGGGTCACATTCCCCATTTACAAACTTTCACAACAATAAGTAATGAAGTTTCCACGTCTTCTCATCTCCCAAGGAGCCAAACTTCCTCCTCTCATTCTCCCCTCTCTCTCTCCATCTCTACCTCTCTACCTACCTCTATCATCCCCCCTTCCTGCCTGGTCTGGCCATGGTAACTCTCTCTCTTCTCTTCTGCCTACCTCTACCCTTCCTCTTTCCTGACTGGCCAGGGTATCATCTGGTTAATGTTAGCCTGCTTTTTGCCAGCCATCCTGTACCTTCCTCCTTCTTCAGTTTACCTCCCTCTCCTCTTACCCTCTTCCCAACCCCCCACTCCTTCAACCTCCCTCCACTTATTCCCCTCTTTTCTACCTTTCTGACCCCTCCCCCCCCCCCCCCCCCCCACACCCTTACCCTCTCTCCTCCCTGGCTGAGGGTTTCTCACAGCTAACCACAGATGGTGAGCTCAGCAGAAACCAAATGCCTGAGGGGGGGAGAGTGTAAGAGGGAGAGCAGAAAGAGGAGGAGAGGGGCTCGGTAGGGGAGAAGTGAGGGAAACAGAGTGCAGGCTTAGAGGGAGCAGAGGTGGAAGGGAGTATTGGAGGGAGGAGTGTAGGAAAAGAGGAGACTAGGAGGAGAGGAAGGGAGGGGAAAAGAAAGGGCCAGACCCCATAACAATAATTATAAGACCCCAACGCCCAATCCCACAATCTCAGGCTTCCCTTGCCTGTTCCGGGCAGTCCTCCACTGCAGAGTTCCCACAGTTGTAGAGTTACTAGCATGTCCAAGCTCAAAGACAGAACTACCAGAACATCACAGAAAACCTAGCAGCTATGGCTACACTCCAGTACAGCCCACCCTCACAACATGTTCTTTCGGCCTTCAGAGTTAGAACCGTCTCAGGAAGGTATACTACCTTTCAACCACCACTCAAAACAGTGGTGTGGAGATGGCGTTGTGCCCATCTCTAAACCACTTTAACTGTGGACCCCATTAATGTGAGGCTCAGAGTTTGTTTACATCCATGTTGGTTCTAAGGAGCACAGCCTCTCTGCAGGACAAGCAGACAGAGCTCCGAGGCTGTGCAGAGCAAGGCAGCAGGACAGACTTAGTTTTGTTGAAACAAGGAAATGAAGAAGCAATTTAACGGTGCCTCTCCTCTCATGGTGGCTGGTGGATTTCAAGGTCCAGCGTAGGAAGAGAAGTGAATCCTGCTTTGTTTCAGTCTTCACAACTCAATAATGACAAAGACATATCAATAACAGAGCAGTGTAGGCTACAACTAAACATTGGAAAAAAATGACATAAATCATATGGACTCATTGAGTTCATAGACTAACCCAGAACAATGATGGACTTATAACACTAGAGAAGTTCAAACAGGGCGTGTTTGCACTGTGGAGAATTTGCCAACAAACTGCTGGCTGGCTCACGTCACCTCAAATGTTGCCTAAAAGATGATGAGGTGGGAACTCATCATTAAATCTCAACACATATCTAAGGTTTCCAGTAAATGTTTTTCTGAAAATGACAAACAAGGAAAATGAATGCCAGCAAATCCTTTTAAAACCGAAAACCACTTTTCAAGTTTTGAGGTTTGCTGGAACAGTTCCCAACAGAAAACCATTCAAAATGTACCGCCGAGGAAGTATTCAAGCCTCCGTGACCCCTGTGACTTCTTGAACATTTGGTCCCCTCGTCGCTCTGATCCATGGGACTGCATAATTAGTTCCATCGTTCCATCTCGTTCAGCATTCCATCTGTCTGATCTCTCCATTCTGATCCTTAAAGGGATCTTGTGATTTTGTTTATTGATGTGAGTTATATATTCCTACTTGGCTCTTTCCTTTCTGCATACCTTTCACTATTAAGCTATCATGCTAGCTATGCTGGATATTCAGTCGATCTGGAATATCTAATATGGCTCTGTGTAGATGCAGGGCCTGATTCTGTATCTTTAAGGTCACGCTATAGACGTTAACCAAACTAGATAGTTGGATCATTTACAGTTCTGTGAATAGGAATCTTTTACATTAAAAACACATGGACTTATTTTCTTTTATATAGATAATAGGTCTAAGAGAATTTAGGGATAATCTACAGCGACAACCAGTGTTCAACCTTCTACAGTTGTTTTTAAAGGTAAGTTGGGAACGGTAACATGTGAGAGCAGGGTTAGGTTAGGAGTAGTGGTCCAAAGAAAATGTTGTAGCAGAACTTCAGAGTGTGGTTAGCTTTACCCTCATGTGCACCAGAGCTGATGTCAGCCATGTGGCTCTGATGTTTGACCAGAGTGAAAAACTGCAGACCTCCATCAAAGACCACCTGTCAAGATAAAACAGTTTGTCACAACAATCTGTCACAACCGAGTGTCCAGCTGTGCTCTGCACCCAGGTCACACACAGGTCAACCTAGGTGTTACTATCAGGACAATAATGCTACATGCTATCTGAAGGGAACAGGGTTCTAACTATCCCATCTACCTTTAATACATATATATTAAAGTTGGTTGTTTATAATTTGATGTTTGACTAGGACAATGAGTAGGTTTCTCTATTTTCTAAGTTGATAAACAAAATCTATAATGTTTCAAAGGATACAATGACAGGACACCCTGCATGAAATACAGGACTATGCATATAATTGATTAAAACAAAAACAGAAATTTGGGGATTGTGAAAAAACTGATGCACTGGTATCGGCATCCACAACAAATCCTTAGATGTTATAGAAGTTAGAGTTACTGAGTAGTTGTGAGCAAAAATCGAGCTCACTCAAATGCTAAATGTGTCTATGATTGCTAACATTTTCAATCGTTTTCACCCCACCTCCAAGCCTACCATTCGTGGAAAGGCGCACTTTGGCACACTGCCCTTGCAGACTTACTTAGTCCTCTGTCGCTCCCACTAAAAGAACTTTAGGCGTGTATTATAATTGTGGGCGGATTTTTTGGAAAGTACTGTTCTGAATTCTGAATGTGCTCTTCTATTCAGTAATTAATGTAAATACCAGATAATTAATCTCTTGCATAATATTCTATTGTTTGGTTCAATCAACACAAACGAACAATAAAAACACAAGTCTCTCTGGATAATCCCTGGGGCCAAAGTACAATATTTGAGGCAAGACCCTTCAAAATACAGAGAAAAAAAACATATATTTCTGCTATACTCTGAGCACAACCAGGGGAGTGGAAACTGACCAGTCTGAAATGGGAGTGAGTCCAGGCCCATTGCCAGACGTGGTTTATATAATGACGAAAACCTGCATTGTTCCCTCTGTCGGTGAAAGCAAACAATCAGATAATACTTTAATTTAGCCTCCAATTATATATTTCATTACAGGATTGGAATAACAATAGTCAGGGAACACTCTTAGATCTCTGGGGAGGGTTAACAGCCTTTCTGCTGAAGGGAAAATCAGGATCAGCCGCCGTGAGACTCTTTGGAATTCAAACTGCCCTAATCTGATTGTGGTTTCAGTCAGTTAAGATGAAACGAGATGTCTGCATTCACGTGGACTGCAGTGAGAGGGGTGTGGGAGAGGTTTGCATCCGGCCGGTTGTTCTGCTTGTGATTCTGAATAGGAGATCTGCAGCAAGAGATTCTCATAAGCTTCCACATGGGTCTCTCTTCCTTGCCCAGTGGAAGAATGACAAAGGTCTAGTTACACTTCTGACCACCACTATTCTAACTCTACACAGCGAAGAAAAGTACACTGAAACTGCTGACTCTACGTCCTACTTTTACACCATGAGGAAGCTGCTGACTCACTATCCTAAGCCTTTACTTGAAGACAAGTGCAGCCTGTGTTTATATATCACCAAGTACAATAATAAGCATCTGGTCACCTTGAGCAAGTCTGAAAACAGCCTGTTTGAACAGCTGTACCTGTAATGGTCTAGAATGGTGTTGTCAGGAGTATGGTTAGGTAACGTCTCCCAGGATGTGTGTTAACGCGTATGTGTGTGTGTGTGAATATGTGCATGTGTGCGTGTTTCTCTGTCTGTGTGTGTGTGTGTGTCTGCATGCGTGTGTCTGTCTATATGTGTGCTTGGAGTTAGGTAACGTCTCCTAGATTTGGTCACCTGGAAAAAGACTGAATTAACTGATCGTCGCAAACTATCCACCCTGAAATCTTAATGACGGAAGACATGCAAAAACAATCAATACATCACACTGAGCTGAATCAGCGTGTGTGTGACAGAGGGAATATGTAATCAAAAAAGAGAGAGACAGACAGACAGACAGAGAGGGATGATGAAAGAACCCAGAACTGAAAGATGGAGGAGAGAGCAGAAAGGGGAAAGGAACAGGCAGTGTGACTGATGGCTAGTCAACCTCGGCTACAGGTGTCACAAAGTACTTTTTTTTCTCATGAACAGCACTCCAGTAATTAAGATGCACTATACAGTAACTGTTGGCACCTATTCAATCCATCTCTCAAATGGCCATGACCCCCATTCCCTGCTGTATGGGGCTGAGTGATGACATTTGGAAAATATGGCAGGTTTAGAGGTGAGAACTCCTACCTTAGCCTGGCCAGCTGTTATGTGGAGCACAGGAGGGAGAAAATGGACGTGTGAAATGTGTTCCACCTTGGGACTAGGAGAGCTGGATGCTGGCTGCACACCAGGAGGAACATCTGGCGCCGTTGATTCTGGCATGGTGGCTGTTTCAGTCAAAACACCAACGCCCTCCGGCATCCACCTCTCTTTATCATTTTTTTTTCTTTTTGAACAATTTGGAATAAGGCGAGTTCTCATTCAGCGGCTTTCCTCTTTATAGAAGTGGTCAGCCTCTGTGCTTAATGATACAGTCTGAATGAGGATGTTGACCTTATGGGAGGTAGTGTTGGTAACCTAAATGTAGATTATGAACCAGAATGTCCTCTTGGGCTTGTAAAGGGTCTTCTCTATTGGAGCAGATATAGGGTTTCACAAGTCTCCTGTCTGGCCCCCCAATGGTGGAATCAACTCCCCACCTCCATCAGAGACACTGTCTCCCCACCTTCAAGAAAAGTCTTAAGACACACTTGTTCTGGGAGTACAACGGTACTTCGGAATGATTCGCTGGACCTGATGTTAGCTTCCTCCAGGAACACAATGGGCCTCATGTACTAACGCTTTTGCGCCCACTTTAGGCGTATTTGTTTCACAATTTGCGCGTAAAAGCATGGCGAGGTATGTACAAACATGCCGCACTGAGGTAAAAGCACAGACTGCCTGTCGCAGGAACTGAAAATAGCAAATTGCGCTTTTCCGTGTCATGCATATGCATTCACGGGAGGGTCAAGGGGAAAGTGGGAGTTTCCCATAAAGAGATGGGAGGGGATGCGTTAAGTGTGCATAATTATGTATTCCGCGGTATGTACAAAAACCACCTGTGAAAGCGCACCTCTATTTTGCGGTGAAAATTCTCCGCCTGTTAAAAAAAGGCATAAACCAGGATGCGCATATGCCTCCTGGTGAAATGGCAGCCGTAACCCGAGCAAGACGAAGACATAGGCCAAAGGATTTTTGCCACAAGGATCACACTTTTTGAGTTGAGTGAACACGAAATAATTACTAGGGCTGTCCCCACTCAGTCGACCAGTCGATTTTCTGGTCGATATGCTCTTGGTCGACTAAGATTTTTTTAGTCGAGCTGCCGTATGGCAGTGTGAGATCTGATTCCCGCTTGTGTCATCATTGCTGAATTAACTAAATGTTCTACAAAAATTGTAGATCATATTATTTAGGACAAATAAAGCAACTCTAAAAATATATAATTTAAAAGAAAAGGTGTTACTGTTTTCCCTTTCGTTAATCTGCGCTTTGTTTTGGTTTGTTATTTTTCACACGGCATGAGCACAATTGGCTGCAGAACTACAAACTCTGCCATAGCCTACTTTGTCGGTGTTATTAGTCAAAATGGCATAGAAATCTGTGGTATGGCAGCATTTCATTAAAGTACATTTACAAAGTACCCGGTGACTCTAAAAACGTTGAACGCAAACTCTGCCAACAACGGTTTATTTTTCATAGTTGGACGTTGAATATGATGTAGCCTACCACCTGTAAAACGTAAGTTGGCCTAGCCCTACTTCGCTCATGCTAACGCGCTGGGTTGAAAAATGAATATGCCTATTATAAGAATCACATCCAAATCGAATGACATTATCTTCTCCGGCCAAGACAACAAAATCTTTCTCTGTTGCACCGTTCCCCACTCCTACATAAGTTCGCATGCTGCAAGTTCAGGCAGTGATAAGCACGCTCTGATGATTTGCATGTCAAACAAACAATATTTTTAATTTGTAGTACATTGTAAGAGATACTAAATACCATCGGCAGGTGATACGAGTCTTATTATTAGTAGGCTATTAGCGGCTGAATCTGCAATGTCCAGCAGCCATTGAGTCAGATAGGGAAAATGTTTACGTTTTTTTTTGTGGAAAAAAAAAGCATTTCAAATTTCGATTAGTCGATTTTCAGACGTTTTAGTCGAGTCTTGGTCGACCAAAGAAAATCTTAGTCGGGGACAGCCCTAATCATTACGCGTTACAGATTACAGTTTTTTCTTTTAGCTTTGGTACTATTTTCACAAATATGTGGTAAAACCTCACAACTGTTAGTACAAAACTCAAAGCAGATCATCAAAAAGACTGTTTTTTCAAACATGTAATCACATGTTCAATTGACAAAGTACAATGCACAAATTACACAATCACTTTTTCACCACACCTAATCAGTGTGTCATCAAAGAAATACCTTTCATATGAAGTAATTGTCTTTCACAATGCAATGCTCACAATACTTTTGATATGCTTCTCATCTAATTTGCGTAAATACATTTGACCAACACTTAATCCAACTGATGTTAATGGTTAATCACTGAACCGTTTGGTAAACCTATATATTTTCATTTCAGCAATAAACAGTATATTGATTTTGAGAACTACAGAAATAAAATGTGTTTTTGTACGAACATATAAATTAACCACACATGATGAATACTCGTTATTGCTACTTGATTTCAGATTGGGGTAACCACAATTGGTCATTAGATATACGTAAAAGTGGGGGCGTAAACACTGGCAATTTCTTTCAACATAGCAGGATAGACAGCAAGGAATAGGAAGAGCTTGTGGACAAGGGATCCGTCAGAGAGGTGGGCATGGGCACCAACAGAGAAGTCTGAGAGGTGGGCATGGGCACCAACAGAGAGGTCAGAGAGGTGGGCATGGGCACCAACAGAGAGGTCAGAGAGGTGGGCATGGGGCCTCTAAATGTTATGTTTTGTTCTCATTTAGTTACATAATAGAAAGTATACCTATGTTACAATTACGGTATATCTGAAAAATAGTAAAAACTACGTAATTTGCCCAAATGATTGTAGACGATGTCTTCATTGATAATTCACTTGATTAGACATAGGATGGATATTTTGGAAATTTTTATTGATTATGTAAATGTGAGTAATGTAAGTGTATTGCCTAATGTGAAACTGTGTAATCTGTCTTTTACATAGTACTGGAACATTAATTTCAGCACTTCTAAGGCCGATTTGAAACATGTATCTTGCATTGTTTGCTGTTGGATGAACTGATTGTTAAAAGTACTAAACTGAAAGAAGATCATACTGTTGTGTTTCGGTGATTAAACCAAATGTTCCCATTACATATTACAATAATCTTGTGTTTGAAACAATGATTATGTGGACTGGAAAACATGTGCAACTGACTGAAAGCATTCCATCAGGTTTTGAAAGAATGACTAGCTGTGTTACAAGTGTGATCAGTTTAGATTTTTGTACTATGAGTTTTGAAAATGTACACCTTACTTGTGAAAATAGTACCAAAGCGAATAAAAAAACTGTAATTTCACGACTTCTAAGGCCGATTTGAAACATGTATCTTGCATTGTTTGCTGTTGGATGAACTGATTGTTAAAAGTACTAAACTGAAAGAAGATCATACTGTTGTGTTTCGGTCATTAGACTAAATGTTCCCATTACATATTACAATAATTTTGTGTTTGAAACAATGATTATGTGGACTGAAAAAAACCTGATGCATTCCATCAGGTTTTGAAAGAATGACTAGCTGCGTTACAAGTGTGATCAGTTTGGATTTTTGTACTAAGAGTTTTGAAAATGTACACCTTGTGAAAATAGTACCAAAGCGAATAAATAAAACTGTAAGCAGCCATGCAATATTACAGTTACTGGAAGAAATCAAAGATGACATCGAATCTCCGAATCAGCGTTCACATTCAATTCCAGCAGTTGTTACTCCTCGCTACATTAAAAATATTGGCATCAGGATCATTTCAAACAGTCATCACTGTTTTGACTTTGGTGGCTGATCCATGATAGAAAGAGAGAAGGAGGCCCATTCAATTGCGCGTTTAAATGCTCGCAATGTACGGTATAGTGGGCGGACAAAGGCGCTGATTACCCGATGACCTACAGGTTTCGTAAATTCGACGTAAACTGAAGTATCACAGCCGGCGCAATCTGCGGGTTGGCCATGGCGCTAATAACACTACGTTTGCGAATGTACGTACATGAGGCCCAATGACTCTTACTGAGAGACTTGTTGCTCTTGTTGGTTAGTTGTAACTGATTTAACTTCTTGTACTCACTGTGAATTATATTATATTATTGTTGCTTGCCTTTCTACAGGTACACTCTTGCACTTTTGAGGTTCATGTTGTTTAATTTGTAACTTGTTTAACTACATGCTCTTATGGTTCTCCCCATTGGCACTTATTTGCTTTTCACAATGTATGCTTCATGTTTTGGCTATACCCGCAATGTTTTTGGGGCTATCTCGTTGTTTATGATCATTGACCTATGCACTTTTTGTACAGCTCTTTCTTGTAAGTCGCTTTGGATAAAAGCATCTGCTAAATGAATAAATGTAAATGTATATAAACAGATATAGGGTTGGAATAGTCTTCCTCTATGGAAGCAGAGTGCATCTGAGGTTCAGCTGAGTGTGTATGTGTGTATCTGCTGCAGATGACTCCAGCTCTGCCAGCTACAAACTCTACAGCCTCAGAATAACAGCTGGCACCAAGTCTAGAATATTATAAAGAACTGCTACTCTTCACAAACTCCAGAACTTCTACACATTGTATTCAGCCATGCATTGTAAACCCATATAAAAAATCTAATTGAAATACAGCATGTCTGAGGGAGTGCTTAATGTTATTCTAACCCCCAGTTGTGGTCGCTAATGCAACACTAACAGTGGAAACTGGATTTAAGTAACATTGCATCAGGTAGTGGTTATTGTGAAACCAAACCACAATTGGAGCAGGAGCCATGAAGCCAATAAGGGCTGTTTCAGGGATAGGCATCGCTGTCAGGGCAAGAGCTTCACTAACTCTGGTATAGCACAGGCTCCCCAGGGACTGGACAGGAGACTGGAGAGAGCTTTGTTGTTGTGTTTCAGCCTGAAATGTGCCATCTGTAATGATGCGTCCAGAGAAGGTCTGTCCCAACTCTCTGCAACTGTGTGGTGATTTATGGTCCAACATGTGGTAATGGTTTAGACAAGCTGCTGGAGGTCAGCTAGCTAGCAGCTCTAAGACAGTTTGCACACCACATGTGTGAAACAAGGAGACGAGAGAGAGAGGGGTGAGAGAGAGTGAGTGAAAGAGAGAGACATGAATAGAAACTGTACTTTAAGACAACCCAAGCATTCAACCCAGACACACTTTCTCAAATTTCAACTTGATCTTTGTAGCCTTTGAAGGACAAGAATGAATTCACACAGTATCTCAAGGAAATCTGTGTCTCTGTAATGTTTCTGAGATGTGAATAGAAAGTTACCCATTTAAACTTTTCGCAATCGTTAACCACCGTGACTGACAGACTTTATATGAAGTTTTTTGGGAGTTTTGTGTCCTTCAGATATCTCGAGAAGGGAAACCAGTAGAGACCACAACTGTCACCACATCATCACACAGTAAGGACAGTCAGTGGATTATAGCCCACGGAGCTAAAACATGGACTGTATTAAAAACAACAATAAATAAAACTGTGTTTGAATTCTAGGATAAAAGTACGCCGTACAATGAAGGCATTTATTTAACACTGATGCAAGCCAGTCGCATTTTTTTATACAGACACAAAGGTTAGCAAAAGAAGTGTCCATTCGCTTTTCAAGATGTTTTAGTTGCTGTTAGAAATATACAGAGCAAAACATAGGATTATGTGCATAGATTAATATGGATTTAACAATCTAATATGGGATTTATTTCATAGTTGTTAAACTGACTGGTACAACGGTTCGATCAAAACTATAAACAAACACATTAAACTGTAAGTACAATTATATACAATGTAAAAAAAACAACCTCTAAACCGTTTAAATTCAAGATTGTAAAATGCTGACTAAAACAAATATATGTGATCTGTGATATCTAAGCCAGTGAAATACAATTTAAGATGATGACTAACTAAATGTTTATTCATGTGCCTTGTTAAAGCGCATCAGTTTAAAGTCTGTAATACCATTCATCCACACAAAACAGAGCCATAACTACACCACAACAGCTTGAAACTTTGAGATCAGTATTCAGAGTGCCTGCTCTGAAACGTTACACATGTAAAACACTTACACTTATAAAACTGCCTCCTTCATAAATTCTACACTTTATAAAACCGGTAAAGTGCTATCATAAAGAGAATGGAAATTAATGAGTGAATGCTGCACAAACTATATATAAATGTGACTAGATTCTTAAAAAATAAATTCTGAGACCCCATGAAAGTGCATGGTCATGTAAACCTAGACTGTACATCGCTCTCACTTGGATTTGGAAGTTCTTCGAATGTGTGAATCCAACCATCCATTTCAACCATTCCTCTTGTATAATACATTCAATTATATGTAATATTGTGACTTAGCCTTTGTCCGTCAGTCTAAAATCAGTCTCTTAAACTCTCAGATGAGATTTAATGGTTTTTTACTTGTGTGAAGAAATAACTGGACTGAGTCACAAGAGAGATTAGAGATTAACTCATGGCAAATCCATTCTTTTTTTCATTTCTTTTTGAACTGTGTCAGTTCTTGAAATCCCCTGTCTGCCAGTTCATCATCTTCACCCAGGAAGGCCAGTCCCACACGAGTGTGTATAGGTATCAAAGGTATGCCAAGCCAAAAGAAAAAAGTTGGTACCAAGGTAAGGCAAAGCCAAGTGTACCTTCGAAGGTACCAAACTGTACGTCTGTAGCGTGTCCTGTTAAGTCTACAGGTGATAGGAAGCAAGGTCCTTTTTCCCTCAGGAGACTGTGGGGGACGCATGGGCTGGTAGTCCTGGAGGTCCAGGGGTTCCCGGGGGACCTGGGGGCCCCACTGGCCCAGGCTTCCCTCTGGGTCCTGGCATGCCGTGGACCCCTGGCAGACCAGACTGGCCCTGGATCCCTGCAGGTCCCTTGGGTCCTGAAATCCCGTCTTTGCCCATGGATCCCATGTCACCCTTCTGTCCAATCTGCCCACGGGGGCCAGGTGGACCCAAGGCACCTTTAGCTCCTTTGATGCCCACCACGCCCTTGGCCCCAGTAGGCCCCCCCTCACCCTGTGCTCCCTTGGATCCAATGATGCCCTTCTCACCCAGCGGGCCACTGTTCCCTCCTAGGCCCCTGTCCCCCTTATTACCTGTCAGGCCGACAGGACCTTTGGCCCCTGTCTCCCCTCTGTTACCCTTCGGACCGGGAGGACCAGGAATACCTGTAGAGTGAGGGGAGCCAAACAGGTAAACATGGAAATCTCTTAACGAGTCATGACTTACAATGTAACTTACACAATAACTTTACAGTGAAAAATGTACAGTAAAATTATGATTGCACGTGGACTGCACTCATATGGGACGTTTTCTACCTCAACGGTTCTCAAAACGCTGTAAATTTTTGCCTCTCATTTACACACACACAAACACCACTGGCAGCAGAGCTGCCATGCAAAGGCGCTGGCCTTCAGTGTCTTGCTCGAAGACCAATCCGCTCACCCTCCCCTAACCCTAACCCTCCCCACCCCATCCGCCCCTTAACATTGCATGCGTGTGTCTGCGTGTCCTACTGAATTTACCCTACCTTTCACTATGGTGAAGTTTTGTATCAGCTGGCCATGGTGTGTATCCACCAGCTTCATCTCCTCCATCACCATGGACAGGTTCCGAACGTCCAGGTCCAACCTCACCCTGAGCATCAGGTCCTCTTGCCTCAGAACGTCAGCCATGTGCAGCAGCAGGTCCACGGTGCGGTTGAGGTTCTGCAGGTCCTCGGTGTGGCTGGAGAGCCGAGCTTGACAGGAGGAGCTCTCCATGTTGATGTACTTGTACATGCTCTGGACGTGGCTGACCGTGGCGTTGATGCTGGAGGAGATGGTGTCGATCTCCATCTCAATGGAGATCATTCTGGCATCCAACGTGGTGAAGCGCTCTCCTGTGCGGTTCTCGTAGTATCTGCAGGGGATCAGAACAGGACCAAAGGGGTCATGGTTAAAGGTTTGTTAAAATCTTGAGCAGGTTGAGGAAGTGGAGGTCTTGCTTGTGTGTTTTGAATGTACTATCCCTTAAGGTAAAGTCTGGTACTTTCTATCCCAAGGGCCTGGTTTGTGCCTGCTCTTGAAACATATTTCCAGAGAATTTTGCCAATCAGGTTTGGCTTTCTCTCATAGCAAAAAACATACAATCTCTAATTCAGACACCCAGCCAATTCACCCACTTTGAAGTGATAGTGCGGGTCCAATCAGGGTCTAGAATGTTCCTGGATGCTGTGCATGTTGTTCTCCTGTCTATGTATAGCTGTTTTATACACATTCATGATGCCAGGGTGGGTGGTCAATATCAAACCTGGAGTGGTAGTGGAGGTCGTGCATGTTCTCCTCGTGTTCATCCATGAAGGAGGTAAGGTTGTCAAGCTGCATCTGGAGGTTCATGACCTGCAGGGTGAGGTCGTGGACCATCTCGGAGCTCATGCTGATGCGCTGGTGGGTGGCGGAGATGCCGCTCTGGATGCTCCTCACCGTCTGGGTGGTGGCACTGGAGTTGGACTTAAGGCTGCTCAGGACCCGGCTGTAGTTCTGCCAGTCGGCCGTCATCTTCTGGAGGACTAGGGTCTCCTCATCCGTCTTCCTCTGAAGGGTGTCCATCCACAGAGCGCTGGGTCGGAAAAGAGCGTCCAACATCAAACAAACGTTTTTGTCTTTGAAAATTTAAAGAGCTAGCATGTTTTGGTTCAGAATTATGGAGGCCGGCGCCTACCTGAGGGCCACCGTGGTGTTGACCTGCTGGACGGTGGCCTTGAGGTCGTACTGGTCCTGGGACAACGTCTTCATGCTCTCATCTGTCTCTGTGATCACCGCCTTCCAGCCATCTACCTGGTCCAGGTACCTCTCAAGCGATTGGTTGATGAGTTTGATTGACATGGAGTAGTTCTGCATGTCACGAGTCATCCTGCTACTCGCTGTCTTCAGGGTCTGCTGGGTCTGAGATGCCTGGTCCAATACCTGAAGATGTAGGTGGACTCATTCAACATTTCGGCCAATAGCAGTGTTTGTGTGATTGGTTGTTTGAGGGACAATTGGTAATAAAATGAATAACATATTTCCTTTCATTCCTGTTGCAGATTGATGAATAAAAAGGTTAATAAGAATATTTCTAAAATATATATTATTCTTTTCTGTTCTCTGCTTTACTATTCTACTGACCTGCTCCTGCCCCAAGATCATCTTCTGCAACTCTTCAAACTCTCTCTTGAGTCGAGCCACCTCCAGCCCATAGTGGGCCAGATCCAGACAGCCAGAACAATTACTGGTACTGCTCAGATCTGGGGAGTGAGGGATGAACCAATGTTATACAGTGATCTGTTGATGATGAACCCACAACCTACATACACCACTAACACCATGCTCCAATCGCCTATGCTGTCAGGGGAAGGTCTATAGCTCCAAACATCCCATTGGTGTAGAAACGTGTAATTTAATGCCACACAACCAGAGTTCAGTGTTCAAAAACTCCTAGAGGTCAATGGAACAGAAAAAAGATTCTATCCCAGCAGAGGTAACCAGAGGTAACTGAGAAGTATGTATCCTAGAGCGAGCTCAGAGATTCATGTCTCCCCAGGGTCTCCCCATTTCAGGAGGCCAGGTCATGGGGCTATAGAAACTTCTCCCCCCTCCATCAAGAGACACCCTTACATGCTCCCTCCTGGCCCAAAGTTCCATATTCCATGACCCACATCTCTGAACTCTTCGGACGACCTACTTTGGACACTGAGATGTCTCTCTTTTCGACTTCTGCGACTTCTGCTCGATAGGCGTCTGCAGGAAGTCTTGGTATGCTCCACTAATCTCTGTTTACCACTCTTCACCTCTCAAAGTACAGTGAATAGCTACACTTCTCAGCTACAGTATGTTTGTCCATTATGCAGAACATGCTGATGAACAGTTAGAATGTCTTGTACCTTCAATACTCTCCTGAACTTTGGTAATCTTCGTGTGAAAGTATGATTCCTCCTCCGATAAGTTGTCAACTTTCCGGAAAACTGAGGAGGCATGAAGAAATTGTTAGTTAGCAAGGCTGGCTTCATGAGGAATGAAGAGAAATCCACCAGTATGAGTAGTTGTTTTCTGCCTCAACTGAGCTTAATTATTTGGTAATTTCTGGGACCTTTCTTTCAAATTTTTCGAGTTTGGGTTGTAGAGATTTACAGTATGTGTTGACAGGAGGCAGAAGTTATAAGCGCTAGTTCCCAATACAACACACAACTTACAGGGCACAACTACAGGAAATGACTTAGCCAGCTGCTCGTTTTCTCGTGGACTACAGCTCCCAAAGGACCCACAGTCATGTTTAAACACAGGCTGGAGGAGGCCGTGCTGCGTATTATAACGTCCTAATCCCAGAGCCTAGGGATTAATAACGGCAGAGCTGGAGTCTGTTTATCCTCACAAATGCTTCCATGTGTCGTCCACATACCACCTGTTTAACCGCATTAGGATCGTGGTGTACTGAGTTTGAACATGACTCATTGGAGACTAGAGGTGTTGTTGGTTCTATAGTCTAGGTATGGGGGTTGATCAACATGCATTGAGATTCACTGTCCATGGAGCTTTTTGCATGTTTGAAAACAGTCAGAATGCTTATAGGAGGAGGAGCATAAACTATTGTCTCCAACCCTTTCTGCTAGATGTCATAAGCAGATGGCTAAAGTTTACAGAATTTAAGGGAGGTTTGGAAAAGAAAGAAGCTACTCGGTAAAAACATACACTTTGTAAACACTGCTGAGGAAGGCAGGCTGGAGCCCTGCCTGAGCCAGAAACATGAGATATACACTCTCAGATACTAAGACCCGCTGTGTTTCTTTAGTTATCTGAAAATCCCTTTGGGTTTTGTTCTCTCAATTATTTAATCTAGTGAATACTCAAGCCACAAGCAGTGTTAACAAAAATTTTAAACAAAAGTGGTTTGTCAAATGATGCGCTTAACCCTCGTGCTGCCTTCGGGTCACATGACCCAAAGGTTCATAACGAACCATCGTTGTGTTTACCCAATTTTACCCAATACAAAAACAAATAAAAATAATTTTCTTTTAACCTTCGCAATGTGGGGGGTCTGAGACAGCCCAACGGTTAAAAGAAAATGCTTCACTTTGTTTTTGTATGCGGTAAAGTTGTCGCAATACGACGGTGGGTCACAATGACTGATGGGTCAGAACGACCTGAAGATAACACAAGGGTTAAAAGCTTCAAGACTTGATCTTGGTCTAAAACTTGGACTTTTAAAATTGGTAAAGGTCACACAAATGTGACACTGATAGCGAACACTTGTTATATAATGAAGTATCTGGGAATTTCACCAATATGAAACAGATGTGGGAGTAAGTGGACATAATATGGAAACCTCAACATATCACTGCTTCATGTTCTCCCTCTCTCCCGCGTTGTTTGGACAGGTTCAGCCAAGCACAATGTCAGAGTTTCTCCATGATAAAGTTTACAATTCTTTGTTCTTATTTGGTTTCACGGCTGAGTGGGTGTGGGTTCGTTGACATAAACTGTGAGGCGGACCCTCTCGGTACCAGGGCTAGGCTTTGCCACTGCCGTGAGGAGACCTCAGCTCCACTTTAACCTTCTCACAGTTACAACCAGAAATCTCCCAGGGAGTGCTGAGGTATTGTAAAAAAAAAAAAAAGAAGAGATTTACGGCCTCCCATCTCAATCCCAAAGACCTCCTGATGCATCTAGCATCTGCTATTACTGTAATATTTGTCATGTTTGACACAATAAACCTGCTATGAAACGTAGCTTCATATGATCCAGGGAAACCAGTGACCCTTATTGTTTTACACAGAACTCTTGAAGGCCTCTACCACAATCCTGCTTCTCCCTTGTTATGGCTCATAGAGGAGCACTGTGGTCAGTCGAGCATGACTAAGGGACCAGGTTCTGCTTTGCCAGAGGAGTTTGCAGACGGTATTGGACGCATGATACCTGCTGGAAGGCCAAGCTCTGGGCAAAAATGACTCACTCTACAATCCAGAGTCAATCTGGATTCAATTTTGGTTTAGTTCATTGTAGTCTGTAGCTTGGGTGCAGTGAATTGAGCCAAAAGTGGATGGAGTGTCAGTGGAATACTTAAGCCCAAAGCAAGACTGAGCCCAACCAACCAGCGATCTCCTTCAAAGTTCCAAACACAAGCTATTGGGGCGAACAGTTACAAACCAATCAAAACTCAATTTTGATGGCAGTCAATTGCCAGCTAACTTTTAACTCTAGAATATAATAGTGTGATGCCACCTACCCAGTGATGCCAGCACTGCCACAGCAATGATGAGGAAGGCAAAAAAGACATAGAGGACCTTGACAGCCAGCTGGAGGGAACGGGTCTGTTGGCACTTAACACACCCACCCCGGGTCCTGCCTGAGGGCGGGCACACACACACACAGAGAATCATCTGGATGAGTCTGGACTGAGTTATAGATGCAGTGTTATGTTAGCCTAAGATTTAAGTCTTTCACTGGCATGGAGGGGATGAAGGGAGTGGAGACCCCATGACTACTTAGAGAGCAACCAAAATAAATATTACAATATCTTCTGTAATATCTATATCTAGGCTCGCTGTAACAATGTGGGGAAACTGGCTATTGGTCATAATCAAATGGAGTAGAAGTGTTTGTGTGTGTGTGTATTTGTGTGTGTGTGACTGATTGCGTGCCTCTAAGTCGAACTATGTAAACCAGATATAACAAGCACGCACAAAAACAAAGCTGTGATTGCAGGTGCGTGGAGACACACACGCAGACACACATGCACACCACGACACGCTAAGGATACATTCCCTACACGGCTTCCTGTTTACACAAAATGGCTGCTCCGATGTTACTCATCTGTGTCACTGTTTAGGAGGGAATGTCTTCAGGACAATCAACATTGCACCGGGACATGGAACATGCATTGGGAACACAGCACATTAAGAGTTATTTTGAATGCTTGAAAACAGCGCAATAGTACCGTATTTTTCGGAAAATAACCGCATTTTCTATAAACCGCACCCCACCAGAATGGGAGCTTTGTGTTTGTAAATCCCGCACTGGAATATGAGCAATGTGCGAGTATGGGCGATCTGACAGCATTCCATTGTGTAACACACTTCGAAAACGAAAGTGTGTAATGTATGTTTTCTATTGCCCGGGAATTAACTAACATTTACCTTTAGACGCGTGAGTTCTAAATATTTCCGACGGTCCCCAAAGCGTAAGTTATTTTTTCGAAACGATAGCTAGCTAGCTTTAGTTAGCTTCCGGGCTAAGTTAGCTAGCATAATACTTGTAGCAATGCTACTTCCATGCTAGTGTTACTTGTTAGCCTTCTCATTAGTACTTTTTGAAGCCATACTACAGCATTTGTAACATCGTTTTTGTCCATCAGAAAATATTCATTTGGAATGTTCAAAATCGTATACGAGACCCGCATTCGAACGATCACATATGTGCGACGCTACTCCTTAAAGGCCATATGGCAGGTTAGACACTTCTGTTGATTAATGGGTACATGAAGCACTCAAGATATGTATATCATTTAAAATATCTCCAAATGGTGTCTCCAAATGGTGTTAAAGACCAGTTTTTGTTGTTTTTGGTGTTAGCATTAGCATATTAGCGCAATTTGGCGATGACGTCACGTTGGGGAGTCGTGGAGGAGAGTAGCCTCAGCCTAGTACTAGAACTATGGCGTCTGACTGGGATGAAGAAGAGGTGGCAAAAAACACAAATGTGTATGATGGCCCGCAGCCGTATAATTTTGAACCAAATAGACATGAGAAGGCAAATGAGGAATTGCCGAGACCTAATGGCCGTCAAAGCCAATTAAATGGATGGTCCGAGGAGAATGAGGGGAGAGTTGGTGAAGTGTCTTGGTGAGTTGCTATCATTTAGCAACGCAGCAACAAGCTCTGGAGCTAGTCTACGAACAGCAGTGCACATATACAATTATTTTTTTTACTGTCAGTGAATAGCACCGAGTGAAAGTCAACGTTTTCTTTATAGTTAGAGACAGTGATCATTCAGGGCCTGACATTAACTTTTTGAGGCACTTGCCTACATTTACGTTTCACTTTTCCATGCACAAAAGTCACGTCAGGGTAAAGATTGTGCCTTTGACCAACGAAGATGAGCTGTAAGATTATACAAATGATAACAATTGAGGTGTTATAAAAAAAAATATTTGTTACATTAAACATTTACACAATTTCTGCAAATGAGGTTAATGGTTAAACCCTAACCCTAATGGTTAAATAGCATTCACGAAAAAAGTGTTTCTACTGTTGTTTTATTTAAAAACTTGCTATAAGCCACATCGAAATATAAGCCTCACCTCTAAAAAAAAAAAATCAAATCGGGATATAAACCGCGGCATTATTTCCGAAGAATACGGTACACATGAACTGGAGCTCCTTTTTTAGCAAATATCCAGTTGTAACAAAAAGGGTAAGTTATAAGATGGGAATCTATGGTCAGTGGTCAGGAGGATAGACAGATGGAGTATATGTATACGGTTGATGTATGTGGGTTAATACGATGTTCCACACCTCTGAAGGAAGGCATCTCCTCCTCCTCTCCAGTAAGGTCCTCCTCTGGAAGACACACACACACACAGGATAAGTGTCACTTCTAGCGATCATCAGCTTCACATTTGCTCAAGTAAAATATCTTCAATATCGTCATTGGAAAACTTGACCTCAGACTTTGACCTCTTCTTCATGCAACGACAGGAAGAAGTTAGAAGATGATGGAAGTACTATCTGTTGACAACAGCTGCTTTTCCAAAAACCTAATCAATTCAAGGCAGCATTTTAGCTTTCAGTATTACGTTTATCCTTACCTTTAAAGAGCTGGTTCTCGTATCCACAATAGCTATCTGCCGAGACAGAGAGAAAGAGACATGAAAATTGCAGTCACAGTCATGGGGACCAACTTGCATAGTTTATAACAGCACTCATAAATCTCCGGATAGGGACTGTGCTGAAATTCCAGTCCAAAACACAGAAATTCCAGTCCAAAATACAGAGCACCTAACTGGGGCTGGGTATGGACGTGAGGTCATAGTTGGCGTGCATCTTATAATTAGATGCCTTGAACAGGCAATGTTTTGGTTCTGTTGAATCTGTGTCTCTGACCAATATATCACATACTTCCTGTAGAAGACTGGCTGGCATGGAAATGTATGAGCTGTCAAACACATGCAGGGCCCCAATGCAACATTACAGAAACTACCAAAGAGGGAGCGATTTTCTGTTTGTGTGTGTGTGTGAGAATGTGTTTGCGTGTTCATGTTATTGGTTTGTTATAATGCCGTCATTTATTTCTCTTCCCATTGGTCGACAGGAGAGGGCAGAGGGGGGTGGAGGCTAAATGATGACTGAGACAGAGGCAATCTAAACATATGCCAGGACAGCTACATACTCACATAAATAACTGCTGAAACTCTTAGTAAACTGCAGTTCATGCTTCATAGAGACAGATGCTGAATAATGTCCAGAATGTGATTTATTCTGTGTGGGCATAGTATCTAACTGAGATATGTAGACATTTAGGACTAGAACATGCTGTCAAGGTGCATAACTTTGGACCAGAAACATACAAATGCTAAAAATGTGTTGCATATGAGACCATAAAACAAACTGTAACACAATTTATTTATTTACATTTAGTCATTTAGCAGACGCTCTTATCCAGAGCGACTTACAGTAAGTACAGGGACATTCCCCCCGAGGCAAGTAGGGTGAAGTGCCTTGCCCAAGGACACAACGTCATTTGGCACAGCCGGGAAGCGAACCAGTAACCTTCAGATTACTAGCCCGACTCCCTAACCGCTCAGCCACCTGACTCCCCATATTATATGACTTAATATATTTATTTGACTAAATAAATATATTAATAAATTTCTGTTTGGTGGAGGTCGACACAAATCCACAATGACACAAATATAAGGCTGCTGTGGGCATCTACCCTAACACATTCTATTCTGAAATGATCCCAAGTCTGTCTATGAGTAGTGTACTTCTGAAAAGAAAAAAAACAAGAATCATGGTTGTCAACTTGATTTGCTCAAACCTTAAAATATAGAGCTTAGACACAAGCTATCCATCTTGATCCAGTAACGACATTACCAGACATAAGCTTCCTACATTGGGATAGGAAATGACTCAGCATAAAGGTGTAAAAACGAAAGAGAGCACTTTCACAAGGCACAGGGGGGAGAAATCATACTGGCTGTGAGAGAGGGGAGAGAGGGAGTGAGAGATGAGGCTGGGGTATAGAGAACTGAGAGTGTGTTTATGTGACCTGGTGGAACAGCTGAAGTCAGGTCTGGTGAGGGCCCAGAGAAAGAGCGAGAGTGAGTTGTCTCAGACTTAGAGTTCCTCAGTAAGTCACGCAGGTGTTTCAGTTGACTCACACATCATAACAAACCAACACACACAGACCTCTAAAAGTCAGACCTACTCTGCCTTAGATGCCTTGAATGGAAAAACAAGTCTACTGCGTCAATCTGTAACTCTACATTTAACATACACACACACACACACCTCGTGGTATAACACCAGATGTGTTTCTAAGATGGAATCAGCACGAGCCAGACAGGTGTGGGGAGACTGGCCGCTTGCCTGAATTTGAAATGAGGCTGTGATTGGAAAAATTGAGTTGGAGAATACCCAGAGTGTTAAAATATGAACAAATATACTGAACAAATATGAGCACAGGTGCCTCAAGACGAAATATAGGAAAAACTATGTTCAACAAAACCTGAACATTTCAGAACTTTCAAAGTAAGAGTTAGGGCAGACATTCTCATCTAAAATAACGTTCATAGTCAAATCATGTACAATATGCCATGTAATACAAACCTAACTATTAGGTTTAGTAGTTTAAAGGAACTAAAAGCATCCATAAAATAATATTATTTTCTTTTTTTTTAAACATCCTCCGCTAATGCTATTAAGGGGGATCTACTTTTCCTGCGTTCTCAGTTATTCTGGACTCTCCTGACCACAGTGGTCAAAAAGAAAGGTAGGCTACAGTTCCATGCAGCAAGGTTAGGCCTGCTGTATAAAAAGTTACAACCCACAACGCTATCATTAACTTTCATAAGTATGCATGTTTGCTTGCACGCTGTCTGCTTTAGTGATGGACTCCGGTACACTTAGGGTTAGAGTTAGCTGTAGCTAAGAATACCTATGTTACTGTGATACTAATGTTATGGTAACGTGCTAGTTGTGTAACATACTAACCCTGGAATCCTTCTAGTTATGTCAAGTGGCATGGTGACACTGCCAACTAATAGTAAGTGCTGTGTTTAATTCCTGCATGGGGAACTGTTTCGTGCCTAAGTGGGTATCTCTGGTAATCGTGCTAGCATGGTTATCATGCTAGTTGTGTAGCATGCTAACTGTAAGGGTATAGTAACAGGTATAGGTACAGTAGTGGATGTTGCAGAATAGAGGTGAAAGCACTGATAGTGTGATTGTGCTACACAGAGAGGATTAGCTCTGTGAAAACTTGGTAATGTTTCAGGTTGCTCATATGAAAGAAAGGTAGCACAGATAATTTGTCTGCTAGCTTGTCCAGATGTTGTACAGTGCATACCCAGCAGCCACCTATGAAAACATGGGTACAGTTATACTAAAACACTAGTCCAGGAACATTAGCACTGCAGATTACCTTACACAGTACATCTATTCCAAACATCGTCTGATTGTCTTTAACCAGCACCATGTGCATACCTGTGTAGGTGAAAGGTAAGAGTTGATAGAATTTCTGCTATTAACTGTTTTGGTGTACCTGTCCAGGTGGTTTGTAACCTTGCTGTAGACCAATATGTGATTTCTGGGTCTGAGGGCAACATCTGGGCTTTAGTCCTGTCATGAGACCTTAGTTCTTCACTTCCATATTTATGCTGTGTCGTTCCCAGTGTGGAGTCTTCACAACTATATTCTCTTCCTTCCACCACTATTGTTGTTATGTCAGCACAAACTGGGAACTCAGACCACAGAACTCCCAGTTTGGGTTCTACTGATTTTGGTTCAAGATGGGACCCTTTTACCAATAACAGGGTTCTGTAAACAAGTAAAAAGGGACATGCAAGATAATTTTTTCGAGCAGAACCATTTAACACAAGACTGAAGACCATTTCTGCAGTCTAGAAACCTACTGACAGGTCCTTCTGTCTGGACCTGAGAATAGTCTGACTTCATTTCTGCAGACCCACCAGGGAATCTGACACTGTTAATAGGAGTAAACTCCAGAATACGAGACCCTTTTCATGTTAAGAGCAAGCAGCACTGTCTTAACACTGTGTTGTGTCCACAAGCCTAATGACCCACTAGCTCACTACGTCATACTTGCCCTTCTCTCACCTCTGATCCTTCGTCCCAAAACACTACACAGACAAAACATACTGATTTACTACACAAGTGTTCACCTCTTTTAACGAGGGGCCCGACTAAAAAATGTTGACAAAAACCTCAACCTCAAATGGAAACAGAGACAAAAAAGGGGAGGTTTTCCCAACCAGCAGGGGGTCTTTACCACAACTCATAAAGACAAGTGTCTCCTGAAACTCCTGCTGACACCCTTCTGGTTCTGACTTTCCCAGATGGGGCAGAGTGGTTGTCCTCTGGGCCATGAAATGACTGAGGAATGTGTTGATGTAAACTGCTTAGCCTTGAAGGAAAGAACACAGAAACGGCCTTAATGTGGTAACAGTCAAAAGATGAGAGTTGGGGCTGTGAACAGGCAAACGTTTCCTCGCATGAAAACAGTACATAGAAGACAAAGGGAGGGAAAGAAAGGAGGGAGAGAGAGAGAAACGACATCAAAAACAATCCTCCCTCTAGACTCTTCAGCAGACCATACAAGATTCATCCTTCTCTGTGATTCTAGAGTTTTCTTTTGACTGGTCCTTAGCCTTGTAGTTTTCCAACACCTCTCTGTGTGCCAGCTACACACCTGCTGCCCACTCCTCCCCTCTTTCTTCTGTGGTGCCTCTTTCCAGTTCCTCAGCAGGAATGTGTAGACCTGCATGTTCTGGGTCTGCAAACTGCCCTGCTCCAGCGAAGCACACTCCAAACAAGACTCAGACAGACCTCCTACCTGGACCAAAGGGCACCGACCTGTGCCCAGCAGTTACAACAGGTCAAAACCTTTTCCCAGCAGGAGAATAGTCTAGAACTGACCCCGAAGCAGTATACAAGCAGCGTACCCAACATGCATTGCCTGTAAACACACTTTACTACATTTTCCAGAGGTTTATGACACCTCCTAAATATCCATCACCGTGTGATTCGTCCCCTTCTTCCCATGATGGAAAAGGACACCTCTCACTTCACAACCTTTAATATCCCTTAGAGGGTTCTTCCGTCAAAACACACCAATATGATTTTACCCGTACTTATATAGTGGTTGTTCCCCCATACAGTTTTTTTTAAGCTACATGCTAAACCAATCCTTTAAGGCTCTCATTTCATGCAATGTTGACAAAAGCTAAGAATGTAGCATTAACCTTTCAGTATGGTTTGTGTAAGATACCCCACAAAAATGATCGTAGGCAGATCCGAGGACTTTGAGTCCACACGGCCTCTAAGAAATATGAGGCCGCTCAGTGTTCAAAGTCGAGCCCAAGTCTCGCGTCCAAGAACAACACAGACGCGCTCACTCAGAATCCTGCCTAGCGCGGTCGAAAAACTGGTCTGTCTGCACATTTGGGTGCTGGTGCACTTTCAAGTCCCCCACATGATCTACCACCAGCCCGAATCCCACCCTCTACTGTGGGACAACACCGGTTTGCTGTCTCACGCTGACGCAGAAACCAAGGGCAACATTGGGGGTTGCAGATTTCCACACAGACATGGTATTCTCTTACCTTTCATGGTGACTTCTTAAGGATGCCTCGAATCAGGATGTAAACAGATTCCAAGAAAACTGTCCTCTTCACTAAGTCTTGGTGTCCTGAAGGAGAAGCAAGATAGGAACTAATTCAACTGACAGTGCACACATGTCCATGTAAGGTCAGTCGTTTCACCTCACAAAATGTAACTCAGGAGGTGATGCTGTGTGGTCATAATAAGACTTACGTGTTGCTTCCACAACAGCTATCCAGCTTGGCTTATATCTATACAACTTGAGTAAGACTTCCTCATCAAGCCCATGGACTCTGTCTCTCTCACAGACACTGAAGACAGTTCACTACCGGTGCTGACAGGAACAGGAGAGGCAGGCTGTAAGTCCACTAGCACATGCAAAGACTGAGTATCTACCGAACACACCAACGTTCCCAGGCTGCATGCTATGTTGGCTTCACTACAGGCTGCAGCTTTTCAACATCCTGCCTTTCTCCTCCATGGCCAGAATAAACTGATACCTTGCTCAGAAACCATGTGCAGTTTAGAGAGGAGGAAGAGGGGGAGGGAGAAAGACACAGAGAGAGAGAGAGAGAAAGAGAGAGAGAGATGGGAGGGGTTGAGAAACAAGGAAAATTAAAGAGGGTAGAGAGGGTAAAGGAGGGATGGGAGGAGAAAAGAGAGAGGGAGAGAGAAAAGAGAAGGGGAAAGGAAGGCGAGTGGGTGGGTCCACATGTCATAGAGTCAGGTTCGTCTGGTCCAGCCTAATTGCTAACAAATGTTTGAACATTGAGGAATGGCCACCTTAAAAGTCTGTGGTCTCTGCCGTTTGAAAATGAAATTGTTTCCTCCAATCCTCCTACCCTACATATCAGACATATTCCACATTCAAATGAAAGGAGAGGTAGCTAGCTCCTGTCAGAGAGCAGTATGTCTTCAGTGGAAGGTTACAGACCACTTCTAACATCTGTGTAATTGACTTACCACAAAGTACATCCACCATCTATTTGTCATGCTGTAGGATTACATGTCAGAAAGACTTATTAGAGCACACTGGATGTTCATTTCAACTCCCAGTTTAGCTTAAACATCATGGAACATTCTTAAAAGACAGATCATGCAAAATTCCCTTTCCTAAATTCTGCACACCTGGTATAAGGTGGAAATAGGGGTACCTGGTAAGGACCATGCTGACCATTTCTCTTTGATCCCTAAATACTATGCCTACCATAACACTATTCTCTTCATCAGAATCATAGTACCTTCCAGACACAGGCAGACCACCAATAATAGAAAACCTGGAACTAGGATCCATCTGCTTTCCATCAGCAGAGTTTAGATCATGCCAGTATTCATTAACCATGGGGAGAAGACCAGCCCTGCAGGACAGTGAGGTCAGGGAAAGGAAGAGACCTGCATGTAAGGGGTTTACAATAATTTTTTTGTGGAAACTGATTACATCAATCGATTTCAGTAAACATTTTAATCAATCTACAATTGTACAATCTACAATTATTAGATTGTATACAAATGTAGTTTTCTTGAAGAAAATGCTTAGATTTCTTTTCACTATCACTAGTTTAAGGTAATAACAGTTTCCATAAAAGTTTTGAGTACTCTGAATTAAGGTTTACAGTGTAATGTATGACAAGGAGACCTAGCATTGGAGCACAAAGAAGGTTCTAGAATCAAGATCAGCAAAGGAAGGAGACCCAGAACCAGAGGACAGGAAGAGGAGGGGCCCCAATCTTTCAGGGCAGGAAGGAGAGGAGCCCTATTACTAGGGAACAGGTAGGTGGGAGGTTTTGTCCAAACCAACACAGCTTCCGGATGGGTTGGTGTAGTTGAGGTGGTTTGGTGACACCTGAGGATGTACCTCAGTCAATCACCTGGACCTGAAACCTTATTTCCCATAGGAAAAACAAACTAATCAGCAAGTTTTCTCATTGCAAAACTACCTTTGCTACCGCTGCTGTCTCCAACTGTGAGCCTCCATCACCTTCATTTGAACTGATGCTTGACAGTGTCTCTCGACCTCAAGGGCCCTGTACTATCCAGTGTAATGGTCTCGCTCCTCTGTTTTAAAATCCAGTCCCAAGACTCCTATGATAAAGTCCACGAGAACCAGAAAAACAACAAGAACCGGTTCCATCCCATTCAGCTGCTTGTTCCTCGTCACAGTTGGGCGATGATGTCACTCTCTGCTCATCCTGATCCTCTGATGTTTCCTCCAACCACGCAGGCGGTGACCTTGGACCGGAGAGAAGACTGACTCAGGTTGTAAATTAACGGACTGACAAACACGGCCGGACGCTCCAGGAGTCCATCTGCCCTCTGGAACGGCTTCTGACAGCAATTTGTTTTGCAAAGACATGGATCCCAGCTTGATTCAATTTGAAGAGCCATTTCTTCAGAATGCAAGCTGAAAGAGATTCCAAAATAGACAAAGGGAGAGACTGGTGAGAGGGAGGGGGGCAGAGGGGGGAGGGAGAGAGATTTTCAGGCTTTCTTGATTATCTTGATATCCAAAATAGACAAAGAGAGAGAGCGAGAGCGAGAGCGAAAGCGAGAGCGAGAGAGCAGAAACAAACAGTAACATCTGGTCATGATGTGAGATGAGTAAACTCTGTGCAATAAGTTCAAACACAAGTGACCTGAACACATGGACCTAACAGTGTCATTGATATACCTTCCTGTTTTCATCATTACTTGTACTGAGGGCCCTGATTCAACAGATTCTTTCAACAACACAGAGCTCAACAGGCTTGTCTATGATTACTGGGAGCTGACGACTGCTGTGACCACTGATGAGCGTGCAGTTAGGCTTGGCTAGAGTTCTAAAGAAGCTATTTTTAAATTCAAATTGTTCTCTTTAACAAAACAGGTCTTGCCTGAGGGACGATAAGAAATTAGGACAATGAGGAGGACTTGTTGTCTGCCTCCTAGTGGAGACTAACAGTTGTAGTTGTGTTGTTGCTGGTGAGGGTTGCAGGAACCCTGTTTCAAAGTAGAGCATGTAACCAGCTGTCGGCCGAGCAAGGGGGGGGGGGGGTTCTCAGAGAGCCTGTGTGTGTGTGTGTTTATGTGTGCTACAAACTGCAGATTTCAGTGTTCCAGAGAAAGTGATAATGAAACTGTCTGCGGCTGAAGTTGACCTTGGCTAGACATACACACACATGGGCAGTGAGGCAGGTTTGTGTCTACTATGAGCTATGCAACCTTGTGGGGGAATGAAAAGACGACTGCTTTCACAATTCATCATCACAGCATAATGTACTATCGATCACTGCAGACAATCAGACCAAGCCAGTACAATTTGTACAGGACAGTTCAAGTTGACACTAGGAATGGCATTTTTGTACATACACAACACAGTGTCTTGAATGGAAGACATCCCAAACACTACAGTCGCCTAAAGCAACAGTGTAGCGAATAGGGAGTGCACACAAGCTGCAATCTCTCTCACTGGTTAGTTCAGCATATCCTCTAACCTTTAGGCTTATTGGAAAACAATCTCTCTTCCTGTCACAGACTGAGGACTCAGCCCTTAGTTCTGGTATGGTTTGACATGGTTGTCAAGAACCCTGAATGAGTTTATGTAATAATCTTACATCACAGTGTAACAAAGCACAGAGCACACTGCTTCAGGCGACTCCTAACAGCTAGTAGACCTACTGGTCCAAACTGGACACATGCAGCTGGCTGGCTGACAGGCTGGCAGACTGGGACTTGGCAGCTTGGGTTTACAAAGGTAAAGAAAACGGTTTTAACTCTGCAGGGCTTATTAACAGTAATGTTTCAAAACTTGTCAGGTTCAGCCGGGTTTCACATGTACACCCATTCCTCAACATTCCCCGACGTGTGCATGATTCTGGTCACTTGTCTGGGCGGAGGCTAATAAGGCCTACAGAGTGTGATTCAGTCTAGCTTTTAACTATAGGGATCTAGTTCAAGGTAAAAAGGTTTAAAATGATAGGTAGCTGTGGATGGTCCACCACTAATAATTGTCTACAACCTGCATAATGGCATGGTGTTTGGGACAATGTTGTCATGTTGAAGTTTCTCATTGTTGTGTATAGACTGGCGGATCCACCATAGCATCTTTAAAACCATGTTCCCAGTGTTTACAAACCTGTACATTTCTCTGACCCTTCCCCCTCTGTTTACTCAGAGAGAGAGAGAGAGAGAGAGAGAGAGAGAGAGAGAGAGAGAGAGAGAGAGAGAGAGAGAGAGAGAGAGAGAGAGAGAGAGAGAGAGAGAGAGAGAGAGAGACAATCCAACACTGCCTCCTTATGGCATGTTCACCACACAGCCCTAGGCGCTGACGAGAAATTACACAATTTCTCGAAAGGTCTATAGCTACGGCATTCTCTGCGCGTGAATCACAGAGTCAACATCGCTCCAAGCAGCTGTATAAATACCTAGCGGAGGGCGGCGAAACTGCGCTTCATTCTTACTGAAGATACAGGATCCGCAGAAAGGTGAGTGGTCCTGCGGCTTTCCCTTCCCTCAGTGCGAAGTTCATATTGTGCGTTTCGTATTTCAGGGTAACAGTTTTTTTTGCATTTGATTAATGTTACTTGTCATTAAGTTTTGGGTTTCTCATTAGAAATAAACTTGCTTAGATTTGAAAGAATCTGGCAACGAATTAGTTTAGTCGCATCCCATGCCGTACCGTTATTCTACAAGAATGCTTAACGCTACTCATGAGTGACCTTCGACAGAACCTTTTATTTTGTTAGCTGCGTGTGTTTGGGAGACAACGACGGCCTATCATTTTATGTAATTATTATCACATGCTGCTGCAAAACATGCAACATTATTGTTACTGTTAGTTATATACGATTATTTAGTTCCAATATTTTAAGACACGTTTGCCTATTAATCATGACTAGCACATTATCAAAGTAGGAGTTTTACTGCAGTTTGCCAATAATACTAACAGCTGCCTACTCGGTGACCCCGTGATGTACTAACCAGCAGAGAATTAACAAAAATAAATTCCCTTCAATGCAGGTCTCAGTATGTCGCATGTTCTAGCTAGCTAGCAGGATTCTGTTTTGAGTCTCTCCTGCTTTCAAACAAAATTATTGGTGTTGGGTGAATCATAAAAAATCCCAGCAGACACACCTGACCACAGTCCCATTAAACATTCAGAGTAACTGCAGAGATTCCTATCCTATGATACAACTTGGTTTCATTGCAGTATAGTTTGGCTAAGAGTTTGAACCTCCATCCAGTCTCTGTTTGCTCACTCAGCCTAACCCCTTTCTATTTGAGTCACTCTGTCCCTTATCTGAGTATGAACAGTTTGAGAAAGACTACCCCACTCATGGACACAAATGTCTTAATAAGGACATCATGTACATATATGTTGGCAAACCTTGTTGCTGCTATCACTGTGTAACGTTATCAAGGTTTTGTTAAATCTGTGAGATTTACAGAACCAACCTATTACGAACAGAAAGGAGGGATTAGCATTGGGAGACTGAAGGATTTATCAACAGAGAGATTAGTCTGGGTAAAAGAGATAGATGGATGGACAGAAAGAGAGCGCAGGAAAGAGAAAGTAATATAAAGAAATATCTAATATTCATCATTTAATGTTGTTTGGGGTACCACTGATCAGATTAATCACACGGATCCCCTAATGATCAAATTAGATCTGGTCCAAATTGAAATTGTTTAAACTTTCATCAGTCATTTCCACTCAGTAAGAAGGGTGTGGTTACTTTGCATGCCACTATGCCGCTAATAAATGCAGGCCGTTTCTTGACCCTGACCACTGAAATACTGTTAGAACAATCCATTTATTCTTGATCCTCTATTGTACTGTCTATATACACCATTTATACATAACTTTGGACTAAAGCATCTTAGAAATGAATCAAATAAAAAAAATGTCAAATACTCAACTCCATGTTGATCGGTAATTTGAATACAGTGTCCCGTGGAGCTAAAAAGTGAGGATCAGCATCACCGGGTTCAGTGTTAAATTATGCTGCGTAGCTGTCTTTCTCTCACCCCCACCATGCCTCGCTCCCTCCCTCCCTCAATCTCTTGTTCAGTAAAGTTTCCCCCTAGTGGACATTCCTAACATCACAAAAACACCAAGGTCAGATGTCAGCGATGAAGTCTTGCAGTGATGTCATGTTCCAGTGACACTTCCAGTTGTTGCTTCCTAAGACCGAATGTGCTGACTCGGAAATTAATCCATTTTTTTTGTCTCCTATAGTTACTCCCTTTTGTAGGATGGAGATTCCATTTCAGGATTTCAGGGTCTGACATAGTGATCACATCAAGGTATGCAACTTCCTAGTGACATGCCCCTTCTATCTGTATCTGTGTGGCAGGTTTGTTTTTCGTTTGGTTCCAACTCCCTTGACCTCACCGAGATGTTGATGATGATGATGATGAAGAGGAAGCTGCCTACACGTCTGCTGGGCGTGGCCATGCTCTTGGTCTCGGCCCACAGTCTGCTGCCTCCATCCAGTGAGGAGCTCAAACGTAAGTCAAACAGATGCCAGCAAGCATTAAACCCCGCCCACTACAGACGAGTTGTCTCCGGTTGACCTTTTGGTGTCTTTCCCCCTTCACTCTTTAAGACCTCCACAGTGTGAAGAAAAAATTAGCTGGTGGGATTTCTGGGTGAGACGATTGGAGTTTGAAGAATATAATAGTCATGTGATAATTGTGATTGATGGTGGATTGTGGTGGATACTGTCGCTACTCTATCCCCTTAACCCTCATGCTGCCTTCGGGTCACATGACCCAAAGGTTCACAACGAACCATCGTTGTGTTTACCCAATTTCACCCAATACAAAAACAAATAAAAATAATTTTCTTTTAACCATTGCAATGTGGGGGGTCTGAGACAGCCCGACAGTTAAAAGAAAATGCTTCACTTTGTTTTTGTATGAGGTAAATTTGTCGCAATACGACAGTGGGCCACAATGACTGATGGGTCAGAATGACCCGAAGATAACACAAGGGTTAAAAGAGATGGAGAATGTGGAGACTGCTTCATCTGTTCCAGGAGTCAGGGTTAAGATCTGGGGTCAAGTATTGGGGATGTTCCCGATGAGGACTCTGTAATGACCTTAGCTGTCTCCTTATCAGAAATCTCCCAGCTGGGAGAAAAGTACCTGGACAAGCAGATCGATAACGCCATCAACGGAGTGAAGGAGATGAAGACGGTGATGGAAAAATCAGGAGAGGAACACAATAAATTTCTCAGCGCCCTGGAGAAAACCAAACAGCAGAAAGAGGTCAATGACATTTCCTTCAACTACAAAAACTCTCCCAAACATGTTTTATGAGTGGCGTTCTGACATTAACTCGTTTCCCCCCCCCCACCCCACGCATGCGTTTCCCAGGATGCATTACGTGAGGCGCAGCAGATGGAGGAGAAGCTGAACGAGGAGCAGGAGGTGTGTAACGACACCATGCAGGGCCTGTGGGAGGAGTGTAAGCCCTGTCTGAAGAACACTTGCGTCAAGTTCTACTCCAGGACCTGCAGCAGTGGAGCTGGCATGGTCGGCAGGCAGGTAGGTCCAGAAGACGACATGTTTGAATCAGATCGTAATAGAACATGAATGTGTATTGAGCAAGAATGCCCTTTTTTTCACGCTTTCATACATAAAGAAAATTGTGACCCCCACATGCTTTTAGGCAAATGTGAATGAAAATGAATTGAATATCATTATAAATATGTTTATTAACATTGAGCTGAAATTTAGAAGACATCCTAATCTCCATCATTGTCTCCTCTTGCTTTCGTAGCTGGAGAGGGTTCTCAATAGAACCTCTCCATTCTCCATCTGGATTAACGGTCAAAACATGGACGTTCTGGAGAAGGAAGACCGGAGACAGAGCCAGGAGTTCCAGAACCTGGAAGAGCGTTTCTCAGAGGTGGCGGAAGGCGTAGACAGCATCTTCCTGGACAGCATGAAGGTCTTTGACCACATGCGGTCCCTCAACCCCGGCCCCCTCTTCCCCAGCCCCTTCCGCATGCCCAGCCTCTGGCAAGGGGCAGGCCAGGAGGGTCAGGGGCAGGTCCAGGTGGCTGCAGAGCTGGACATGGGAGGTTCTCGTGTCAGACGCTCCCCATTTCAGGGTCCAATGTTCCACGGGTTCCACGACACGTTCTTCCCCATGATGGACATGGCAAAGAACATCTTCGGATCCTTGGGGCCCCTTATGGATCCTGACAGCAACCTGGACACCATTCCCTCAGAGGGTAAGGCCCAGACGGTGGGCTGTGGTGGTTTGCCGTATTGTTATCCAGGATCAATAGGTCTTTAACCCTTGTGTTATCTTCGGGTCATTCTGACCCATCAGTCATTGTGACCCACCGTCGTATTGCGACAACTTTACCGCATACAAAAACTAAGTGAAGTATTTTCATTTAACCGTTGGGCTGTCTCAGACCCCCCACATTGCAAAGGTTAAAAGAAAATTATTTGTATTTGTTTTTGTATTGGGTAAAATTGGGTAAACACAACGATGGTTCGTTATGAACCTTTGGGTCATGTGACCCGAAGGCAGCACAAGGGTTAACCACAAACGTGTCACATTATATAGACAAACACAAGACAGTGCTTTGAAAGCTCCTCAGCAGCCATCAGTTTAGTGATGTTTGCATTTCTAACACTACTCCCTTGTTTCCTTCAGACGGGAGTGTGAACGAAGATGTGGTCCTGACCCGGCCCTTCGGCAACGGCCAGATGACCTGCAGGGAGATTCGCCGTAACTCCGCCGGCTGTATCAACTTACGCGAGGAGTGCGAGAAGTGCAAGGAGATCCAGTCCGTTGGTAAACTGGAATTCTGTGTCTCAAAGCTGTTGTCAATATTGCAACAGTCACTAAGCAAGTAAATCTACAGTGGATTTAGGGAGGCACAAACAGGCCTAAACAATAGCTTGGATTATCACTGGCACAGCCATTACAGGTAGACAACGTCCATTATACAACATGTTTGGCCTTGTATGCCCCGTTGCCAAGTATCTCACTGAGCAGTGAAGAAACTTTCGCTTTGGATGCTGATAACTGTAGATACAGAAAAACTATCACAAAAACTATGAGAGCTTGACACAGATCTGGCCATCAAGGTCAAGGCTGTGTCTATGTTTTGGAGTCATTTGAAATACTACTTTCTGCCCCTCCAGACTGCTCAGGTAAGAAGCCTCTGGAAGGTCCCATCAAGAAGGAGCTTGAACAGGCCTTGGCCATGGCTGAGAGGTTCACCCAGGAGTACAACTCCTTGCTGAGGGAATTTGAGGAGAAGATGCTCAACACCTCCTCCCTTCTGGACCTCTTCAACCACCAGTTTGGCTGGGTCTCCTCCCTCGCCAACAGCACCAAGACCAAGGATGGCATCTTCAGGATTAAGGCGGTAAGATGAAGTCAAAACGGAAAAAAAAGAGAGAAAATTGAAAAAAGGCCTGTTGTTTGGCTAATACGCATACTTAACCCGTGTGTTATCTTCGGGTCATTCTGACCCATCAGTCATTGTGACCCACCGTCGTATTGCGACAGATTTACCTCCTACAAAAACAAAGTGAAGCATTTTCTTTTAACTGTCGGGCTGTCTCAGACCCCCCACATTGCAATGGTTAAAAGAAAATAATTTTTATTTGTTTTTGTATTGGGTAAACACAACGGTGGTTCGTTATGAACCTTTGGGTCATGTGACCCGAAGGCAGCACAAGGGTTAATCTTGCGCTTGTGTTTATTAAAGGCAGACTAAGGGGATTAGATGTTGTCCATTGCGTTCATTCTCATGGATCTCTCATCGACTTAAACATGAACCCCCTCCCCTACCAGGTGATCTCCCAGGACAACAAGGACACAGGCGACTCAAATGACACCAGCGTGTCGGTGCAGCTGTTCGATGCCCCGCCCATGACCTTCTCCGTTCCCGGTGACATCTCCTGGAGCGACCCCAAGTTCTATGAAGTGGTGGCCCAGGGAGCCCTGGAACGCTACAAGCAGACGACCGTGTGAGTGCATGGTGGACGTAGGGAGCCTTTTATGGGATTCTGGGCCCGGCAGCAGCAGCAGCTGTAGTTGGCGACCTCCATGGTGTAGTTTATTGGTTGCACGGTCTCGCTTTTGCTAGGCTGATGTTTTGTCTTTTCTTGCAGAGTTGCATAGTGAGCAGCGGAGGACACAGGGCAGTGTCTGCTGAAGAAATACGCGCTGGGCCAGAACACACGAATGTAAACGTAGTCTCACAATCCCTGTCTTTGCAAATAACATTAGAACAACGTCAGCACAGCTGTAGGAATCTAACCAGCAGGTAGACATGCGAGGTGGAGTCTCTTAAATGTTGTTTTCTTAGTTCCTCACACCCTGTGGTGAGGTCTCTTCTGGAATCACATTGGAGGAGAGAATTCAATGTGAAGAAGCCCCATGCCCACTCAGGAGTTAAGGAAAGGAGGCGAGGAGCCAAGTTATGCCTTCGGAGACTCCCAGAGTAGTGTTCTCGAACAGAGAGTAGTGCTGTTAGCCTTGACGGACCCCTGCTTATCTCTGCTCACGTCCAGGGTCCAACACTGTACTGTGCTTCTGTATATACTCTACAGAGCCACGCGGTATTAAAAGAATGGTGAGACCGTTAACTGTTTGACTCCTGATTTTAGAACATCTTCAAATTATGTTTATACTGTGTTAACTATCTTCTAAATACTAAATATAATCTCAAGGTTTGTGTAGAGATATTCAACTTAGAGTTTGATGCAAAATGATGCCTTGGAAGGTTGGATTTTCTGAGAATTTCAGGGCCTGAGAACTGATTTCAGAGAACTTTTCATTCAAAGTAACCAAGTCACCCAGAAAGCAAGCTGGACCTATTTCATGTTAGACATTCTTGTAGTAAAAAAAAAGTAAAAGTTAAAATATTGTGCCGTTTTTATTTTTGTGTAAAAATCACACAGCTGCTAGTTTATTCTGCAGAGATACATCCATGCAGTATAACATCTAGGATCCCACAGCCATAATAGAAGCAATTAAATAGAATATTTTTTGCTGTTAGTCAGCAATTAATGCAAATTTACACATGAGATCAAAAGGTGTGTATCATATACAATATACAACATACTCCTCTCGTACAGTACATCTTCATCATCGTCCTGAACAGAAAAAGAAGGCTAGCCTTGGTGCAACACAAGGAGGTTACCGTGACAACCTGAACGCCAGGAAGGAGTAAGGCTTTTAGAGGACAGGTTATTTTCGAAAACACAGGAAGTTCAAAGAATAAACACAACAAAAAAACGGAAAAAAGTGAAACAAATTATTAAGGTACCAACACATACTAGTTTTGTTTAGGATTTGCAGGTATAAATCGAGTGGTTCGGTTTGAATTGTAAGCAGTTTTCGGATGAAGGAGGACATGCGGGTTTAGATGGTGTCAAGAGTTTGGACAAGGACAGAACGACAGTTAAAAAGGTTAAGGGGGCCAAAGTGCAGTGGGGTTATATGGGTCTCACTTCCATAACTGGGCATGACATGAGGGAGGGATTCAAGAGAGGTCAACACCGCACACCGTTGCAGAATGGACTTGAGGAGAGCTTGGCGGATTGAAACCCTCTCTGGTTTCAACCTCTTTTAATAAAGGCGGGGCCTTCTGAACACGCCCCCTGGTGTTTAAGGGCAACAGAAGGCAGGTTTACGTCACATGATGTGCCCTGGCTGGACATCCAGGCTCCAGGAGATTTGAGGAGGCAAGAGCAGAGCGAGGAGGAGAGAGCGAGAGAGAGAGAAAGAAACTAAATTGCAAAAAGAAAAGTCGCTGACATAGAAAACAGAATGCATACACTCCTCGCCTCATGCCATTTATGTAACCGTTGCCTGTGCACATAGGTACATCCACTACGCACACACACGCACGTACGTACACACACAAACACACAAAGTCCACTTTTACATTGTGGGGTAGACAGTAAGCAGGAGGTAACATATAAGGAGTTCCTGTCACCCATATGATCCCATGATCAGCTATGGGCCATCCAGAATTAGGCATCATCTTCACCTACAACCCCATCCACCAGAATTCCGACACACACACGATAGCACGGACACACACACGGCACTCGTATCATCTGAATACTAGTCATGGTGAACAGGGGAAAGACTAACTCCAGTTCAATGTGTGTGTGTATGTATGTGTGTGTGCGCGCCTCGTCGACTTCGGAATCTGCTCATCTTTGTTTACTCTGGTAGAAATAAAAGTGCCAGTACATGTAACATTCCCCACCCGACCCCTCTCTGGTGCAACTGGTGACTTCTAAATGTGTGTGTGGTGCCAGCAATCAGCCAATGGCAGAGTAGAGCACAGTTCAGGGGGTGAGGAGACAACGAAGGGGCGGGGTTAGTTGTTGGGGCATGTGCGCCACGCAGAAGGCCCCTTCTTCAGAGTTCTAGTATCTTCGACTGACGGAGTCGTCCTCCGTGCACACACAGGCATACACACACACACACACACACACACACACACACACACACACACTGGTTAGAGATGTGAGAAAGGTCTGAGCTGCTCCAGTTGGACCTCCAGAGATATCCTTTCTTCTAGCAAGTCCTAAACAACAACAAGAAGCACACAAACACACGTTAGCAATAAAATCAAAGGTGAGAGCTCTCATTCCATGTTTGTAGTCCAGTTCCTATTTCTGCAGTCCGCGCACCATGTTTGTAGTTCTTTGCTAACCTTAAGCTGCTGTTGTAGTTCGCTGTTGAGCCTGGCAAGCACGGTGTTGGTCTCTTTGTTTCTCCTGATCGAGGCTTGGATGGCCTTCTTATCCTTTCCCACAGACCTGTGGAGAACAGCCCTCAGTTCGAGTTGCGCCTGTGTGTGGTCTAACGGTCGAAGAAGGTACTACACATACAGTATTCAAAATGTTTACTGAATATTGAATTGTCTTTTATATATACACTACCATTCAAAAGTTTGGGGTCACCCAGACAATTCAGACAGTTTTCCATGAAAACTCACTTTTATTTATCAAATAAGTTGCAAAATGAATAGAAAATATAGTCAAGACATTTACAAGGTTATAAATAATTATTTTTATTTGAAATATTAATTTTGTTCTTCAAACTTTGCTTTCGTCAAAGAATGCTCCATTTGCAGCAATTACAGCATTGGAGACCTTTGGCATTCTAATTCTAATTCTTCTAATCATCCATTAGTCTTCTAAGGTAATTAGCAAACACAATGTACCATTTGAACACTGTAGTGAGAGTTGCTTGAAATGGGCCTCTATACACCTATGTAGATATTTCATTAAAAAACAGACGTTTACACCTAGAATAGTCATTTACCACACTAACAATGTATAGTGTTTTTCTGATTAATTTAATGTTATCTTCATTGAAAAAAAAGTGCTTTTCTTTGAAAAATAAGGAAGTGACCCCAAACTTTTGAACGGTAGTGTATATTAAGTGTATATAAGTCTTCTGTATTACGGCATTATCAAAGTGCGGCAGTATAAAACTGCAAAAGAAAATTCCTTCGAATATTGACATTCTGTATTTTTATATCTTTATAATTGGGTGTGCTCAAGCCTTCGGCGAGAGCACAACCTTTGTTCTCTCACATATATATTTATTTATTTATTATTGTTTATTTTCGCCCCCCTAAGGATCAGTCAATATTTGGACTACATACACAACGGCGGTGTCAAAAGGTTCGTCTTGGTAGCGATTGCGTTGGTTGTATTTTTATTTACGTTCCGTTGCATGGTTTAAGTAGAAATTGCGTTTTTGTGGTGAAAAGTGAAGCTAACGGTGGCTAATTTGCTAGCCACAGTCACTGACGTTACTAACGTCACTACGTCACTAACGTCACGAAAACACACGTGACTACCTGTAGCAGAACATTCGTTTCACGTCTGTTAACATGGGGGATAGCTAGGCTAACTATAGCTTTACTGCAAGGCAGCTGCAGGAACGCCACAAGCAAAGAGGCCAGGGTGATAACTATTTACTCATTTTACTTTGTGATGTGAAACACAATTATGAAATGTAATGTACAATATTAGCTGATATTATTAAGGAAGGGGCCCACATCTACTTTTGGAAACGGTAGTCTACTATTTCACTGAAGCATTAGCATCATGACATTAGCCTCTGTTGCCCGGGGAACACATACTACAGTGGTCTATGATGCATCTGTTTTCAATCTTTAAAATAAACATTCCTCACAAATACATTTTCGTTGTAGGATTTATTATGACATTACAAGTAAACGATTTGTGGGTGAAATTATCATTACCTGTGGTTTCAAACCAGTGTAGCTCACTGCAACGCTGTAGCCTACGCGAGACACTACAAAAACATCTACACAACATGTTCGGCACTCCCCTTACTTAAATCAAAAGTCTAACTACTAACCTGAACTTCATTGCCACAGCCTAAACTTTGTCAATCTGTTCATGAAAATAATTAATTTCAGCCTAAACCGTACAACGGAACGTTAAATCCAATTCAACCAACACAATCGCTACCAAGACAAACACAGCAGTAGTCTAGTACTGTACTGTAGTAGTAGAATTTACCGGGGCAGCTTCTCCACACAGGGCTATATCGCATTTTGCGTTGTTACTGACAATGATCGCTACCAGTGAGCTTTTTATGAATGAGCGATTTTCCACTAAATAAATGTCAAGCTTATTTACGTTTTTGGGGGCATATTTTCAGTTAGCAGATGGTACTGTTTGAATCGCGATTCCATCTTCTACTGCCGGTAACGTCGTAGAATAATCTTCAAAGGGGGTTCTTTATTAATGAATGAATGCAATATGAGTAGGCTAAATGCCTGAAAATATCACGAGAAGGGAAAATTTAAAAGGACATTTAAGTCATAGAGATTAGGTCCATTTTTACACCGGTCTGCCAAATTTATTCGTTTTGATTCAGCTACGAGGCTACCTCTTGCAGGGGAAATGAGAAGACATCATATTTAATTCTACACTTCACTCGTATTTTCAGTTGTAAATGAGCAGCACCAAAAAAATGCTTTTAAATCTATGTAATGTTTATAAATAATAAGTATGCATTTTAATATAAAATATACAGATATATCAGTTGTAAAAATGTCATTCAAAAACGGACTCCTGTGCAACCGACGCAAGCAAGCACACCCTACAATTTCCCCAGAAATTGTACCCTCTCTAGTTACTATATATTTTCTTTACTCTTTTTTTTTGAGGGGGGGGCGGGGGACGACCTGAGACTTGAGCGCAGTAACGTGAGTGTGAATGTGTGCGTGAGTGTGTGTGAGTATGTGTGTGAGTGCAAGTGTGTGTCTAACCTGGGTATGGAGGCTTGTGTGGCGAGCACGGCGGTGATGATGGTGGTCTTCTGGGGTGGCTCGTCCTCCGGCCTAAGCTCATCCTCCGACTTCAGCCTCCGCCTCACCGGCTTGGGGGGAGGGGCCAGGGGGCCGCTCGAGCCCTTGGCCTGGTGGGTAAGAGGGATACAAGGAAGTTGGTGGTGTTGTGAAGGGGTGAAGGAGGCCAGGGAGTCCTGGACTGAACTTACGGAGTTGACTGCGGCCGCGGATCTCTCCTCCTCTATGCTCTTCACGGATCTCAGCGGCCCTGCTGACTCTGACGGCTTCTCCGACTGGGAGGACACGCAGCCACGCACACACACACACACGCGATTGTCATTTGCCTTTAAACTGAAAGTGATCACGTGGTTAGGATGTCATGATGTGACAGGGAGATGGTAAGTAACTAAGTGTAGCTGTGTGTGTGCGTGTTTGTGCTGTGTGTGTTTGTGCTGGGTCTACCTGTGTGTGTGTGTGTGTACCTGTGTGTGTGTCTGCACTGGGTGTACCTGTGTGTGTGTGTCTGGGTGTGTATCTGTCTCTGCGCCTGGCTGCTCGGAGGAGGCAAAGGCCTGGAACTGGCTGAAGTCTGCGAAGTTGGGCTGCTCTGGGATCTGCTGTGGGGAGGACAGACCCTCGTCCGAACGATGGCTGTGGGGACCCGACGTCTGGGGGGGGGGGGGGGGGGGGGGGGGGGGCAGAACGCAGGAAGGGTTAGAGGTTGCACCAGTCCTGTGTGTGTGTGTGTTTATGACCTCCTTCAGCCTGTGTGTGTGTTCATGTCCTACCTCTGTACATGTGTATTGTATGTGGGCAAATCCTATCCATGTGTGTTTATGCCCCGCCTCAGTGTGTGTGTGTGATACCTGTGTGTTCAGAGGCCTGGGGGGCACGGCGGGGGGATAGGCCACGGCTCCGCCCTGCTGCTGGGGCGGTCCCGGGGGTGGGGCCACGGCGGCGAAGCTGCGGTTCATGTCCAGAGAGGAGGAGCGCGAGTGGGACGCCTGGGGCCGGGGTGGCGGCGGGGGGGGTGCCACCACCTTCAGACTCTCGGGGGACGCCCCCGAGTGGGACCTGCAGGGCACGCGCACGTGAGCGGACACACACACACAACTGTATCCCCCCTCCCCTCGAGCTATACCCGTTTGGCTTAAAACTAAGCCGCTTACCGTTGTCTCGTTACCGCGCTCGTGATTGGCTCCTGGTCCGAGGTGAAGGAGTCCGAACTGCTGTAGCCATCGCCGACGGGAAGAGACGACATCATCCCTGGACGGACGATTGGAAGAGAAAAGGAGTTACGACGCAGGCGTTGTCACCGGCCTGTCTGGAACTGGGTGAGACTTGACCCCCCCGACCTCTGGGCCTCTGAGCGCGCTCTCACCTGTGCTGGCCGGTACGAACTTCATGGAGCTGGCTAGCTTGGCGTCCTCCGACAGCTCCGCGGGCTTCGCCATCAGAGGGCTGGTCGGGTGTGTGTGGTCTGGCGGGAGAGGGGGGGTGGAGAGGGGATTAACAAGAGGAACATGTCAGCTGAGTTCCCTTTATGCTAAGTTACTGCTGTAAAAGGTTTCTGTGATGTAGAACATTGATGGGTTGGATTGATGTGGTTGTCTGAGGCTAAAGTCCTCTCTGTGTGTGTGTGTGTGTGTGTGTGTGGGTGTGTGGAGGTGTTGTTCTTAAGGCAGCCAGAAGGTAAGACTGTGTCACTGCTGTTGAGATGAAAAATCTCATTTTTGAAGTTGACGGTTATTTTGAATGGAAAAGTCCTCATCCCTCGATTGTAATCTGACAGTTTGACAGATAAATCTGTAGTTCTGTTCCTGGTGAGATAGTGTGATAGGTGTGGCCTGTAGTTAAGGTAGATAAGACTGTGTTCCTGGTGAGATAGCAGTAAGACATGTGACGCTGTAGTTGTGTTCCTGGTGTGTATGACAGGTGAAGCTGTAGTGGGTTAAGACTGTGTTCCTGGTGATACACTATGCACACATGCATGTCTCTCTCACCACTTCCTGTTCTCTTCAGCTCCATCTCCTGCATATGGATCTTACTGGGGGTCATCCTGATGGGGACAGGGTGAACGATGGCTGTATCCTGAGGAGGGGGGAGGGGAGACGCGATCTGTCAAACTAAACACTATAACACTTGTTAAGCTATATCACACAATACCACACAATCCCCTGAGGATCAAGCAGTCAATCTAGATGTGATGAAATAAATAACTTCTCTATTTGGAGAGAATAGCCTTAATTGCTAACATCAAGTAAGGTAGCGTGGGAACAACTGGTTAGATAGTTAGCCAAGGTGTTGCAGTTGTGCGGGGCAACTATGATTGATAAGCATTATGTAAAACATATTTCACCATCTTCCTAAGTTTCTGACTCAGGAGACTGACAGAAGCATACTATGACATCACATCCTGCGTCACAGGAAAAGGACGTTCCAAGCAGGACAATGTGTGTGACGTTAGCCAATAAGCTAAGCGAACCACATCATGTGACCGCTGTTGAAGGCAGGTGATTGGCCAAGTTCGTCATGCATTTGGGGGTGATGTGGTAGGTGATGGACTTACTGGGTCCGCTGGTGCAATGTTAGAGTCAAACTGGGTCAGCGTTTGTGAGCTGGACGAGCGCTCGCTGAAGGTCTCCCACTGCTGCAGACACAGAGCAGAGACACGTCAGACCTCCCAAAAACATCACAACAGCAACAACAAAAACAACACCACAGCAACAACATCATCATCATCACAACAACAACCACCACCACATCCCCACCGCAAAGACAACATCACCATCACAACCACCACATCACCCCTCAATATCACCATAACAACAACAACCACCACCACAACAACAACAGTGACATCATCACTCAGAAGTAGATGCAGTGACATCATTGAACCATGGCTATACGCCATGATTGACATGAACGATAGGCTACGTAGGTCGAGGTCCTTTTTTATAGACCTTCACTTCATTTATTAAAAAACATACACCCTATATCAAACAATCTAAATTGACTTTGACAAATTTAAATAAATACTATTAACTAATGCATTATCCAGTAGCCTAACTTTTTAACATGGTTTTTGAGTCTTGAAAATGGAGGTTAGATGTATGGATTTAGGTTTGTTTTGCAATTGTAGGCTACTGTTAACTATTATGTAGCTATGATAATTATTCTGGGATCATTTATATTTAGATATTTACATTTGTAGTCATTTAGCAGACGCTCTTATCCAGAGCTACTTACAGTAAGTACAGGGACATTCCCCCCGAGGCAAGTAGGGTGAAGTGCCTTGCCCAAGAACACAACATAATTTCTCACAACCGGGCATTGAACCGGCAACCTTCTGATTAATAGCCCAATTCCCTAACCGCTCAGCCATCTGATCCCCTATATATGTAGCATTGGCCTAAACATTTGATATCACAAACTACCATATAACCATAAGTTAAAAGTAGGCTATGTAGGTTTTATCATTCTTAAATCATTGTTCATCATGGAACTTTTTTTTTTTTTTAAGTAGATTTTCTATAAATGTACATATTGAACTTATAGCAGCATAGAAAACAAATATTTAAAAAAAGGCATCACGCCAGAAATGGTGAATCATCGTTTTCCAGTCGGGTCAGTGTTACAGGAACGTCTGGTTAAGCAACAACACGGGCTAAGCCTGACAGTTAACCTGCCCCGGACCAGGTTAGTTTCGCAGCATAAGTTGTCATAGTAACTGAGTTCAAACTACACTGAGCTGGCTTTATTGGAACCGAATGAAATGGAAATGAGTCAGACTAACTGACAAGAGTGGCTTAGTCGGTAAACTCGCTTTCTGAAACAGGGCCCTGCTTTCTGGAATACCCCCCCAAGGGCTGTCTTAGAGGAAGAGAGGGTGGCAAGACGGAGGGAGGGAGGGAAAGAGAAAAAGGGGAGGGGGTCTTTGAGTGTCGGACTTCCAGGGAGGGATTAGAGACAGGATGACGTCCCTGTCGGCAGACCTACTGCTGAAGCTATCAGTCACAGCGAGAGACGACGTGTGTGTGTGTCCTACCTCGTTGTTCTGGTTCATCTCGGGCCAGGTCTGGTTGAGGGAGGGCATGGAGGGGGACTTGTTGGGGGTCACCTCCACGGGTGACCCTGAGTAACCCACGTCAGGGGCCGTCTCTGGGACCTCTGGACCAGGAAACAGAAAACGCAAGAAATAAGAAACATTCATGAAATTTGTCACATTTATGTACATTAGGAATAGGGGCCCATCACTATTCTCTCTTAAAAGCTTTTACAGTGATTTAATGCTGTTTTATGTATTAATTTAGTTGTTTTTTTTTGCACTTTGTATTTCTAGGTTGTGTATTAGCAGGACTTTGTTGATAAAGAGAGCTGTCTCAAAGGAGCCTCACTACACAAAAAGTTTAATTAACAAGGGATACATTGGAAAACTATTGGTTTAAAGGCCACATTCTTTTCCAGGGGCAGCATTTGCTCTGAAGACACAACCTGGACACATTCTAGGTATGAATGGGGGAAGGGTTGAGAGGGAGAAGAAAGAGAAGCAGAGAGAGAGTGTGTAGAGAATCTGGGGCTTCTGTGTGTGTATGTATGTACCTGCTGAGTCATCCAAGTCTATCAGCTTTGGCATGAGGCTTTCTGGAAGCTTCTCTGGGAGGTCATAGCCGTTCTTCCTCGCCACCACCAGGTGAAAGGCAGCGCAGAACTCATCCAGTGTCAGGGCCCCGTCCTTGTCAAAGTCAGACAGCTCCCTGGAACGCCCGGAAAAAACAGCCAGCCGGTCAGGCAAAAAAACCTTTTCTTGTTTTCTTTTTGACTGGGCACGTCAAAAATAAATGAACAATTCATACAGAAGCCACTGAAACTAGTGAACAGACAAACGGCTTGCAAACACATAAATGTTCTGAAATGCCAGATTTGATTGAATAGCGGCAGTTGGTCCTCAAGGTTCCGGTATGTTGGTGTGGCTTGGTTGAGCAGTGAACCTGGGGGGCTGGGGCAGATCGGCAGAGGACTCACCAGATGTGGGACAACTCCAGGATGGGGAGCTTGGATTTGGTGAAGAACTCTTTCGCTGCGGAACCTGAGGCACAGGAAAGGAGAATGTGACGAGGGGGGGGGGGAGAACCAGGTATCCTAGCTTGAGCAGACTCGGGATAGAGAGCTGAATGGGGGTTTCCAGTCTCCGGAGATGGTGGTGTTTGTGTGTGTGCATCTCACTCACCAGGTATAAAGCCATTGAGGTCTGGCTGGATGGTTTTGAATTGGTTGATGTAATACTGCCTCTGCTCGTCCGTGATTCGCCAGGGGTCGTCATAGCTACTCGACTGTCTTTGGATCTCATTGGTGGTCGCAGCTGAGGCCACCGACCTGATCGACGAGCTCTCCTAAGGCCGGTCATGTGACGACCGAGAGAAGAAACACAATCAGATTGAAAAAGGTAGCAGATCATTCTAACAGCCTACTTTGCTTGATTATAACAGATGACGTGATAGTGTATTTTATATTTAGGTGATCGATCTTATTATATTTTCTGCCTATAAAGAATAAAGATATGGCAGCTGCTGAATTATTTTGGTCTTTTGTAAGCATTACATCAAGCCTTTTATATTTTGCCATAAAAAAACAGGTATGATGGAAACTACTATTTCATGAATAGGGCCAGATTTAAACAATAGACTAGGTTTTGCAAGAAAAGCCAACTGATTGAATATTTGAATATTTGGAGGGCAAAGTTTTAGTGATGGTTAGAATGACCTGTTTAATGGAAACCACACCTGAACTGGCAGATGACACCTTCCTATTCTTTTCAAATTTTTACATCCTTTTTATTATGCTGGATCTCAGGTGGGTGGAAACCTGTCTGTTGATAGATGACTGGGGACACCCAAGCAGCAGCTTAGTTCACATGAAGGAAGATGATGATGAGGACACTGTCATGTCATGGAAACGATGGCCGACTTCGCACTGCCGACCGAAAAGATCAACGTGACACGGGGGAAAGCGCAGCAAAGAGAGGACGGATGAGGCCAGGATGAAACAAGCAGCTGTTCAAACGGAGACGGACGAGGGAGGAGGGTGTGACAGTCGCCGAGACGGCAGCGAGACAGGAGCAGCTTCAGTCGACGGGGTGGTCAGTTAGTGCACTTTCAAACGCAGTCTCAATGCCCTGCAGTGGAACTGCATTAGGATATTAGGATCCCAGATCGCCATAGGCTTCTCCCTCATACCTTTTTATGATATCTGGGATCCTAAATCTACAGTTGATTGCCAGTGATCTAAAGCAGTGGAAGACCCTCCCCCCCAGCCTGCAAGCACCCCAGACCCCTTAACCCCTACAGCCCCGCCGCCAGACCCCAACCCTGCCCTCCCTGCCCAAAAGAACTGTCGACGCAGGGAGCCTTTCAGATTCCCCACCCTGGAGGGACGTGGGACCATAAAAACACAGTGCCATGTCGCCACATGTGGTAGGAACGACAAACTCTGCCCACCCCCATAGCTGTCTGCCTGAGGGGAGCATAGTGAGGGGAGCATAGTGAGGGGAGCATAGTGAGGGGAGCATAGTGAGGGGAGCATAGTGAGGGGAGCATAGTGAGGGGAGCATAGTGAGGGGAGCATAGTGAGGGGAGCATAGTGAGGGGAGCATAGTGAGGGGAGCATAGTGAGGGGAGCATAGTGAGGGGAGCATAGTGAGGGGAGCATAGTGAGGGGAGCATAGTGAGGGGAGCATAGTGAGGGGAGCATAGTGAGGGGAGCATAGTGAGGGGAGCATAGTGAGGGGAGCATAGTGAGGGGAGCATAGTGAGGGGAGCATAGTGAGGGGAGCATAGTGAGGGGAGCATAGTGAGGGGAGCATAGTGAGGGGAGCATAGTGAGGGGAGCATAGTGAGGGGAGCATAGTGAGGGGAGCATAGTGAGGGGAGCATAGTGAGGGGAGCATAGTGAGGGGAGCATAGTGAGGGGAGCATAGTGAGGGGAGCATAGTGAGGGGAGCATAGTGAGGGGAGCATAGTGAGGGGAGCATAGTGAGGGGAGCATAGTGAGGGGAGCATAGTGAGGGGAGCATAGTGAGGGGAGCATAGTGAGGGGAGCATAGTGAGGGGAGCATAGTGAGGGGAGCATAGTGAGGGGAGCATAGTGAGGGGAGCATAGTGAGGGGAGCATAGTGAGGGGAGCATAGTGAGGGGAGCATAGTGAGGGGAGCATAGTGAGGGGAGCATAGTGAGGGGAGCATAGTGAGGGGAGCATAGTGAGGGGAGCATAGTGAGGGGAGCATAGTGAGGGGAGCATAGTGAGGGGAGCATAGTGAGGGGAGCATAGTGAGGGGAGCATAGTGAGGGGAGCATAGTGAGGGGAGCATAGTGAGGGGAGCATAGTGAGGGGAGCATAGTGAGGGGAGCATAGTGAGGGGAGCATAGTGAGGGGAGCATAGTGAGGGGAGCATAGTGAGGGGAGCATAGTGAGGGGAGCATAGTGAGGGGAGCATAGTGAGGGGAGCATAGTGAGGGGAGCATAGTGAGGGGAGCATAGTGAGGGGAGCATAGTGAGGGGAGCATAGTGAGGGGAGCATAGTGAGGGGAGCATAGTGAGGGGAGCATAGTGAGGGGAGCATAGTGAGGGGAGCATAGTGAGGGGAGCATAGTGAGGGGAGCATAGTGAGGGGAGCATAGTGAGGGGAGCATAGTGAGGGGAGCATAGTGAGGGGAGCATAGTGAGGGGAGCATAGTGAGGGGAGCATAGTGAGGGGAGCATAGTGAGGGGAGCATAGTGAGGGGAGCATAGTGAGGGGAGCATAGTGAGGGGAGCATAGTGAGGGGAGCATAGTGAGGGGAGCATAGTGAGGGGAGCATAGTGAGGGGAGCATAGTGAGGGGAGCATAGTGAGGGGAGCATAGTGAGGGGAGCATAGTGAGGGGAGCATAGTGAGGGGAGCATAGTGAGGGGAGCATAGTGAGGGGAGCATAGTGAGGGGAGCATAGTGAGGGGAGCATAGTGAGGGGAGCATAGTGAGGGGAGCATAGTGAGGGGAGCATAGTGAGGGGAGCATAGTGAGGGGAGCATAGTGAGGGGAGCATAGTGAGGGGAGCATAGTGAGGGGAGCATAGTGAGGGGAGCATAGTGAGGGGAGCATAGTGAGGGGAGCATAGTGAGGGGAGCATAGTGAGGGGAGCATAGTGAGGGGAGCATAGTGAGGGGAGCATAGTGAGGGGAGCATAGTGAGGGGAGCATAGTGAGGGGAGCATAGTGAGGGGAGCATAGTGAGGGGAGCATAGTGAGGGGAGCATAGTGAGGGGAGCATAGTGAGGGGAGCATAGTGAGGGGAGCATAGTGAGGGGAGCATAGTGAGGGGAGCATAGTGAGGGGAGCATAGTGAGGGGAGCATAGTGAGGGGAGCATAGTGAGGGGAGCATAGTGAGGGGAGCATAGTGAGGGGAGCATAGTGAGGGGAGCATAGTGAGGGGAGCATAGTGAGGGGAGCATAGTGAGGGGAGCATAGTGAGGGGAGCATAGTGAGGGGAGCATAGTGAGGGGAGCATAGTGAGGGGAGCATAGTGAGGGGAGCATAGTGAGGGGAGCATAGTGAGGGGAGCATAGTGAGGGGAGCATAGTGAGGGGAGCATAGTGAGGGGAGCATAGTGAGGGGAGCATAGTGAGGGGAGCATAGTGAGGGGAGCATAGTGAGGGGAGCATAGTGAGGGGAGCATAGTGAGGGGAGCATAGTGAGGGGAGCATAGTGAGGGGAGCATAGTGAGGGGAGCATAGTGAGGGGAGCATAGTGAGGGGAGCATAGTGAGGGCAAGCTGTGGCAAGCATGCGGGCCAGTGGAAGCTTATGCTGCACTACCGGCGGGGAGGAGGGATGCATTGCTGGAAGTGTGCTGGAGGGGGGGGGGGGGGGGGGGGGTGGTGTCTGTGAAACTGACCCAGCTTTCTTGAACGGGTGGGGGGGAGTGGGCCGACCACATCCCATCAGCTGACACTGGTCCTGGAGGAGGGGGGGGAGAAACACACCAAAGGACAAAGCACAAATTAGTTAGCGCTAGCTGTTTGACAATGGAACGATTCTGTCTGTGTGTGTGGGTGCGTTTCCCACCTGACTGTGCTTCTCTGAAAGGCGTCCACAGCGCCCCGGTGACAACAGGCTGTCTGTCAGCGTTCCCCCCGCTGGCCTGCCGTTTGTGCTGCTTCCTCCAGGAGGGGGGTGAGGTGGGGGGGGACTGGTGGGGGGACACGACCGGAGAGGTGGAGTCAGGCTGGGGAAGGAGGGAGGGGGAGAAAAGCAGAGTAACAACAGATTACAGAGAACGATAATAATTATCATAATAAAAGAGATAAATAATATTAGGAGAGGTACACAGATACAGTCATGTCTGTATCTGGAGCTGTGTATTTTTTTCAGAGGTTTTAACTCTCACCCCTTATCCCCCTTTCAGGCCTTGGTAGTTAGCAGAAACAGTGGTGCTGAGATTCTCATCAGGGGCCTCAGAATAAACATTGCGTACGCACGAAAAGCTTGCGTACGCTGGTTTTTACGCACATGGTGTGATGTAGAAAAATGCAATACTTGATGTGAGAATGTGCGGGCCGTCACGCAAACCTTTGAGCAGTCTGTCCGCAAAGTCTTGTCTGGCTCTGTAACGTGGCCAATTCTAACTGAAGTGCTGAAACTCACCAAACATTACAAAATAAAGTTTCCACTACAGTTACTGTTATACGTCTATGACGTTGACTATTCAAAAAACATAATTACCTCCGCTAATAAAAGTTTGATCATTGATGTGTATGATTCACATCAAAATGCCAAAAACCCAAATGGGAAATGCTATTATGCATGTCACCCTCTGTATATGGTTAATATTGCACGCAGCACGGATTATTTACCACAGATTAAATATATACTCGCTGTGCTGTGCAATTACAAGATTGGCATGGGTAAATGCAATTTTAAAAAAATTGTCAAAAATTGTCTCTGTGAGCCTGACTCTGGCTCATACATGACCATTTCTTCTTAATTTCTGCCATGGTCCGGTTTTCTGAACCCACAGCATTTGCGACCCTAGTGACAGTGTTCCACTTCGCCAACATTTGTTGCTAATACCTGATGACAGGCCGCCAAACAAGACACATTTCCTCGCTTCCATCTCTGTTGTTAGAACCTCGATCTACAGTCTGTGAATTATTTGGGCGTGTTTATCCATTTTAATTCAGACAAAGAAATGACCTCAGGGGTGGATTTATAGTCCATCTGCATATTCATTTATGGGAGGAGGCAAGGCGGGGTAAGTGACTCGCTCACGTGCGGTCAATCTCACGTTGATTGTGATTTATAAAGGAAAGGTGCACAGGACCGAGCGTACGACCGGTCTTATACATGGGAATATTTCTGTGCGTAGGTACTGTTAAGTTTTGGCTGTAAACCATCTTCTGGTATGTAAGCTGCGCAATCTTTTATACATGCCCCAGGTGTTCTATTGTACGTTCTGGCCCACTCTTTTAAGGTGGTTCTGATGGGATTGACCTTTGGCTTCATGATTGTTCTACCAAAGTATTGACTTGAGGTTCTGAGAGTGGCTCTATGGTTCTGACAGTGGTTCTAAGGGAAATATGACCTATGGTTCTGACTGGTTCTGGTGGTACTGACCTGTGTATCTAAGCTAGGCCCACAGGGCTGGATGACCTCGTGGGGGGCGGTGGTAATCTTCTTGGCCTGGCCACGTCCGGGGGGTCTGGGGATGACCCCGGGGTAAGGCCCCTGGTTGTCAGAGTCCGGGTAGAGGGCCTGGTGCCTGGTCTCCTGCTCGTTCTTCCCCACCAGGAATCTGGGCAGAGGCAGGTCCTTCACTGTGGGGGAAATGGGGGCAGGGTTAGAGGAGGAGGAAGAAGGGAGGAAAAGAATAAAAGGAGGTGGAGGATTAGGGGAGAAGGAGGAAGGGGGGAAAGAGAGAAGGTGGAGGAGGGGTGGAGGAAGAAGGGAGGGAGGAAAGGGAAAAAAGGAGGTGGAGGAGGAAGAAGGGGAGAAAGGACAGTAGGTGGAGGTGAAGGAAGCGAGGGGAGAAAGAAGAGGGGGAGGAGGTGGGAAGACTAGTTGTAGTGTTACAATCTGACTGCTGAAAGGCGAGGAGAAGGGCAGCCTGTTAAAGCCGACAGGGACCGGCCCTGAAGGCCCCTATGTTTACGTCGACTCTTTGCAGACAAACAATCATCAGAGTCACACTTTCCCCGACTGAAAGACTAGTTTCTCCACAGTCCGCTGCTGGTCACATGATCCAGGCGAGGCCACACCATGTGTCCAGTGCAGCTCCAGAATAATGCTTTGTGTTCTCAAGGGCATCAGTCTTTCCCCTGTTAGGATATCTCCCTCTCTCGCCATCTCCCTCCCTCCCCCTTCTCTCTCTTGAGGTTAGCTACTTCCTGTTGACACACTGGGTATTCTTCCCTCTATCAACTGTCCTGCAATGGTGGGTCCTGCTTCCGGCTCCCTTACACTCAAAGACTCTGTATGTAATCCATACACTTCTATTTCATTCATCCACACAAACGTTTGTCTTACTCCTTCACCCCTGTATTTTGTTCTCTGGTTCTTTTACTGACAGTCATCTCTGTCTCTGCACCCTGCCGCTTACTGACGCCTCATACGGGAGTATGGCGACTTAACACATGCATTGCCTGCACTGCTTTCATCATGTCATGGCTGTCAAGTGATGCCTTTTCCTGCCTCTCGCTGCGAGTGTGAGGAAGTTAACTAAGCCTCTCCTGAAAATAACACGGTTGAGTTATGCAACCCAGCTCTGTTGTTGCAATGTTTGAAGTCAAATAAGCGGCATTGTGCAGAACACGGCCTGCAGCGTGACTGTGACAACTTCCCTGAAATACAGACAATTGTTTATAGAACCACACCAAACAACTGAAAACTCTCAAAACAACGGTTGGTTATCTGGTCTGCCACAGGGCATAGCCAACACTCCTTAAGCAACCCCTCGACTTGAGGGTTTTGGGGTAAAAGCGTGCCAATCTAAAGCCGTTTGAGCTTGTTCGTTCCACGAGCATGCAGCTACTAGCCACCTACCGGAGTTCAGGCTCTCGACGCGTAGAGGCAGGCCAGACTGGGCTATGGCGATGAGTTTCAGGGCTATGTAGAACTGGCTCCGTCCAAAATGGCCCAGTCTGGTGGCACCGCACAGTTCTGTGATCTGAGGGGAGGGGGAAACAGACATGAGGTTCAGGTGGTGGTTCCGGCCCGTCCCCTCACACAAACAACCTCTCCTCAGACACTCAAGGTCATCTTTGTGACAGCCGGGTACGCAAGAAGAAGTGTCTGTCTGAATCTGGCAGGAGAGCAGACGATTGGGTTTGACAAAGTAGTGCAGTTCATCAGGTTGCAAAAAGGCAGAGTGTGTGTGTTTGTGTGTGGGGTGGGTGGGTTGCGATCGAAAAGTCAGAGGCCCTTAACAGCTGCACACACTCCCTCCCTTCACTACCATTAGGCTATACACATTATCTTGTTTCAAGCCTAGATCTACCACTTGTTTGAGTCATACACACTTAGTCTGTGCCAAATTTCACGAGATGGGGGGGTTACACCAAAGACTGCAATGGAAAGTTTCAAGGACACATAATTTCTGCTAGGACAAAGAGACAGCTGTTGACTTCTGCAGGGCTGCATTAATAAAGATATTTGTGACATTATCATCAGACAAAAATGCATAACGGCATACTTTCACGTGTGGAAGCCGTCCTTCTCAAGTAAGAGGCTATAATAATATATTGTTATCTACAATTACGTATTCAATACCCCTGTTTCGGTAAAGTAGTTTCTGTTGACAGATGGATAGCCCATGTCACACAAACTACAAACTAGTAGAATGATGGTGGACCTGGAATAGAGATTACTAGTTCAATGTGGACACCACATTCGCCCATAATAATTAATACTCTATACTGTCATGTTACAAACCTCACACTAGGTTGAATCTGAAATCCAGTGATAAATTACTCTCGATTTGCTACAATGCTAGCCAGTGCTAGTTAGCTAGAAGGTGTGTCTCGCCACGTTCGACACAGACTAGTCAGGCTCACTGTCAACATGAACGCCACGGCTAGCTTGCTAGCCGAATAACGAAATAAAACATGCATGACTAGCAAGTTTACTAACATAACTAATGTGTCACATATTTACACATAGGGAAAAAGCACTGATATTTTTTTTACCGATATATCACAGTGGACAGTCTATGATTAGCTGGTTACCTGCAATACCACCTCGCTGGGAAGCTGGGCCGCCCGGAAAAGGTCAAGAACTCTCCCGTTCGAAGCCACTTTCTTGGTGTTGTCCGTGTCGCAATAAACGAACAGGTCCGAGTAGTATTTCTGTTCCACGTCGCTTAGAGTAAGACTTTCCATGATGGCATAAAATGTTCCCAGTACGCGGACAACTGGCTGTTGATGAGTCCTAGTTAACGTTACTTGCCAGAACTGATCCCCGAAAAAGGGCGAGAGGGGACAGACGATGCTGGTTAGCTTAGCTTCCTTCTGGCAAGCAAAAATGCCGAAAACAGCCAAATTGTGATATGATAAAGCAATAAACTTGTTGTATACGCTGGAGCTATTTCAGGTCTTTGTTAGGCCAAATAAAAATAACCTAGACAGAATTGGCCTGCAAACAAATGCTAGCCTAGCTAGCTACAGGCTGTGGCAATCGTCAATCCACACAAGCCAGCCAAGCTAGCTAGAAAACTAGCCTCAAAAAAGTCAACAGTAGTGCACTCTCAGGTCTGGACGTCTAAATCGAACCGTGGATCTAGCAACACTTCTTTTCTGAATCTATGCTATGGTCGAACAACGTTTCTACGCCTCTTGAAAGCAGAATTCTTTCTAAGCGACGTTAGAATAAAGTTTCAGGGTCTCTTGACTCCTTCCTCCATCATCAGTCACAGCCGCCATTCCTATGCCCCGTGATGTCATCCTACAGACTGTGTAGTCAGCGCTGCTTGGCAGAAGGGGCACGCAGGGACCCGGATGAAGGATGTCAACAGTGCATCACTCAAATTATCCATAGGCGCACTGAATAGCAGGGCTCTCCAGTTTTATCAAAATTTGGGCGGGAGATTAGCATACCTGTCAACATTTGGGTACTAAAATCCAGGATGGGGAGGGGAGGGGGGGCTGGTGTTTCTGATTGGCTGGTGGCATTAAACTCTGTAGGCTACTATCTTCGGCAGAAAATGTACCTCCGTATGCCTTCACCTCGTCCATTAATTACATATAGCGGGACAAGTTTTCCCTTAACTTCTCAGCGTGATAAATACAAGGTGTTGCGTGTGAACTGGTTGTAATGGGGGTGAGTCTCACGGCGAATGCGTGAAACTTGAGCCCTGCTGTATAGCCACATTTTTTAGGAATTATCTGACTCTAAGGACGTGGATTATTTTTTTTTATTCCCTTTTCGAAAGTGTTTAACCACTCAACCCCATAGACTGTAAGAAATAACTAGAGAGGGTACAATTTCTGGGGAAATTGTAGGGTGTGCTTGCTTGCGTCGGTTGCACAGGGGTCTGTATATTTTATATAAAAATGCATAGGGCCTACTTATTATTTATAAAGATTACATAGATTTAAAAGCATCTTTTTTTGCTGCTTATTTACAACTCAAAATACGAGTGAAGTGTAGAATGAAATATGTCTTCTCATTTCCCCTGCAAGAGGCAGCCTCATAGCTGAATCAAAACGAATACATTTGGCAGACCGGTGTAAAAATGGACCTAATCTCTATGACTTAAACGTCCTTTTAAGTTTTCCCTTAAACTTGAGTAGTCCCTACTCATATCATATTGCATTCATTCATTAATAAAGAACCCCCTTTGAAGACTTTCAACCTCATACAATGGCCGGGTCTCGAGATAACTAAGCCACAGACACACACAGAGACTCGTGCCTTTTATTACAAAACATGTCATACGTCTATGAAGTAGGCAGTGGCGCCTTAATGCACGGGCTTACCTGGGTTTAATAATAATACAAAATAATAATGATGATAAACGTCCGTATTTGCGGTGTCATTACTCTGCTCTACAGTGGCATCTGGTGGTGGATGTGGACGTGGAGGGAGACCCCCCCCCCCTTATCTAAACAAAATGTTACAAAAACTAGAGAGGGTACAATTTCTGGGGGTAGCCCAGAGAGAATCAGAATTCATTTTTCAGAATAAAACGTCTTTCAGACTCTGATAATCAATTAAAAGGAAATAATGTTATTAATTATTTTTTGTGCGGCCCGTACGAAATGACCCACGGACCGGTATCGGTCCGCGGACCGGTGGGCACCGGTTGGGGTACGCTGCTCTAAAGACCCGGCAATTCAATCAATTTCCCGGCACATTTGCAATGTAATGCAATGCAGATTTGCACACTGCCCCCTACCGAACAAGATGGGTAGCTCGGTCAGCAGGGAGCTGAAGAAGAGCGGCTCAGAATGCTTTTTCGTTCATTTTGCATTTCTGCAAATGCATTTGAATTTGAATTGTGGTCACGATTTTGCAGCCACGTTCTTAAAATGAAAATGCATTTCTGGAAATGCATTTGAATTTTGGTCACGATTTTGCAGCCAAGTTCTTAAAATGAAAATGCATTTCTGGAAATGCATTTGAATTTGAATTGTGGTCACGATTTTGCAGCCACGTTCTTGAAAATGAAAATGCATTTCTGGAAATGCATTTGAATTTGAATTGTGGTCACAATTTTGCAGCCACGTTCTTAAAATGAAAATGCATTTCTGGAAATGCATTTTAATTTTCAAATTTTACATTTCAAATTGAATTTTGGTATCTATTTGCTGGGGCATGTTTTGAAAATTAAATCTCAAATGTCTATTTCTTTTTCATTTTAATTAAGTGAAAGATTGAGCACTCTTGAAGAAGAAAATTAAAATGCAAATAGGATGATTGATTACTAATTTCATTTATGAGTCAAATAATGCAGCCACATTATTTGAATTTTGGTAACGATTTGCTTCCATAAATTTGACAGTAGGCCTATAACCTTCAAATGCATAATGCAACCCTTTTGTCTGCTTCTTTCTCAAGTAGCTTTTTCGTTTTTCAATAAACGAAATAATAAACGAATTAATACTCCAATTGATAATTATTAGTATAAGAGTATAGGGCTTCAAAATGTTTTGGCAGTAATTAAGGTTACAGCTTCAGTACCAAAAAAGATTCAATGTGCAATGCCTAATATATTTTCCTAGACATGAATAATTAGAATGAGATGGATCTAAAAAATGTAACCTGTAATGTACTTTAAAATTGTTTTGACTGTTTTTGCTGTATAATAATAGAAAACGTACATCCTACTCCAGAAGAAATGTATACCATTTTCAGTTTCTAAGCATACTTCTTAAAAGTAGATCAAAAGGGAAGTATTTTCAAAGCATACTTAAAAGTAGGCTACATCAAAAGTGAACTATTATCTAAGTATACTTCTTAAAAATATATCAAAAGTGAACTATTTTAAAAGCATACTTAAAAGTATATCAAAAGTGAACTATTTTCTAAGTATACTTCTTAAAAGTATATCAAAAGTGAACTATTTTCAAAGCATACTTAAAGTATATCAAAAGTGAACTATTTTCTAAGTATATATCTTAAAAGTATATCCAAAGTGAACTAAAAGTGTACTATCCATATTTTAGTATACTTATAGTATACTTTAATATACTTATTTTTTGTACGGGTTCACATAAAGTTGAGGCTGTGGCATTGAAGACAGCGACGCACCACACAAGCTTGAGTTTAAATACATTATTTAAATACATTACTTACTGCACATGCAAGTCTTGATTTAATGCTGCTAGTACACCATGACACGATACAATACTTGCTGTGCAACAGCAATGCACGTTGTATCCATGCGTCGTTGCTAACGTGTGCTGACGTTGTAACTTAGACTAGCACTGTCCCTTTCTTGACACAAGGCACTTTTTGCCACAAAAACTGAATTTCAGCCTAAACCGTGCAACGGAACGTAAATAAAAATCAAGCAACTCAATCGCTACCAAGACAAAACTTTTGACACCGACGTTGTCTATGTAGTCCAAATATTGACGGATCCTTAGGGGGGCAAAGATAAATTGATTGTGCGATTAGCGTAGCCTGGTCCTAACTAGACTCTCGTACATTTAATTTTTTGTACAGAGAGTCTGGGCTCGCTCCATTGACAAGTGTTAACTTCCTTGAAGGCGGGTACTCTGTTGAAGTTTAAAACTATTGGATCTGCCCAGAGCCACTCTGGATCTGCCATAACCAATCGCTAGCGTTCGCCTTCGCCAACTCCTTCACGACTAACGGAGCTAGCTGGAAAATCAAACGAACCCCGTGAGGATCAAAGACTGTTCTTCCTCTGGCTTTAACTTCTGGATATTCGGCAGCGTTGCCACAACGGACCGAATGGCTTCGCTCGCATCTTTCTCCGCCACCATTACGGAACTACAACACAAACTAGCGCACAACATCATCGTCATCGTTCTCAGCCACACCTTCTGTTCGCTGATTGGACAGGTAGAAAATTAACCGGAGACATCTTGCCCAGACCTAGTACAGCAGAAAAATCAAAATTGAGCGCAAGTACGTAGGAGGGCAGAGCCAGGCTACGATTAACGGGCAGGGGGCCTCAAAAAAATAAAATAAAAGTCTATAGCCCAGGGACCTCAAGTGCTATAGACGCCCCTGGGAGTAGGCTTACATATGGTTTCAAAAAGACCTAAGACTCTTGGGGGGTCATCCCTAGAATGTAATAATAAAATTATGTATATAATCTTTTTCACTTTTTAATGTTAAATCTTTGAAATTGGAACATTTTGAACCATTTTGAATCATGAGCCAACCTGATATTCACTCATGAAAATTATACATTATTTCAAGCGCTACGGACGTGTAACATTATGAAAAACGCCTATTGTGTGGGACCCCTCAAATATAAATATAACTCCTCAAAAAAAAGTTCGGAAACGTTATTTATAGGGATGCACCGATACCGGTATCGCCCGATAACATGTAGGCCTACTTGTAAAAATACCCCGATACAAAAGAACGATACCTCACGTAAAACATTTTTTTAGGTGAGAAATGAAATAACTGCACTATTGTAATTGTAAAAATATGACTTTTAATACACCTCAAGTATTAAACCTTACCCATGCGTTTGTTTCCATTTAACTGTCAAAGTAGCCTACTGGAGAACATGCTCTGGATAAGTTATGACATGTATTTAGATGAATTTCCCTCTAAATGTTTAAAAAAGTTACGGTTGAAAATTCTGCTGCATTTATTTGTGCTAAATGTGCGAAAACTGAGCTGGATTAACGGACGTGCAACCTTTACAAACGGCGCCCCATAGAATATTGCAGGGGATTTGGGCATTTTTTGGGGGGCCGCAACCCACACGGTTAGCTGTGTTTCTCATTCCACGAATACACGATCCTTACAAGTTGTACCTCGTTGTAAAGGTGACTAATCAGGCTTTCCAACGATATAAAATACAATACCAATTGGTATTATTGAAGGGGAGGAATAATCGACCGAAATGACGTTTCCGAATTTTTTGGAGGATTTTATATTATGGAGGGTCCCTATAGACTCACAGAGGCTCTCGGATCCGCCCAGCCTCCCTCATTTCGAACCCTGGATAGGTGGACATTTCTGCGAAGAACATGGATAGAGAATTGAGAACAAATTATTTACAACAGGCACTTGTTAGAATGAATATTCACAGTATGTGCCACCTAGGGTAGGGAGGAGTTATGGCACGTGACGTCAGCAACAGCGCCACCATTCCTGGTGAGGTTCTCGCGTCTGGCTGCTTGTATCTTTCAGCGCTGCTGCAGAACTCCAGAATCTACGGCAAATACAACTCAGGTAAATATTGTGATAATTAAAGCTATCTTTAAATAGATGTGTTGATTTATGTCAGTTGGTTAGGCTTGTGTAGCTTTTTATTATTATTATTTGTTCACTTCTTGGTTTCAACCAATAATTAACCGCTCAGCCTATGTTCCCTATTGTCCGCCCAGAGCTGGCCATACAAGCCGTGTCAGTGTATCACATAGTCATTTATGATGATTATAATAACTGATAGATACATTTGTGTTTGCCCATGGACCACAGCTCATCGGACATTCAGCTGCGTGTAGATAATTTAATTGTGATTATAAACCGACTAAAGGGTTTACTCACATTCACAAAGCCACTTCCGCATTGAAAGAAGTTTGAATCTCGAGTCTAACGCGTAGATTGTTACAATGTTGGAGATATATCTTAATTAGAATTTCAGTAGGAATGTATATTTTAATATCCAGAACAGCGTAACACTTTTCGTAAGAGTGATGGTTTATGTCTGGCGTAATAGCCTATAAAAATGAGGGCAGCCAATAACCCGGTGCCTACTGTAACACCCCAACCCTCCCCCACAACAGCCTACTAATGTTATTGCTGATTGTTAGGGACAATTCATAAACCACAGTAATGATCTGAAGATCTACATTTTCTCTTATAGTAAAAATGAATGTCCAGCACGAAGTATCCCTCCTTGTCGAGGAGATCCAGCGTCTTGGCAGCAAAAGTAAGTAGGTTACAATGTGTTTGTTCAGCTCCACTTCAATAGTAGATCAAACTAATAACACAGGAAAACTGTCTGAAGTTCATCCATATGAATACCTGTCCAGGCTAGTTCAAATCTACGATCTGGAGTGCTTGGTGGTTGTAGCTGCTGAACAGGGCTTGGTCTGACTTTTCCATATGTCCACTTCACATTCTTATTGAGAATCCCCAGGCTAGCACAAAGAGTGTTCATGTTTATTTACATTGGCATGCTTTTTCTTATTACTTTTCAGCTGCCATGGCCTGTGATAGCATGGCTATTCCACTGTGTTTCTGTGCCTGTAATGAATGTCTCAGTCTCAGAGGGTTGGATGGGGAGGAGGGAGGGGTTCAAAGGCATGCCCCCGCAGGGTTAAGGGAACAAATGCCAAGCCATATGCTGCCAGATATGTTGTTTTGAGACAGTAATGTCTTCTTTTACATTACACACTGCAAAAAGGACTTGCATTTGGCAGATTCTGCAAGTCTTCTGTCATTTGCGAATGTACATTTGAGAAAAAGCTTCCCAGCTGACACAGGAGTAGCCTAATATTGTGCAATAGTTATATCAAGGAAAGGTTCTTTTTGAACTATAAGTAGATAGATAGATGAATAGATAATTGAGTGATCCCGGGGGAAATTTAGGCATCCAGTAGCTTATATGACACATACAAAACACCAATACACATAAGAATAAAAATGTTATAGTGAAATTACAATGTAGCCACCAGAACTACTACTGAGAGCTGAAACAGTGCAATAATAATGATTTATGTGGATAAAATAACTGGATGTAAATATTAAACACATAAAAGTGCACATTTTGCATAAAGATGACATAGCCAGTAACTGACAGTCAAGCAGCCTAATGACTTAGAGAACAAATGCATGTGAGCATTCGATTTTACCCCTCCATTGCTGGGAATAGTTGTACAGCCATATGGCCTGGGGAACAAAATACTTCACTACAACAATTGCAGTGTAATCTGCATGTGGCATAACTCAGGAGTTGTACTTGTAGTCAGAAATGTACAGGAGACAGTATCCCTGTGGTGCGCCAATGCTGCTGATCACAGTCTCAAAGGACCTGTCCCTCAGCCTGGCATACTGGGGTCTGCCTGTGAGGTCGTCCGTAATCCAGGTCACCAGGTGTGAGTCCACCCTCATATCTGTCAGCTTGTCTCTCAGTAGGAGGGGCTGGATGGTGTTGAAGGCACTGGGAAACAAAACTAAAGAAGGTCCATGAAGTTGTCTCAGTAATATTTTCTTGACTGTTGAACCCCTTTTTCCATCGTCTCACAGATGCGGATGGAAAGACAAGCGTAAAGTTTGGGGTGCTGTTCAGCGATGACAGGTGTGCCAACATCTTTGAGGCACTGGTCGGAACACTGAGGGCAGCCAAGAGGAAGAAAATTGTTACTTTTGAGGGAGAGCTACTCCTCCAAGGTGTCCACGACAATGTGGATGTCATTCTTCTGCAAGAATGATACACGGTTGTGTTTCAGTGTTTGCATGTGCTTATGTGTCGGAGTGTGTCAGTATGAACCCTGTTGGGAGGCGTTGGTATTTCAGATACCGGGGGTAACATATGTCAGTCTGCGTTTTAATACACTTTCAGGACTTTAAATGTACAGGTTCAGAATGTAACATTTTGTATACCACAGACAAAACATTGGAATATGGCTTTTTTCATAATGTTGAAAGTATTTTATAGAAATGAAATTCAAACACTCCTACGGTGTTTCAAATCTGACGCCTCCTTTGTGAATCTTGTAAGTTAAGATAATGTCACCAAAATGATTCCATGCATTGTTTACATAGTTGTTTTGCTACCTCTTGTAGACTTTGTATGCCATTCTAAGACTTAAATGACTTTTAAATAGGATAACAAAGATTTCAAGTGTTTCCATTAAAGCTTTTTGCACATGTTCATTTTAGATTGAGTCCGGTAGATTGAGACCGGTACTCAAAGTTTGAGTACCGGTCGCTTTATATCAGAGCAAGAATGTATTTTTCTCAAATTTACCATACAAACCTTTGCCTTCGGACAAAGCAGGGAGGATTAAGCCAATGGGTTTTTCTGTGCAATCTTTAGCGGTATTAAAAGACAAAGATTTGTGCCAAATAACCAATGTTGGTTTTGCTTTGGTTCTGCTCAGGGCTTAATTAACACGACCAAACTGTGTTACTAACCTGTGCTTTAAAAAAGGGAGGGGGGGGGGGGTAGTCTGTGGCCTGTGTACAACCCTTTTTTCTTCTGTCCAGTCCAGTTAGGTTATTTTTCTGTAATTCCAGATAATGTAGCCATTTGTTCCCAAAGACATAAAACTTGTACTTGAATGTATTTAAGTTAAAAAGTTATGTCATTGTCGGTTTTCTGGATCCACTCTGTTGACCTTCTAGGTAAAGCAGGGCTGGGATCAGTTCAGTTTTTTATTTTGCTATTTGGATGGAATTTTAATGTAATTGATTGTAACTGCAAATTCTGATGGTGAACTGATCACAGTTTATGGGCCAACAACAACCTGATCATACAAGGTGTTTTGCTGTCACAGTTTGCATACATGTAAAACTTGATATGGTAAGCAATAGTAATTGGGCAAGCAAGTGCCGTGCAAGACAAACCACAAATGTAACAAGGTTCTGCACTGTTCATGATATAACACCATGCCTGCCTGTCTTACCTGACTTGGCCAAGGTAAAGCTGAAAGTCCATCATTGTGTTTTAGTGGCAATAATAATGGCAAGCAAAAAATAAACCAGAACCCTAACACCTTAATGGCTGAGTTCTGTGTCTGATTTGACAACTTTCATCATGTAGCTCTAAATCAATTCATTTTGTATTTCACATGGAAGTGTCACATTTTCGATACTTTTGCATGTCAAGTATCAGGTCCTCAATTTCCCAATATGTGCAAGATGGTTCCCTGACAGGGATACAGGCAAAGATCTCAAGAGAATGCAGATAGTTGTTCTATGCATCTTCGATATGTCACATTATAAGAGCACTTCCTCGGTAGTAGGCATACTGTAGTCTACGACCTACTGTGGGTTATGCTATAATTTGGGTTCCCCTAGCGCGCTAGACGGGACTCCCTGGCTGGGAAGTCTAATAATAACTCAACTTGGGTCGGGGGGGCGGGGTTGCGCTTGCTACGTCATGAAGGCTGGATGAGAACAGCGCCTGACCGATCCACATTCAGAGCAGGAATCAAAACAAGAGACGGACACGCCTCTTTGGTATGTTACCTTTGCTGTCATAACTGCAGAAATCGGGATGGTGTTATACTGTAGCTGTGGAAAAACTGTAGACCTGCCATCAAGAAGACGGCAGTATCATTGCATACCTCAATCAAAACAAATGGAATCTGCTGAGATGTCATTCCACAACAGCCGTTGATAGGGGATTTTATTGATACGTGGATCTCAGTAAAATGCCCAACCAGAAAAGCAACAAGGGGAAAAGGAGCAAACGCACCAACAGTAGTGGAGACGAACAAGAAAATGGAGCCAGTGCGGCCGCAACAGGAGGAGCGCCCGGACTAGCGACAGCATTACTAGGGGCTACAGCTGCACCGATAAACGAACACACAAGTGGTAAGAGTTGTGTCAAAACATGCACGACTTAAGTTATTAATGCAATAGATTACCAGGGAGCGTCTTGCTTGTGCGCACATTATGCTACATACTGCTTTCACAATGCATTGTTTTCATCTGCACACTATTACAGAGAACATCGTGAACGTTTAATGATGGTTTTGTGTTTTTGATCGGGTACCATGCACATATTTTAATAGCCCACTTGTGTTGACATCCCGTAATATCACAACGCACATTATCAATGTTTTTAGTCATGGCCTTGATGCAGGGTAACCTCCCCTCTTGTCTGAGCTCTCAAGTTCAACCTCATTTGATACCTTGGCTGTTGATAGTAATTGTGTAGCCTGGGTTAGATAAATCAACCCCCCAAGCATGCACTTGTGCAGACACAGGCTTGCATCTGAAAACCTCACAGAATCACTCTATCAACAGAATATGATACAGTATGGCAGCACAGCCAGTTTGGAACCCGTATATTGTACAGACACAGAATCTTAGGACGCAGATTAAATCACTCACTGACAGTTTTAGGAGGTCATTGCTTCTGAGGGTGTGCTGCACTGCAGTTAAAGGGCTGTCCTATAAGTTTTTTTTGTGGTACTGTTGCGGTATGTCAGGCACTAAGGCCTAATACTGTCTTACATTGTAAGGCTGTGCAGTAAGCATGGTGGCTTGTGGAAGATTGGTTGGTATACAGGAAATGAAAGGAGGAAACCCATAGAGGCACACACACACGTGAACACACACACACAAACAATCACACAAACTTGGTAAAAATCTCAAATCTTGCTCTGGAAATCTTGTAATTGTAAATTATGTTGGTATGCATTTCCTCATTTGACTTCTCATGCCATTCTGGTGAAGGGAAGTTTACCCAGAAACAACATGGTTACAACCATGTCACTGTGCCCTCTCTGGAATTATTATCACTGAAGATGACTTTTTATGTATTGTCTATGAAAAGGGAAAATCCCATTGAAGCTGAATGCCCATGCTGACAATCCTTATAAGATTCTGAAAGATTAAAAGCTCAACCAAAATTCATCGGAAAACAATGTCAGAGTGGCTAATCTTAAAAGTAATATAGATTTCATTGCACTTCTGAAGTGCATATAAACGAAAAGCTATTTTACCTTGGTTAGTATTCACCAAAGGAACAAAGCAAGGTAGAGAGTCCTTGGTGGTACTGTTTGTTTTGCCTCTAGATGTTAACAATGTGGGGTGATAGGCGATGGTAATATATCTGTACTGGCTTTTGGCAAAAATCAAGATGACACTTTATGTAATGTGAGTCCCTTGTGACCCATAGTAGATGCTCATACCATCAAGAAGCTATTTACAGATTGCCAACTTCAGCTCTTCTGAAATTTAACTGGATAGGTTAGAGTTGGCTGATGGTTATTTCTCATTTGTTGGTAGTTGGATTAAAGAGTAGCCTATTGAACAGTGTACATTTGATTGGGGCTACTTGTAAATTTTATTGGGACTGCTGTGACATCTGAATTTCCCATCCGGGATAAATTATATCGAATCAAATCTAATTTAGAGATCATACAGATAAACTCACAAAATTATGTTACCAAAAGCAATAATAAATACTGCTGTCCCCTCACACTGCTTACCCCAGCCCACACTGAGATAAGCGTACAATGATGTGTGCAGTAACTACAGTACATCTAGTGGTTTAAAGACAGATGCAGAGACAGTTTTCTTCCAACAGGGTACCACCATGTTAGATCAGGCCCCTGACCTCCATGACTCCTAGCGTATTAGGTCCACAGCTGCAGTACATTTGAATGTTACATTTACTTACTCCGAAGCAGCATACAAATAGTGTGGTTTGAAAGTACAACAGAAGATCAAGGATCGAATGTACATAGTTCTAAAAGTATTTAGCAAAGTAACCACATCTCAGTTAACATGTGCACAGTGAACAATAAGAACAATATGACAGTGCAACAATAACATCTCAATTACAATAGTGCATTGTGCAGTGGAGCAAAATCAACGTAATATCAAATGCAACGTCAACCAGTTTTGTGGGTCCAGTCTCTTGCCAGACTGCACCCACCCGAAGTGCTGCTTTAGATGCCGGTAGGCCAAGCAGAAGAGTAGTTAGCCAAGGTGAAGCTTGAAGAGGAGCAGTAGCTTCTTCAACTGTGTATGGAATTTTCCCCGGTGGGACAATAAAGAACAGAACTGAACACCAGGTTAGGATTCAAGGAGTTTCTTTCCTGAGGGCTCCTGTGGGTAGCAGAAGAAAAAAAACTTCCTGATTCATTCACTCCCTTGGCTTAATGGTTTCCCCTGCCTGTAGGATCCTTCCACACTATTCTGATACTGATGATTTTATTGACAAAAAAACCCAACTAAATTAAGTAAGTGTGATATGTCCAATAAATCCCACTGTTGTGTTTTAAATTGTTAGTTGACATTATGATAAACACAATGAGATAAATGTCATCCTCAGATAATGCATTTGATATCTTGTTGTATTCCTATTGTATTTTTGTAATACCACACTAACCTCCCTTTAAAGCAATGCATAATCAGTTTAATAAAGTTACATTACTAAGACTGACGACATACATGTCTTTAACCAATTACCTCTGACCACTAAACCCTAAACACATTGATTGTATTTCTACAACACAAAGCACAGTAGCCTATTACAATAATACATTATTAGTGGCTTTGCCTTGTCACCTAATTAGCTCAAGTGTCTTGGGCTTGAAGTGATGGTGAAAGATGTGAACTGGACTTGATCGTCTTAAACGTAATGCGCGGGCAAATGTTTCTAAGCCATGATAATGTACTCCAGCTATCAGGCATGATCCACGGCTGTTCTGACTGAGATCCACTAGGCTGTGCCTATCGATGGATGGGGTGAGGAGAGTGGGAAAGGTATTGCACTTGCACTCGAACACACGGTGTTGAAGGTGATGCTGTGCTGCTGTAAATGCATATTGCTAGTGCAGCCCCCTTTACATGTATTTACAATGCACATTTGTTGCATATAACATTATCTCCTTCACCTGTGTCATCTGACCGAGAATGTGCGTGTGTGCTAAATGTTTCTACAGCTGCACAGAAACATTGCAGCGTGCATAATGGAGAGTTCCAGAACCATTAGTGGAACCAAAAGTGTCCTGACCTTTTATTTTTGGAAGAAGAACAGGTTTATGGTTCTCATCCTTAGTGACCCCCCTTGGTATAGTTCTAAAGTTCTGAAGTCTGTGTCATATACCGTAAGTGTCTAATATAAGATATTTGACCTCTTGACCCCTGTAGAGGCCCCATGTGCGACCCCCCTGGTGTGCAGTTTGGGCCGGCCCATCCACCTGGACAAGGATGACTACCAGCGCGTGCTGTGCAACAGCGAACTCTGTCCCTACGGCAACTGGATGCACCTGCAGTGCTTCTACGAGTGGGAGAGCAGCATCTTGGTCCAGTTCAACTGTATTGGCCGCGCTCGCTCCTGGAACGAGAAGCAGTGCCGACAGAACATGTGGACCAAGAAGGGCTACGACCTGGCCTTCAGGTTCTGCTCCTGCCGCTGTGGTCAGGGTCACCTGAAGAAGGACACAGATTGGTACCAGGTCAGACGCACGCAGGACGACCGCAAGAAAAAGCCAGAGAAGAGCCTGGGCAAGGCTGGGGCGGTTGGGCTGGCCGGGGCTGTGGGGGGGCTGGAGCCGCTGGACGACCCCAAGAAGAGTAGGCTCCCTGGGGGAGCTGCAGGAGGAGGGAAGCTGGCCCAGCGGGCCTCCAGCCAGGAACTACCACACAGGCAGTCCTTGGAACACCAGAGCTCGCTGGAGAGGGGCCTGTTCTCCAGCAGCGTTCTGGGCCCTCGGTCACCCTGCGACTCCCTGGGACAGTCCCCCCCCTCGGGCTTCTCCTTCTTCTCTCCCCCCGCTGCCTTCACTGGCCCCCGGGGGTCCCGCCACCTTGGGGAGTTCCTGAAGACAGCCGTTCACATGGAGTCCCACCGGAAGCACTTATTGGCCAGCGGAGTCCTGGGGCGGGGTGGGATGGGAGGGGCTCACCTGGACCCAGGCGTGGTCCTCCCCTTGCCACTCCCCCTGCCCCGCCTCACCCCCAGCGGGATGGGGGGGGAGGCACAGGTGCAATTCCTGAGGAGGCTGGACCTGACAGAGCTGCTGACTCACGTCCCCCGCCACAAGCTCAACACCTACCATGTCCGCATGGAGGACGACGCCCACACTGGCCAAGGGGAGGAGCTACGCAGGTCATACACCTGGTTGTTGCTAAATGTTTTCAGGGGTTCCAAAAATGTTCTTAGCTCAATGCTGTGGTAGAACGATATTAAAACCCTAAAGAACCCTATTTGGTTCCTGCTAGAATATTATACTGGTTAAATAAAAACTTGGTTTGGTGAAATGTTTTAAACCCAAGACAAGCTCATGGTTTATTCATCGATGAGATGCTTAAACATGTTTACAGTCTTGTTTGGTAAGATGCTCTTAAGAAGTAGGTCTGCTGGAATGCTAACATCCAGGGTATGTCCTGCAGGTTCATCCTGTCAGCCCTAAGCGCCAGCCACAGGAACATGGTGAACTGTGCCCTGTGTCACCGGACGCTGCCCGTATTCGAGCACTTCCCCCTGGTGGACGGGACGCTGTTCCTCAGCCCCTCCAGACACGACGAGATCGAGTACGACGTGCCCTGTCACCTGCAAGGTGGGTGTGACATATGCACGCACACATGCATAAACACTCACGTACAAATGCATAGATACTGTGTATGCAGCTTTGTTGTAGGATATTTCTTAGATTTTGCATTTGAGTGGTGCTGAAAAGAACTCAGTGTGATTAACTTCCTTGTCAAGCAGAGAGAGTGTGTGTGTGTGTGTGTGTGTGTGTGTGTGTGTGTGTGTGTGTGTGTGTGTGTGTGTGTGAGAAAGTAAATATTCTCAGAGCACAGCTACAGTTACAACCCTCTCTTTGGTTTGCCTCCGTCAAGGGAGAGAGAAGGGTCTGACAAATATGTACCGTGTTTGGCAGTGTGTGTCTTGCACAACTACGAGTGACAATGCTTTCAATACAATAAGTGATATTTATGTCAACAAAATGATCTCCACAGGGGAACAAAGGAACGGCAAAAGTGCTTAATAACCTTCCTAACCCAAATCATGCCTCTGTAACAAAAGTACAAAGGTGGCACTTTTAAGTTCTAGAAAGTAGTGTATAACAAGTATAAACTATGTGAAGTGGTGTATGCCCATGTTCAGCTTACCTGGGGGGTATTCGTCGTAGTTCGCTAAGCGGTTTAGCGAGCTAATTTTCAGGCTAAGATAAAAAACGCCACTCTTTTTGGTTCGTGGAAGCAACTTTCGATAAATCACCATAGTAACATATCAATTAGCACTAACCTGCTCCAGAGCAGGCTAACGTAAGTGTAGCTGGATAAGCTTGCCACACCCCCAGAAAATAACATGGCAGCTCCCTTTTTGAGAGACCCAGTTGACCAAGGAGCTATAATTGAGTTCGATTAGCTTTCCATACCAATAGAGTTCTTCGCGATTGCCAAGATCCTTTATTTCACACGGATGAGTTCTTGTTTGAGCGATATCGATTCAGCCGACATGGACTCATTTATTTGCAAGACCTTCTCGGGCCGTACATTGCAAATATCACACGCCGCAGCAAGCTTTATGCCGTATTATGAGCTTATGCTGCTGTATGTGAATATGTAACGCTATATTTTACAAAATGTCTTGTCTTATCTGTTGTGCCTGTGCTTTTTATATGTTTCACTGTGGGAGTGGGAAACGTCATATCGATTCCTTTTTATATCTTGACATGTGAAGAAATTGACAATAAAGCTACTTGAAACTTTAACTGTGCTTCAGACTGCATAGCCTTGAGGTTTTTTTGCGTCAGGTAGGCTATAGGCTACATTTTTATACAGTATAGGCAATGCAGAAAACATTGGCAAAGCCGCAGCATGCGTTGCTGTAAGAAAAGTGTACTTGGCGCTTAACCCTCGTGCTGCCTTCGGGTCACATGACCCAAAGGTTCATAACGAACCATCGTTGTGTTTACCCAATTTTACCCAATACAAAAACAAATTAAAATAATTTTCTTTTAACCTTTGCAATGTGGGGGGTCTGAGACAGCCTAGCTGTTAAAAGAAAATGCTTCACTTTGTCTTTGTATGCGGTAAATTTGTCGCAATACGACGGTGGGTCACAATGACTGATGGGTCAGAATGACCCGAAGATAACACAAGGGTTAACCAGCTGATGAATCAATTCATCATATTCCCTGCCATGTCCCAGTCAAAGAAATCAAAGAGGGATTTACACATAGGCCTACATTATATATGCATATACACACACATATATGTGTATATGCATATATACACATACACATATATATATAAGCGCAGTAGCCTACATATATCCTCATAAGTGTCTATGAATTCGTATCAATTAGATACTCTTTGGCCTTGTTTTTATCTAGCCTACTTATTCTGAAAGAGTTGAGACCATTATTTTCGCTAGCAAGATCTCATTCGATTATTAATTTCCATTAAGCCTACTGCCAGCAGAAACATTTAAAGAAATGTGATCTGATTGATTGGGGTAATGAGGCACTTAAGATGAGCTTATACATTTCCCCAAAACTTTCGCATTTAGCTTATCGGCAATTTTTTGCCAAGCTGCTTGTCTTGCTCTGGCAGCGGTGGCGGTGTTTGACTTAGCCATGATAATATGCTTATTGTCTTCGTAGAGACTCATTATAATAGTTTGCTCGGATGGCGAGATAGCCTATCACCGCTCTCTCTTTCGTCTTTTCCGCCATCATACAGTTAGAAAATCACGGTTTTGGTGATCGACCTTAACTGCCTTCTGAAGTAGGACGTGCACGTGCAATTTCCCTGATAAGTTTAGCCTGATTGAAATTAACCACATGATTTGGATGCGGATCAGCCGTTGACGAACCGATATTTGCTGTTCTCACTCATCTCGCTAATGTTAACGGGCTAAAGGGACAATTGATTAACTTAGCTTCAACCCTTACGACGAACGGGGCCCTGTCCCCTTCCTCCTTTGCAAATGACCAAACCAAACAAAAAGCAACATGTAGCATATAGGCAAAAAACTGAAATAAGTCAACACTAAACAAGAGGATGATATGATATATATGATATACAGTATATCCGAGCTCAAAACACAACTAACAAATAATAGCTGACAGCAACGAATGACACAGCGAACCAAGTCGACTGGAACGAACAGCACAAACACAGAATCAATCAACTGATCAACAGGAGACAGGTGGGCTTTAAATGGAAGCAGAAGGAACAGCTGATTGGTCGGGAGACGCTGTTTATTCTCTGGAAGTTATACGTTGACATGTGAAAGTGAGAGAGGGGAGAAACCAAAGGATCTGAATCCAGTTTCAGTTTACACGTACAAGGAATTTGCTTTGGTAGGAAAGACAACACAACTATACGGACACAAACAAATACGTTTAGACATAAACATGTGGCTTACAACAGGCCAGACCACTGCGGATCTCACCATCATATTGCATCATAATGTCACACTGTCAATCCCTGTGTAATATAAGAGAGTGCTGAAAATAAAGAATAGCGGTTGTTTCTCTGCAGTCTACACACATTCTGTATCCCCATTGCCCTAACAAGCGCGACCAAACTAATTGCTTTCATACCGAAATAAATAAATAAACGTGTAATTGTTATGGCACATGAGTGTAATCTTGTGTAGTATGCATATGCAATGGTGATAGGCCTTGTGGAGACTGTTCACCACTTCAATGTGGGGGCTTCAGTTATATGCTTTGATCCAGTGTTTGATGTACCTGGCTAATATGCATCTGAATAATAGACTTTCCATTAGTGCACGCACATTTTGCTGTAGTGTGTGTGTGTACTGCCTTTTAGTTGAGTCCGGTGTGTGTGTGCGTGTGTGTGTGGACTGCAGGGAGACTGATGCATCTCTATGCCATCTGTGTGGATTGTTTGGAGGGGGTCCATAAGATCGTTTGCATCAAGTGCAAGTCCAGGTGGGACGGGAGCTGGCACCAACTGGGCACCATGTACACCTACGATATCCTGGCGGCGTCGCCGTGCTGTCAGGTGGGTAGCAACCTCCGCGCGACCTCCGACGGGCGAGTCTCCTGCTCGCTTCGGTGAACGGAACGCCATGTTTTCTCTGCTGCGTGCACCTGTATGAAACGCTGTCTCAGTTTTGGGGCGTTTGAGTTTGAACAGCTGAAAAGCTCAACTTTTGAGAGTGTAGCGCAGGTTCTAGAACATTCAACTGGGGGCCAAGCGGGGGCCAGTTGTACTGTTAGAGGGGCCTGTTATATTAAACATTATTGTCGTCATGTAGTTTTCTTAACAGGCAAAAGACCATGTTTGTAATTATTCAGACTCTACATTTAGCGGGGCCACAAGGGGTCCAAGTCTTGCCCCCCCCCCCCCCCAGAACCCCTCTGCATTGTAGTACAGCACATTAACCTATCGGTGCGGCTCCAAAATGATGAGCACACCTACTTTACACGGACACACTTACCGCTACACTGAAATGCGAATGTGGCGTAAGTTCACCTTGACACACAAACACACACCACCCCATGCAGACACACACAAACACACACGGACGAACACATCAATGCACACACCAATAACGACAGAGAAATGACTGTGAAGAGAGAACATTTGAAAATGTGTTGGTGGGTGGAGGGGGTGGGGGGCGGTGGGGTGATGGGATTTGTTATCAGTGTTAACCAGCCAGCCACCCAACACCTCTGACACAACAGTGTCGGAAACGGTCCCTTGGGATGGGCTGGGAATGTCAACCCATAGGAGGTTAACCCTCTCCTCTGTTCTCTCTCCCACCCCCTCCCCCCTGTCTCCCCAGGCCCGACTGAACTGTAAGCACTGTGGGAAACCAGTGGTGGATGTCCGCATAGGGATGCAGTACTTCTCTGAATACAGCAACGTTCAGCAGTGCCCCCACTGCGGAAACCTGGACTACCACTTCGTCAAGCCATTCTCCTCCTTCAAAGTCCTGGAGGCCTATTGACACATGTTGTGTATGCATGTTAGTTACATTAGTTAGTTCTTCTTTGTAAAAAAAAAAAATCTAAATATCTAAAAATATCTAAAATATCTAAGAGTTATTTTCCGGGCCTTACAAACACTACAAGCTATAGTCTTCAGCATTTTCTTTTTGTATGTTTTAGAAAAGAGTATGGTTCCGCTGTCTACCATTTCTGACAAGGTCACTGGTAGATCTGAACACAAGCACTTAAAAATACAAGCTACACATCATACTGTGACAAGTGAATGTATCTGTATGCCAAATTTGCTTTTTTTACTCAAAGAATGAAAATAATCTCTCAATAAAGGAGAGAAAGTTACCTGTGTTGTCTTTGATCAATGTGTTTTAGCATAGAACAATCTTTAGCTAGTAATATGGTCAAGACAAATATGGTGAGTAGGTAGGAGAATGCAGAATATCACAGGCGCCATCTAAAGGCCTCAAGTTGTAACTGACAGCTAAATTATGGGATAGCTGACACTGCGGGGCACAAGACTGTCTCCTCAGCACCTGTGATTGTTCTTTGCCAGAGTTGCCATGAAAACACCTGTTCTGTGGATCCCAAACTGAGTCAGTGTGAATCAGGTGGGTCAGAGTGTAAAAGCTGTCGGAGAGAGTGTGTGTGAGTCTGGGTGTGTGTGTGTGCATGCAGGTGTGTGTATTCCGACAAACTCCAGTCCAGCTGTGTCTATACAAAGACCTTTATTCCAGTTACATCATTGTGGATTCAAAACGCAACATTCTGTGGCTGTTTCCATTCACCGGCAACAGTCTGGAAGGTCTTTGTACAGTATCTGAAAAGTATAGTACATTTCTGTGTCTTTCGCCATCTGATATACCTCACTTCAAGGTGACAACTCTGCAGGTGCACCAGTCTAGACAAACAAAGCTGTTCATACAGCACATCCTAACCGCCACAGAAGGTACTTACTAGACTTGACTAATGCTCACTTACACACTCAAAACCCTCACTTCTCAGCTAGCCTTCTTAGAGTTCTTCTTCTTTGGTGTCTTAGAGGGGCCTCCTCTGGTTGGCTGTGCCCTGGAGGGGGCGGGCTTGGCTGTGTCGCTTTTTGAGGTAGCTGCTCCAGGTACTGGTTCTGGTTCTGGTGCTGGATTCGGTTTCTGGATCTCCTTCACCTCTTCTACTGGTACCTTAGCTGCTACCGAGGCCTGCTCAACTGGTTCTGCTGGAGAGTGGATGGGTTCATTTCCCTTCCTGGCATCTTCCTTCTCTGGAAGCGGTGCTGAGGATAGTGTGACAGCTACCTGTGCAGGTTCTGGTTCTGGCACTGATTCTGGAGACAGTGGTACCTCCTCTGTCTGAACTGATGCTGGTACGGAGGATTCAGCAGGAACGACTTGTACATCTGGGACCACTTGTGGTTCTGGAGACTCCTGGACCTTGTCAGCTTGAACGGGTGCTGATATGGAGGATTCAGAAGGAACGACCTGGACTTCTGGGGCTGGAGCTGGTTCTGAACACTTATGGACCTCTTCTTCCTCAACTGGTTCTTGTTTGGGCTCAGAGACCGGATGGGGCAGGGCTGGAACCGGGACATGGGCCCCGGTCTGGGCAGGTTCTGTGACCAACTCCCCCTCTTCCTCGCTGTCTGAGTCGTCATCATCCTCCCCTGCAGTAGAGGGCGCCAACAGCGAGGCAGCGAAGGCCTGCAGCCTGGCCTGCTCTGCGGACAGCCTGGACATCTCTCTGTCAGTACATCATCCTCTGGTAGCTCCAGGTCTGGGATCAGCACTTGTGGCGCCCCAGGGACCTCTGGGTCAGTCTGTGTGAACAGAACCCCCTGGGTGTTGGTTGGGATGTTATGATTCTCTCTATTTTACATGACGGCCTACTTTTCTTTGTTTAGGAGACACTTTGATCCAAAGCAACATGCAAATAGTGTGTGTAGTAATATGTCTGTGTCTATCTATAGTCAATCAATTCATCATGTAATCAATGAACCAATGAATCACCTGGGTGGGTGTAGCTTCCTCAGCGGAGGTGTGGCGTATGTCTTTGATCTTCGTGTACAGGCACTGTCTCTCATCCTGCAACGCACGGCACAGCTTCTCCAATTTGTCGATCCTCAGACA